>NC_090443.1:302587606-302907606 GCF_031143425.1 Pleurodeles waltl | reverse complement strand
ACCTGTGCTACAAACAGACTGGAACAATACTCTGGACTAACCTCTACCTTCACCCCATTCTATTGCACTTTTCTGTCAATTATTTGCACTACAATAAACACCCTTGAACAAAACCTAAGTGAAAGTGTTTTATGTGATGAAAATGTGCATATATGGAAACAGTTACATCTTGTGCTAATGATCTGAACCCTGTGATAGCATACATTTTAAGACCTGTATCTGTCTGTAGACATCACATCAGTACACTGTTGTCTTATCACCAACATCTGCAAAATGAGAAGCCATAGGTGGCAGTAAGTAGAGATGCAAAGGAAGTGAATGCCATCCTGCTACAGCCACACAGAACACATCAATAATCGGAAGAATGGTCAGTTACACTGTCTCACCTGTGTGTCATTGGAAGTATTGCCGTATAACGGATGTTCTGTTGTCCTCATCCTCATCCTCTGCCTCCTCATCCTCACTGTCCTCAGGGTCCACTGCTGCCACAGGGGCATTTCCAACCCTCTCCTCCTCCTGCAGATAAGGCACATGTCATCTGAGGGCCAGGTTGTGCAACATGCAGAATTCCACTATTATCTGACAGACCTTCTAGGGTGAGTAGCACAGGGATCCACCGGTTAGATGGAGGCATCTGAACCTGCCCTTCAAGAGGCCGAAGGTCCTCTCAATAATTCTCCTGGTTCGCCCATGTGCATCATTATAACGATTCTCAGCCCCTGTCCTGACATTCCTCACAGGGGTCAGGAGCCACAATAGGTTTGGGTAGCCAGTCACCTGCAAGTATTGAGGGACAAACATTAGCCTTATACAGTGGTATGGGGTCAACACCAGAAGGCATACACTGATATACATTGGGTGGGGACTCAGCCTCATCAATTAGCCACACCCTGTGCCTCTGTAGTTGTTCCATCACAAGTAGAATGCTGCTATTCCTCAGGACGAAGGTGTCATGCACCGACCCATGATACTTGGCAGTGATGTACTGGTCAGCCAGGCACACCATTTGCACATTGAGTGAGTGGAAACTCTTCCGATTCCTGAACACCTGTTCATTCTGGCGAGGGGGGACAAACGCAACATGTGTACCGTCAATTGCCCCAATAATGTTGGATATATGTCCCTTTGCATGGAATCCTGCCTTCACAATGGCCAAATCTTCCACCTGGGGGAATGCAATGTAGCTGCACTGCACCAGGGCAGACAAATCCCTTGCCAGCATGATTGAGAACATTGCTGGTGACATTCCTGCTGCTAAGCCCACTGTCACTTGGAATGAACCAATTGCCAGGAAATGGAGCACTGATAGAACCTGCACTAGAGGGGGGATCCCAGTGGGATGACGGATATCTGATATCCGATCAGGCTCCAATTGAGCACATAGCTCTGTGATTGTGGCCCTGTCCAGTCTATAGGTGAGTATTACGTGCCTCTCCTCCAGTGTAGCCAAGTCCACAAGGGGTCTGTACACGCGGGCTTGTCTCGTCCACCAGGTCCTCTGCAGTGGTAGGTATCTAAGGGACACAAGAGTGAATAGGCTGTCACAATTTAAACAATGGATCCACCACCTCAGTGTACATAGAGCAGGAACGTGATGGGACATTGGGAATGGCAATGTATGTGCAAAAAATGGAAATTATGCAGTTCTCGATTATATGAATATTGTCCACTACCATAAAATGTTGACCGCCTGTCCTGTATGTAGGGACAGGTGGAAGTGAGGTACATCAAAGCATTGCGTGTCATGGCGGAAGGCGGTCTTGCACCACCGTGCTATTCCTCATTGGATACCATGGGGCTCTATGGAGTACAGTAGCAGGTGGAGCACCCACTGTAGGAACATGTGGGAGGACTTGAGACGCTGGGCACAGAAGACCGCGGAGGCCCAGCTGGGGATGGCCTCCCAATGAGGGCAGGGTGCCTGCCTGTCAGAACCTAAACCCCCCCGATGGCCCGCATACTGGCATTGGCCTACCCAGAGCTGGATGGGCGCCTGAGGGTATCACAGCAGCCACAAGGGGGTGAGTACAGTCTGCGTTCCAACTATGATTGGTAGGTGGCATGGGAACCTGGTGGTGGCTGTCAGTGGGTGCCCCTCAATGCCAGCTCAGAGAACGCAGCGTGAGCCAGCTCAAGGGTAATGGGTGTATTGCTAAATCTGGTAACATAGCTAGGTTCCATACCATGTCAGACAAGGTGTGGGGGGGGGTCCCAGGAGGGGTGCAGTTGGTGTTTGGCTCTCATCTTGCTGTGGTACCTAGCCAATGTAATGCCAGTGCGATGCATGGGACACAAACCTGATCCCTATGTGTGACGGTAATGTGTATGCCATCTGTGGTGTTGGTGCTGTAATTGACCCAGTGCTCCTTTTCTCTCTACACCCCCCTCCCCCTTTTTAGGTCAAGCGTAAACTTCTAAAGTATACTTATACTGTGGGTTCCAGCAATCTCATTTGTTGTTTCAAGTGCCATTTAAAAATCCTTGCTTGCTAGTGGTCAGTTCGGCTTCTTTGTCCTGCCTTTTTCTCTTTGGGAGCAGCGCAAACTACTGTATAATTACGCTATGTCCTGTTTATCTCTTCTGAAGGGGACTTTTTCTTTGAGTATTGACCTGTTTGTCTTACAGTGTGAGTGTATAATCAGCCCCTCCTCCCCACCAGCTCCCTTTGCAAACAAATTCAACAGCTCTCTTTCTCTTCTTTAAACATGATTCTGTTTGTTGTGCCTAGCTTATAAAGGTCACTGTAAAACACGAGTCCTGTCTTTTTTCTTTAATCTGGAATCTCTTGTGATGAGGACTCAAGGGCTCGTTGTTTACCGACCTCTGCTGTAAACAGGGCTATAAATCTCATTTTATCTCCTCACATTTGCTGTGCATTCAAAGGAAGGTCTGTTTCTTGTTTATTACATTTTACCTCTTCCCAGTGGTGGGCTGTTTTCGTCCCTTTTCTGTGTCTCCTATCGTGTGTTGGTTGACCCTCTTCTGTTTCTATACACAAGCGTAGAGGATCCCGGTGAGAGCGCGTCCCCTGCAGAGGCAGCATCGGCTGCCAGGGCCCAGAGGGCTCGCGCTGCCCTTACAAACCAGGTGAGCACACACTCTGCTATGTGATGTTTGTGCAGCAGCCCCAGGGTAGCAGAGGCTATAATTCAGCAGCGGCTGCTGGGGAGACCTTACAGAAATAATAGGATACACATTATCCCGACTATGCATGCACTGCTTCCATACACCAAAGCTGCAGATCCACCCCTGTCCCTCGTCAGCGGGGACAGCCAAGCAGTGTACATCGGTCCCCTGTGGGGTGCCGGGGCAGGTGAGGGGGTGGGGCGCACATCCGCCACCTCTTAGGAAAGACAAACGCTACTTATCTGTCGTGCAAGCCATGGATGTATTTTTCTCCCACGAAAATATGTGTCCATCGCCTTTCAGTTTAAATCCAATGGTGGTGCGGAGCAGTTTGCAACAAGACTGCAGGAGTGTGCACGACACACCTATTGTTCTGTAAATGTATAGCGGTGTTGCCCCGGCGAAGGCCAGATATCTGACAGGACTGTTTCCAAGAAACAATGTGTCTAGCACTCCTCGTTGCGTAATGTGCGCCTTGTTATGTATTGTTTTATTGTTTTCACTTACCAGCTCATATCTACCTTCTCTGCACGTATATTGCTATTTGGCATGCATTTTTATAGCGTGCAGTCTGGCATCGAGGCACTTTCCACCCACCCTGGTATTGACCTACATAGAATGCCTTCATTGCTACGTGCGATGTCTCAATAAAACTATACCTTCGAACCCCCAATCCTTCCTTTGTACCAGAAAAGCCCCCCTTTCTAAAGTCTGAAGTGGCTTCTCTGGCGCAGCAGCCCTCCCCGATCTCCTTTTTAGGGGCGAGCGCACAGCCCTCCATCCCCTGTAGTAATCTCTCTTTAGCATTCCAACCATGCCCATGTCATGTCAGTCACTTTCATTGGTTCGTGGGCTTGCCTTTTAAAATCCGCGTGCTTTCATTTGTGAGAGGCATGCATACATCATGCCTTTTATGGTGTTTAGCCCACCTACACAGCACCTGTAAACTACTAAAAACATATGAGGCTCGATGTTTTCAGCATGGTTTCCAGACTTCTTTATCTGTTTATTTTCCACGCAGCACGATCGCGCTGGCGTTTACATAGCGCAATCACGCTCTGTTTTTCCGTTTTTAAATTTAGCACGATCGCGCTGTATTTTACATAGTGCAATCTGTGAGGCAAGAAAAGTCCAGTTAGGAGTTTACAACGCTAATAGCTCTAACTCGAGCAAATGCAAGACCCGTTGCTTTGAAAATGCTTGTTTCTTTTGTCATCCTGTCCATGTGTGCATTAGCACCATCTGTCGGAGGAGAAGGGGCACTGCCGACAGAGGGAGCTGCATCCCCCGGGAGCCAGGAGGCAGAGTCCACGGACGCCGAGGGGACCAGTGGGACAAAGGGTGAGCGGAGCACCACGGCAGACAGGAGGTGACAACACTGACTCTGATACCTACTCCGATGGAAGCTTCCTGGTGGTGGCGGCAGACACCTGTGGAGCCATCCCAGCTACAGGTACAGCCGCCACCCCTGTACCAGCACCGCCCTCCCAGTAGCCCCTCACAGAGTTGCCTGTGCCCGCTCACCCAGGAGGGTGAGCATCTCCTTCACCCCAGGCACCTCAGGCCCTGCACCAGTGAGCCCTGCTGCCCTCCGTGAGGAGGCTATTGACCTCCTGGGACACAGCAGCCCTCCCCCAGGCTGAGACACAGCACCCCTCACTTCAGGCTGGGACACAGCAGCCCTCACCTCCAGCAGAGGGCATGTAAGCCACCCCCAGGGACTCTTGTACAACGAGCCCCCTCCAGAACCAGTGGGCACGTTCCCCACCTCTGAGACTGTGACCTTGCACTCCCCAGCATAGGAAAATGGGATTGGAGCCCCCTCCAGAAGCAGTGGGCAAGTTCCCCACCTCAAAGACTGTGACCTTGCACTCCCCCAGCATAGGAAAATGGGCATGGAGCCCCCTCCAGAAAAGGTGGGCAGGTTCCCCACCTCACAGACTGTGACCTTGCACTCCTCAACATTGGAAAATGGGCATGGAGCCCGGCTCCAGAACCAGTGGGCAAGTTCCCCACTTCAGCTGGGGTGCTGTAGGAGGCTGGCCTGGCTTGTAGTGGGTACCAAGAGGTACTTACACCTTGCACCAGGTATCCCTTATTAGTGTAGAGGGGTGTCTAGCAGCTTAGGCTGATAGAAAAGGTAGCTTAGCAGAGCAGCTTAGGCTGAACTAGAAGACGAGTGAAGCTCCTACAGTACCACTAGTGTCATATGCACAATATCATAAGAAAACACAATACACAGATATACTAAAAATAAAGATACTTTATTTTTATGACAATATGCCAAAGTATCTCAGTGAGTACCCTCAGTATGAGGATAGAAAATATACACAAGATATATGTACACAATACCAAAATATGCAGTAATAGCAATAGAAAACAGTGCAAACAATGTATAGTCACAATAGAATGCAATGGGGGCACATAGGGATAGGGGCAACACAAACCATATACTCTAGAAGTGGAATGCGAACCACGAATGGACCCCAAACCTATGTGACCTTGTAGAGGGTCGCTGGGACTGTAAGAAAACAGTGAGGGTTAGAAAAATAGCCCACCCCAAGACCCTGAAAAGTGGGTGCAAAGTGCACCTAAGTTCCCCAAAGAGCACAGAAGTCGTGATAGGGGAATTCTGCAAGGAAGACCAACACCAGCAATGCAACAACAATGGATTTCCTGACGAGAGTACCTGTGGAACAAGGGGACCAAGTCCAAGAGTCACGATCAAGTCGGGAGTGGGCAGATGCCCAGGAAATGCCAGCTGTGGGTGCAAAGAAGCTGCCACCAGATGGTAGAAGCTGTGGATTCTGCAAGAACGACAAGGGCTAGAAACTTCCCCTTTGGAGGATGGATGTCCCACGTCGTGAAGAGTCGTGCAGAGGTATTTCTGTGCAGAAAGACCGCAAACAAGCCTTGCTAGCTGCAAAGGTTGCGGTTAGGGTTTTTGGATGCTGCTGTGGCCCAGGAGGGACCAGGATGTCGCCAATTGCGTGAGGAGACAGAGGGGGTGTCCAGCAAGACAAAGAGCCCACTCAGAAGCAAGCAGCACCTGCAGAAGTGCCGGAACAGGCACTACGAAGTGGAGTGAACCAGAGCTCACCCAAAGTTGCACAAGAGGGTCCCACGAAGCCGGAGGACAACTCAGGAGGTTGTGCAATGCAGGTTAGAGTGCCGAGGACCCAGGCTTGGCTGTGCACAAAGGAAATCCTGGAAGAGTGCACAGGAGCCGGAGTAGCTGCAAAACACGCAGTTCCCAGCAATGCGGTCTAGCGTGGGGAGGCAAGGACTTACCTCCACCAAACTTGGACTGAAGAGTCACTGGACTGTGGGAGTCACTTGGACAGAGTTGCTGAGTTCAAGGGACCTCGCTCGTCATGCTGAGAGGAGACCCAGAGGACCGGTGATGCAGTTCTTTGGTGCCTGCGGTTGCAGGGGGAAGATTCTGTCGACCCACTGGGAGATTTCTTCGGAGCTTCTAGTGCAGAGAGGAGGCAGACTACCCCCACAGCATGCACCACCAGGAAAACAGTCGAGAAGGCGGCAGGATCAGCGTTACAAGGTCGCAGTAGTCGTCTTTGCTACTTTGTTGCAGTTTTGCAGGCTTCCAGCGCGGTCAGCAGTCGATTCCTTGGCAGAAGGTGAAGAGAGAGATGCAGAGGAACTCTGATGAGCTCTTGCATTCGTTATCTAAGGAATTCCCCAAAGCAGAGACCCTAAATAGCCAGAAAAGGAGGTTTGGCTACTTAGGAGAGAGGATAGGTTAGCAACACCTGAAGGAGCCTATCAGAAGGAGTCTCTGACGTCACCTGCTGGCACTGGCCACTCAGAGCAGTCCAGTGTGCCAGCAGCACCTCTGTTTCCAAGATGGCAGAGGTCTGGAGCACACTGGAGGAGCTCTGGGCACCTCCCAGGGGAGGTGCAGGTCAGGGGAGTGGTCACTCCCCTTTCCTTTGTCCAGTTTCGCGCCAGAGCAGGGCTGAGGGATCCCTGAACCGGTGCAGACTGGCTTATGCAGAGATGGGCACCATCTGTGCCCATCAAAGCATTTCCAGAGGCTGGGGGAGGCTACTCCTCCCCAGCCCTGACACATGTTTCCAAAGGGAGAGGGTGTAACACCCTCTCTCTGAGGAAGTCCTTTGTTCTGCCTTCCTGGGCCAAGCCTGGCTGGACCCCAGGAGGGCAGAAACCTGTCTGAGGGGTTGGCAGCAGCAGCTGCTGCAGTGAAACCCCGGGAAAGGCAGTTTGGCAGTACCCGGGTCTGAGCTAGAGACTCGGGGGATCATGGAATTGTCTCCCCAATTCCAGAATGGCATTGGGGTGACAATTCCATGATCCTAGACATGTTACATGACCATGTTCGGAGTTACCATTGTGACGCTATACATATGTCGTGACATATGTATAGTGCACGCGTGTAATGGTGTCCCCGCACTCACAAAGTCCGGGGAATTCGCCCTGAACAATGTGGGAGCACCTTGGCTAGTGCCAGGGTGCCCACACACTAAGTAACTTAGCACCCAACCTTTACCAGGTAAAGGTTAGACATATAGGTGACTTATAAGTTACTTAAGTGCAGTGGTAAATGGCTGTGAAATAACGTGGACGTTATTTCACTCAGGCTGCACTGGCAGGCCTGTGTAAGAATTGTCAGATCTCCCTGTGGGTGGCACAAGAAATGCTGCAGCCCATAGGGATCTCCTGGAACCCCAATACCCTGGGTACTTCAGTACCATATACTAGGGAATTATAAGGGTGTTCCAGTATGCCAATGTAAATTGGTGAAATTGGTCACTAGCCTGTTAGTGACAATTTGGAAAGAAATGAGAGAGCTTAACCACTGAGGTTCTGGATAGCAGAGCCCTAGTGAGACAGTTAGTCATAACACAGGTAACGCATACAGGGCACACTTATGAGCACTGGGGCCCTGGCTGGCAGGGTCCCAGTGACACATACAACTACAACAATATATATACAGTGAAATATGGGGGTAACATGCCAGGCAAGATGGTACTTTCCTACAGGTGCCCCCACCCCTTTTCCCCCTGAGGTGCCTGGCCAGTCCCACCATGATGTCTCTGCACAGTGTAGTGCGGATGATGTCAGGGAAAGAGTTGGGGCTTGGACTGTGGCCTGTGGCCATGTGGGCCTTTTGTACTTTGGACTGGCCATTGGCCCTTTCTGCACAGTGACTCGTGTATTTTGTCACATGGACAATATGGTGGCTGTTTTCATCCAATTACACTTTCAGTTCTGAAATGCTGTAGTCCTTGCATTATTATGACGTGTGTCCTGTGACATTGTTTTTCCTCTGCAGCTGGTTTGTGTATAATGTGTGTGTGTGGCATTGAAGAGCATCCAGAAGACTTGAAGTTACGGTTCCATGGCGGCCTTAATCTTCTCTGTGTCTCCGAGGGTGAGTCTTTCATCTTCTGTGTTCTGTTTCCACCAGGGTTTTGATGACTTCGGTACCGCCCCAGGAATCATGGCGGTGTGCTATGTGATAATATGGTGGGGGGGTTCTGTGCCTTTCGCCTGCTGTTGATGGCTACCGCCGTGGTCACTGGTGTTTACATCCTGGCGGTTGGTGTGGTACATTGGCTGTCTATGGGAGTTATCATTGCCATGGTCATAATTTAGCAATAACTACCGCCATCCTGTTGGCGGCATTACTGCCACTTTATCACTCCCCGCCAATGTCATAATGACCACCAGTATCTTGCTGCCAAAAGTTACTTTCCACCATGAGTTATGGATTCTTCAGATAAGTACTTTTCTTTCTTTTACTTTATTTCGGTAAGAAAAACATACCATAAAAGTACAATACATAACAATCCGAAAAGGAGGTTATAAAAGGAATTACAATAAGATAAATAGCAAACACCAAGAAGAAAGATATTAAAACCAATACTTAAAAGAAGAAATCTAATCCCCGAAAATGTCAAGCTAATAACATACACCTAAATACAATAAATATACATTAAAATACCTAAATCTAGGAACAACTACCTGGTCTTATTCTTTAAAATCGTTAGTCTGAAACGCCATATCGATTCAAGAAATTTTGCCACAGGATAGACTATATGAACTGATGAATCAGATTTAAAAATTCTCTCGGCAACTAGACAATTCCTAAAACCCATATGTTTACATAGGGGATTGATCCAAAAGGCCCTCTGTTTGTCATATGCACTGCATTGAAAAAGGACATGTAGAACAGACTCTTCGTTCTTGCATCCCACCGTGCATAACTTGAACTTATCAGTGAAATTGGACCATTTATAAGTGAAGGAACACAAAGGGAGGGACCCTAGTCTGAATCTAATAAAAAGGGCACGCGCAAATGGAGAAAGTGCTACGTCCATAAAGGGCTCAAGCTCATAAAGACATTTGAATCGCAAAAAGCTATCAGACATGGAGAACGGCAAGACTTCGGCCAATGGGACAGTTTGAACTTTGAGCCAAAAAGCGTCCTTCAATGTCTGAACAGCATTTTTAGGAATAGAAAAGGGATCCTTCCAGTAGGACCCCAAACCGAGATGCAATAAGGACCATTCAACATAGGCACACCAATTGATTTTAGTATTAAGATTAGGGCCCACCAGATTGAGCAGCCCACATCTGAATGGAATAAGGGCATCTGATGACCATAGCCGAATCCAAAACAGGAGAGGCCTTAAAGCAGCAATCTGGTTGATAGGAACATTTTTTAAATCCATTCGGATGGGCAAAGATGGGGTGCTAGAAGGAACTTTTAACAACATCTTCAAAAACTGATTTTCCACCCTGACCAGATTCTCCAAATTGCAATGACCCCACAGCTCAGCACCATACAGAGCCCCCCCCCCCCCCCCGGCTTGTGATTTATATATTTCAAGAGCAGGAGTCATAGCGAAACTGTGGGATCTAGATGCAAATCTCACAATGCCACCCGCCCTTTGCTTCAGGCACATTAGTTATTTCTGGCGATGGGCGTGCCAATAATGTGAATCTTCTAGTTTTACACCTAAATAGTCAAAGGTGCCCACTCTTTTCAAAGAGACACCTTCTAAATAAACAGGTCTCTTCATTTTTTGTTTATTGTCCCCAAACACCATGTATTTCGTTTTTGCTGAATTGATTTCCAAGCCATGATCTTTGCAGAACTCCATGAATCCTGTAAGCAAGCTTGAAAGGCCCATGGCTGTTCGAGAAAGTAGCAAGGTATCGTCAGCAAGTAAAAGGCATGGGAGCTTCTGCCCTCCCATACTAGGGGCATCACCAGAACAGTCCAAAAGGTAGGGAACACAAGCATTAATAAATAGGAGAAACAGGGTGGGCGCAAGAACGCAGCCCTGTCTCACACCATGAACAGTGGGAAATGCTGGAGTCAGATCACCTGCCGGGCCCCATCGTACTTTGGCACAATTGCCAGAGTAAAGATCTTTAATTATATTAAGCATGGGGCCAGGGACTCCAGCTTTACTCATAACTTTCCACAGCTTGGGACGCGGGACAAGGTCAAAAGCGTATTTCAAGTCAACAAATGCCACGAAGAGGTGGCCGGAATCCACATCTACGATCTTCCACTTTATAGTAATAAAGCGGAAGACCTGATCAATGGTACTGACCTCGTCTCTGAACCCTGCCTGAAGGTGACTTAATACCTGATTTTCCGCTATCCAATGCTTCAGCCTGATTAACAGCTGATAGCAGAATATTTTTGCAGATTGTCTAGTAAACTGATAGGTCTGTAATTCCCTGGGAGATTTTTCTCTCCTTTCTTATGAATGGACACAATTATTGCCTCCTTCCAGGGGTCCGGATAAGACCTGGTAGACCAGGCAATATTCGATATCCTGTTAATATACTGGGTCCATGTGGGCAAGTCTGATTTATACAAATCTGAAGGAATGCCATCTGGCCCAGAAGCCTTCCCTGATTTTTTAGCAAGAATTGCCAGCTCAGTTTCTTTTAGAGTAAAGGGAGGCACCGCAGGGCAGCATGTCAAAGTCTCTCCGGGGCTGGTGACGACAGATTCCAGAGTGGAGCCATACAATTCCCTAAAGTGAGTAAACCAAATATCAGCAGCAATATGGCATTCTGGGACAGATGAAAGATTTGGGTCTCTACATGTAACCAGAAGCTAGAAAAGTTTAACATCGTGGGTCCTAGCCTCCTCGGCCAGATCACCCCATAATCTTTCCTCATATTTGAGTTTGCACATCTTACATGTGGAGACATAAGTTCTTCTTGCTCTCACAATGGCTTCCCGATCTTTTGACTTTAACGCTTTGGTCAAAAGACTTTTGGCCTCACGACACCTCTTATCAAACCACTTGCTACTAGGGAGGAGTTCCTTCGATTCGTAAAAGGTTTAGAAAAAAGCTCCTTAAGGTCCACAAAAAGGACTATGTGAGAAGACATGACTTCCAGTGAGGTTAATGCAACATGATCATCAAAATCTGGTGTCTAGAGACTCTGGGGGTCATTCTGACCCTGGCGGTCAGTGTTAAAGCAGCGGCCAACCCGCCAACAGGCTGGCGGTCAAAAAAAGGGAATTCTGACCCTGGCGGGAACCGCCAACACAGGCCGCCGCTTTAACACTCCGATCGCCACGGCGGCACAAACAAACAGCGCGGCTGTCACCGCCAACAGGCAGGCGGCAGACAATGTACCGCCCACACTATCACAACTCACTAATCCGCCACCTTTTCCGGGGCGGGAGCCCCGCCGATAAAAACACGGCGGAAACAGACTACGAACAGGAAAACGCTCACCTATACACACTCCACGAGGAAGGAGGACAGCATGGAACCTGAATTAAACATCCTACCAGCTATTGTCTACCTGCTCATCTACCACAAGTACGAACGCCGGCGCAGACGACAACGGTGAGTACTGCACCTACGACACAGGGGAGGGGGGAGGAGGAAAGGTTACGGGCACACACATATGCGACACCCCCCCCCCCCACCCCCCCCCCCAACTATCTACACACCAATGCAGAGCAACAAGTCACAGTGACACCCCCCAAACCCCCCGGAAAAATGCAAAGACATAATAAAATTGAGATTTATAATTTATGTATAAAATAGGTTAATTGAAGTCATGGTAAATTAGCAATATGAAATATAAAAAATAAAGAATGAACAATGCGAAATCTATAAACATAGGCAATAAGTCCTGCACAGTCACTTAAATTTCCACTGTCCGTGGGCCAAAGTGTATCAACACATGGGCAAAGCCCACACAGGAGACCTGAGTCCGTTGGAGAGAACACTGCTGGGGCATCAGATGACAAAACTACAGGCACCTCAGGGGGAAGGGAAGGGGGGGCACCTCAGCCACATGAGTCCACGACACCAGATCCACGAAGGGTCCACCATGCCCACTGTGCCATCCTGGGGAGTGCAAAGCCACAGTCTCACAAGTCTCTACAGTGGGTGGTCTGCCCACTGTGCCATCCTGGGGAGTGCAGAGACACAGGCCATCAGGTGGATTACAGACTCCACAGGTAATGGAGGAGGCAGGGTGCCCCGAGTGCAGCGTCAACACTAGCTCGACACAGAACCGGCACTGTCAATGGGCCAGCAGTGCTTGACAAGAAGGGCCCAGCGGAGCGGTGCTTGACAAGAAGGGCCCAGCGGAGCGGTGCTTGACAGGAAGGGCCCAGCAGAGCGGTGCTTGACAGGAAGGGCCCAGCGGAGCGGTGCTTGAGACGGCGGGGCCCAGCGGAGCGGTGCTTGACAGGAAGGGCCCAGCGGAGCGGTGCTTGAGAAGGCGGGGCCCAGCGGAGCGGTGCTTGACAGGAAGGGCCCAGCGGAGCGGTGCTTGAGAAGGCGGGGCCCAGCGGAGCGGTGCTTGACAGGAAGGGCCCAGCGGAGCGGTGCTTGAGAAGGCGGGGCCCAGCGGAGCGGTGCTTGACAGGAAGGGCCCAGCGGAGCGGTGCTTGAGACGGCGGGGCCCAGCGGAGCGGTGCTCTTCACGGCGGGGCCCTCTTCAGCGGTGCTCTTCACGGCGGGGCCCTCTTCAGCGGTGCCTGTCTTGGCGGGGCCCTCTTCAGCGGTGCCTGTCTTGGCGGGGCCCTCTTCAGCGGTGCTTCTCCTGTCTTTCAAGGGAGCCAGACCTGGCCAGGACTCCCTGCTTAGTCGCCCTCCGACCGTGCAGTTGCTGGACCCTTCTGTGACGGAGTCCTGGGCACGTGGGTGTCCTCACTCACACCCGGGATGGGGCTTGTGGGGCCCTCCTGGTCCGCGCCCCTGCTGGCTGACTTCTCCGCCCTGCTGCCCTTGCCCTCCTTCGATGAGGCTCTCTGGCCCTTGCCTCCCCTGGATGTTGTGGCAGGTGACGGCCCAGGACTTTGCTCCTTGGGGGCAGCCGTGTCAGTCCTCTCGCGGCGGCCCTTGATTTTACGGGTCCTCTTTCCAGGGGGCGGGGCTGGCTGTCCCCTTGCTGCTGGCCGATGTATCAGTGCTGGGAAAGGGTGGACTCCAAAACCCGTGCACAATGGTGACACTTGAAGCAGGGCTGGTGGTGGCTGAGGTGCTCTTGGGACTCTTAGCAGATGGAGGGGGTGGGTCAGGTGGGGCAAAGAGGTTATGTTTGGAGTGGTAAAGTTTTTTAGGACCAATGTAAAGGGTAGGTGTAGTGGGTATGGGAGTGGAGGAAGAGGATGTGGTTGTAGGAGAGTCAGGTGTGCTGTCTTTGGGTGCAGGTGCTTGTGACGTAGGCTGTGGTGAGGTGGTTGGCTGTTGGGTGGGTGGCTGCCTGCGTTTGTGTGTCTTGGAAGAGGGGGTGACAGACACAGTGGGAGAGGACACAGGGGACGTGTAAATGGCAGTGGGGGTGGTGACTGCACGTGTGCGGACTGTACTGGAGGGTGTGCTGGTGATGGAAGTACTGGCTGATGGTGGTGTGCATGCAGGTGTGAGTGGAGACGTCACAGGGAGGGAGGAGGGAGACGAGGAGGAGGGGGACACAGAGGTGGTAGTGACTGTTGGCATGTCTGCATCTGGGTGTTGCTTGGGTGAATGCTTGTGTGATCTGTGGTGCTTATGTCTGGATGAGCTGCCCTTGGGCGTTGAGGTGTGTGCAGGCTGGTCTGATGGTGTGGATGGGATAGGCTGAGGAACAGGAGACAGAGACAGGGTGGAGGCAGTTAGAAGAGGGAGGCTGGAAACAGGGACAATGGCTGCTGTCAGTGCTGAGGCCAGAGCATTGAACGATCGTTGATGGGCAGCCTGACCCGAATGAATGCCCTCCAGGTATGCATTGCTCCGATGCACCTCCCTCTCTACCCCCTGGATGGCATTCAAAAGGGTAGACTGCCCAACAAACAATGATGGTCTGTAGGAGGTCAATGACCTCCTCACTGAGGGCAGCAGGGGTAACAGGGGCAGGGCCTGAGGTGCCTGGGGCGAAGGAGATGCCCGCCTTCTTGGGCGAGCGGGCACGGAGCAAAGGCTGAGGGGCTGCTGGGAGGGCGGAGCTGGTGCGCTGGGTGGCGGCTGTACCTGTTGAGGCGGGGGGCACGGATGTTGCCGCCACCGCTAGGGAGCTCCCTTCCGAGGACGTGTCGGTGTCGCTGGTGTCACCACGGGTCCCCGTTGTGGTGCTCCCCTCGCCCTCCGTATCACTGGTGACCTCGGTGTCTGTACCATGGACCACCGGGGCCTTGTGAGTTGCAGCTCCCTCGTGCTCCGATGCCAATTCTCCTCCGCCTGATGATGCTAATGCACACATGCACAAGAAGATAAAGAAAAAGGGTGGGGGGAGAAATAAAAACAGGTTGAGTGCATGCATTGTCAACACCGTTGGCGGAGAGGACAGACACAGGAGCCTCATGCACTACGCCGCGCAATCGGGGTACACTACTCAGTACTTGTGACTAGGCCAACAGGTCTATGGACAACAAATGCGCACATGGGTGATGCTGGACCATGGATTGCTGTACTTGGCACCCTACAGAGGTGGGGTGCGGGGGCACAGGCCCATGCCTAAAGGAGGGGACTACACTACAGAAAGCGCCCTGGCCTAATGTCACCCACAGACCTCCTCCCCCACCCAGACGCCTCCACTGCGTGTAAAAATAGCAGAATGTGCTGGTACTCACCCCCTTGTGTCTGCTGTGATGTCCTCATGCGCCCATCCAAATCGGGGTAGGCCACCGCCAGGATCCGGGACATCAGGGGGGTCAAGGTACGACTGGCACCCCTCCTACGTTGGGAGGCCATCCCCAGCAGTGACTCGGCGGTCTTCCTGGTCCTGCGGCGGATGTCCTCCCACCTCTTTCGGCAGTGGGTGCCCCGTCTGTTGTGGACCCCCAGGGCCCGGACTTCCTTGGCGATGGCACGCCAAATGTCGACTTTCTGATGGGCGCTGACCTATTTGACATGTACAGGGTGGGAAAGGAATTTTCAGCATGTTAGATGTGATTGCCCCCCCCTCCCCAACCCTGCCATGTGGCACATGCTCTCATCTGTTGTGCCTTGCACTCCTCATTCGCTCCCCACCCCACCATCTTACATCCACCATACACAACCCAGGCATAGCCCATTCAACGTGCACCCAGTGAACTTACCTGTTGGTCTGGAGGACCGTAGAGTAGCGCATACTGGGGCAGGACCCCATCCACAAGTTTCTCCAACTCTTCTGAAGTGAAGGCAGGGGCCCTTTCCCCAGTCGCAGCAGCCATTGTCTCTTCCAGACCGAGGTCACAGCAGCACTTGCAGTATAGGTCCTCTCCTGTGGATGGTCAGGTCTCGAGTGGTTAAGCAGATAGAAAATGGCGGTCACGCCCGCGGCGGTGCGTACCGCGACCGCCGGCGCACATCGTCATTGGCTCCTGAGACCCATAGGGTTCAATGTTAACCAATGCGCCTTCGCACTGCGGGCTTCGACCGCCTACCGCCACGGTGTGCCACGCCAGCACGTTGACCTCATATCCCACTGTCACACCTCTCAGGTCAGGCAGCCGCCATTACAAGGGCCCACATGGCTTAATTTCTACTGCGTCACACAGGCCTAGGCCTTGCATTGCCACTCATACAAGCCTTTCAATGCATAGCGATTCGTGTACTGTGCAAGCTGGGTGAACGTACCTGTGGGTTGCTTGACTTTGTGCTCCATGTTGTCCTTCCTAGGCACCGTCCGCTGGGACTTGCGAGGAGAAGGATGAACCCTCCTGTGTACCGACCGCTGGTGGACCTGTCGACAATGGAAGAACGACATATTATACTTCGATACCGACTTGACCGAGCCACTATACATGAACTGTGTGCCCAGCTGGAGCCTGACCTGATGTCCCCCATCCGCCAACCCACAGGGATTCCCCCTCTGGTGCAGGTTCTGTCAGTACTCCATTTTTTGGCAAGTGGGTCTTTTCAGACAACAGTGGCCATGTCATCAGGGATGTCTCAGCCTATGTTTTCTAAGGTTTTGTCCAGAGTGTTGTCTGCCCTGATGAAATACATGCGGAGATACATTGTTTTCCCTGAGGAGGGTGATTTGGCCACTGTGAAGGGTGATTTATATGCCCTTGGACATATCCCCAACATCATTGGTGCCATGGATGGGACCCATGTGGCTTTAGTACCCCCAAAAGACGATGAGCAGGTGTACAGAAATCGAAAAAGTTACCATTCGATGAATGTCCAGGTGGTCTGTTTGGCTGACCAGTACATCTCCCATGTAAATGCCAAGTTCCCTGGATCAGTGCATGACCCGTATGTCATGCGAAATAGCAGCATCCCTTATGTGATGGAACAGCTACAGAGACACCGTGTGTGGCTAATAGGTGACTCTGGTTACCCCAACCTGCCTTGGCTATTGACCCCAGTGAGGAATCCCCGGACCAGGGCAGAGGAACGCTACAATGAGGCACATGGGCGAACTAGGAGGATTATAGAACGGACCTTCGGGGTCCTGAAGACCAGGTTTAGGTGCCTGCATATGACAGGTGGATCCCTAATGTACTCACCAAAGAAGGTGTGTCATATCATCGTGGCCTGCTGTATGCTTCACAATCTTGCATTGCGACGCCAGGTGCCTTTCCTGCAGGAGGATGGTCCAGATGGTGGTGTTGTAGCAGCTGTGGAGCCTGTGGAGAGTGAAGAGGAGGAAGACGAAGAGGACGACACAGACAACAGGGACAGAGTGATACTGCAGTATTTTCAGTAGCACACAGGTAGGAATCACCCACGCCTTTTTACATTTACTTCTGCCCTCCTGCATCTCTACTTTCTGTGTTTCCCCCCAGTTCCTTTTAACTGATTTTTGACTTTCCCTTCCCTTTTCAGAGCTGTATGACCCACAGCGTGACTGCTGCTTTGTTTGCCCATGGACTAATGCTTATAGACATTGGTATGTTGTAATCACATTGTGACTGAACATTATTGCACCGTTATGTGTAATACATTTGTAAAGAATACAAGCAGACTCCTGATTTTTGAAGTGCAATTGGTGATTTATTTAAAGTGCTGCATATGGGTCCATGATAGTAAAACGGTGATGGGTGGGGGTGGAGTAATGTCCATGGCAGAGTCCAGTTCTCAGTCGCACAGGTGCATTGTCCATATGCCTGTGGAAGGATGGAGCAGGGGCTGTTCAAGGTTGGACAGGGTGACAATGTGGGACAGTGGGATGACATCAGGGGGTATTGTTTGCTGGCGGGGGTCTTGGCATCCTACTCTGCTTCTTGTGAGATCTCAGGTTCCGCTTGCGGGGTGGTTGATCTTCAGCAGGAGGTGGGGTTCTGGTGGCCTGTCGTTGTGTGGGGGCCTCCTGTCCACTAGCGCCGGCGGAGGTGGTAGGCTGTTCGTGGTCCGGGCTAGTGACAGGGGCCCTTTGGGGTGCCACATGGTCCCGCAATGTGGTGACTATCTGGTTGAGGGCCAGGACGATGGTCCCCATTGCGGTACCTATGTTCCTGAGTTCGTCTCTGAACCCCATGTACCGTTCCTCCTGCTGTGCCTGGATCTCCTGGAACCTGGCCAGTACCGTCGCCATCGTCTCCTGGGAGTGGTGGTATGCTCCCATGATGGTGGTGAGGGCCTCTTGGAGAGTCGGTTCCCTGGGCCGGTCCACCCCCTCTCCCCTGGACGGTGTGCCCACTACCACTGCCCCCAGGTCCCTGTTGTTGTTGGGGTGGTGGGTCAGCCTGGGTGCCCTGTAGTGGCGGACACACCGCTGATTGAGGCGTCCTGGAGACAGAGGCATGGGCCCGCTGGGTGGGAGCTGTGCTGGTATTCCCAGAGGGGGTTGGGTCTGCTGTGGCCTGTGTCTGTGTGTGGGGAACCGACTGTCCAGAGGTCCCCGATGGTCCGGGCTGGTCATCAGGTTCTAGGTCGACAGAGCTGCTGTCATCACTGGGGGCCTGTTCTGGGGGCGGGATGGACAAATCTGGACCCTCCTGGCCGGTGTGTTGGCGTTCGGGCCCTGCAGGGGTAAAAGAGTATGGTTATTGCTTCTGTGTGTGCCATGGCGTGCGATTTGTGGGTGCCCTTGTCCCCCAGTGCTGGCATTCCCTTGTGGGAGGAGTTGTGAGGGTGGTTTGTGGGGGGGGGATGGGTATGTGCAGTGGTCATGCTTAGCTGATGGGTGTCCATGGTTTGTGTTGGCATTCAGGGATTGGTGTTGGGTTGGGTGGGTTGTGCTGGTGAGACATTGGCAGGGAGGATGTGTGCTGGGGGATTGGGGGTGAGGGTGGGGGTGTGGGTTGGCATGCTGGTGGTTGGGGGGGGTAAGGTAGTTGAGATTAGACTTACCAGAGTCCATTCCTCCGCCTACTCCAGCGAGGCCCGCAGGATGCAGGATGTTCAAGACCTCTTGCTCCCATGCTGTGAATTCGGGTGGAGTGGGTGGGGGTCCGCCGCCAGTCTTCTGCACAGCGATGTTGTGTCTTGACACCATCGACCGCACCTTCCCCTGTAGGTCGTTCCAGCGCTTTCGGATGTCTTCCCGGTTTCTGGGATGCTGTCCCACAGCGTTGACCCTGTCGACGATCCTTTGCCATAGCTCCGCCTTCCTGGCTATTGTGGTGTGCTGCACCTGTGTGCCGAATAGCTGGGGCTCTACCCTAATTATTTCCTCCACCATGACCCTGAGTTCTTGGTCCGAGAACCTGGGGTGTCTTTGGGGTGCCATGGGGTGGTATGGGGTGGTGTTTGTGGTGATGAGTGTGGTGTGTGTGGTGGTGTGTGGTGTTTTGTGCGTGGATGTAGTGTGGGTGATGATGTTGTGTTCCTGTGTGTGTTGGGGTTTTCGATAGCTGTGCTCTCTCTCTCTCTCGCCTTCTCTCCGAATTTCTAGTAGTGGGGGTTTGTGGGTGGGTGTTTTATAGTTGATTGGATGTGTGGGAGTGGTGTTTATATGTGTATCAGGTGTGTGTATTTCAAATTGTCCAATGTGGCTGTGTTTTGGAGCTGGGTGTGTATTTTGACCGCGGCGGTGTGTACCGCCAATGGAATACCGCGGTTGTAAGACCGCCGCGTGGATTCGTGGGTCGTAATGGCATGGGCGTGTTTGTGTTGGCGTGACGGTGGAGGTTTGGTCATCTCCAGTTTATCGCTGACCGCCGATGAGGTGGCCTTCCATAGATGACGGGTTTTTGGCGGCTTGGCAGTTGTGGGTCAGAATGACCGTGGCGGTTTACCGCGGCCGCGGCGGTAGAATGGCGGTCTTCTGACCGGCGGTAAGAGCCTTTTACCGCCGAGGTCAGAATGACCCTTTCTGTCCCTTAACATATTGGACTTCTGAGACGAAACCCATCTCACAGCGCGCCTATTGCTGGACAACTTCAAAGCTTCATGAGCATCAGAGACAAAGAGAGATGGAGCTCCTGCAAAAAGAGTTCTGTCATATACAATTTGTATAGGCGCATGATCGCTAGTATGCTGTGGGTCCACTTTCACATCTAATATGGAATGCCAAGCCCTTAAATCAAAGATAACATAGTCCAGTGTACTACTATATAGGCCCCTAAAAAAAGTTGGTCTGGCAGGAGTATCAGCAGGAAACCGACCATTGCCAAAGCGAAGGCCATGTGTTACTGTGAGATCTATTATCTGCGACGCCCTACGACAGGCAGAGAATGACACTGGTTGGGTTAAGAGAGGGGGAATATTCCACACTTCATCTTCAGCCTCCGTTGCCTTGGCAAAAGCCGAGTTAAATTCAATTTGCGCATTAAGGTCACCTGCAATGATAATATGATATTTGAAGCGAAAATCTGATAAAAGATTATGCAGGAGATTTATAGTAGCAGACCGATGATTAGGAGGACCTGGTCTATTGTAGATATTAATACATAAGACTGGAGTGCCTGAGTTTGGCAGAATTCCTAATGCCAAAATATCAAGGGAATTTACAAAGATCTCCTTTACTTCACCCACCTCAGTCGTCTTAACCCAGGTACATAAGCCCCTTATTGCCCTACCCATGACGGACTGCATAGCATTTTTAGTAAAAGAACAAAACCCTTGCCTATACACACTTTCCGTCGCCCACGTTTCCTGAAACATACAAATGCAAAAGGGTTCAGCATAAGCCCCCCACTCGGGATCAACTAGTTTGCTTTTAATGCCTGCCACGTTCCAGGACAAAACCTTTCCTGTAACATGTACAGTACTACAGGTAGCTTCACAAGAATCAGCATCCGGTACGGGATTGGAATTTGCAGTAAAAGCGATTTGAGGATCCCGTGAGGTATGGACGCCCGGACATGGCAGAGTTCTTAAATGTGGTAAGGTCTTTGAGTCAAATCCAATACTAAGATTACAGAAACTGGAAGGACATAGTCAATCAACATCTGAGGTATCCCCCTGAAGCACAGAACCGCATGCACTAATACAGTTGGAAGCAGGGTCCATATCAGGCTCAACAACTTGACTGAATGACAGGCCAGAAGAAGCAACATGGCCTGTCAACTTGGAAGGTATCGACTTAATCATTCTTGGTCGAGTGGACAGATACATGTTTCCCAAAGCATAAATGCTGTCACTAATAAATATATCATGTTCCTTCCTTATGTGATGACTTGCTTCCATCTGCAAGAGGCCCGTGACTAAAAAAGGACTTGCAAGGTTGAGTTTAATGGTATCCCGCCCGCTGGAACGGCCACACAACCGTAAGACCGATACAATATCGGCATGGATAATTGAGCCACAGCCTCTGACATGACGGATCCAATGTGAAACCTTGTTGATTAAGGAAAATGTATCTTCCCTCAATTGGGCTGTAAGAGGAGGAACAATGCACATATAAATGCAATTTTGGTTAGACATATAAGTAGACTGGCCAGATGCTGATGTGACATGCCGATTCCGGTCAATATAAAGAGAAGATATAGGTTTTGCCAAAGATGGTGCGGCATTTTTACTTTGATGAGACCTGTGAATGGAACCCTGAGCAACCTCCAAGTTCGTCGATGGATCTGCTGGCAAAGGCACAGGAGCCAAGGGATAATTGTGTGGCAAGGACACTGGGTTCAGAACACACAGAGGAGTTGGTTCAGGTTTCTTAAAAAGCTTGGGAACTTCAAGCATTAAGCTCTTCAACTCTCCTACTTCATGCTTTAATGTAGAAACTAGTGCTAAGAGATCTTCTCTAGAAGAGTCACAATTGGAAAGCACAGGGATCGAAGAAATCTGTTGAGCACTGGCCAAATCTAGATTATCCAAAACAGAGAAATGATTTTAACAGGTAATCCCATGAAGGATAGAGTCAGTGGCTATAACTTCCAAATTAGACTCGGGTGTAGGAAATGATGAGTTGGCAATACGGGATGGGCTTGAAGGAGCGAGAGCTTGAGATGGAATTCTTGGGGGCTGGACGTCAATAGAAGAATTGGTTCCAGTTGTTAAAAACGGCAATAGGGTTCCTGATTTCAGCCTCTTCCGAACGTTGCTCTCTTTTTTTTAAAGAATTAGCTCCACTTCTTCTATTAAATTATCAATTTCTCTAGACACGCAATTAGTATGGGGTTGCGTGACTCTATTGGGTTTAGGAATTTGGGATTTAACCGAGCCCGAATCAGGACTAGGTCTCACCTTACGTTTTCCCATTCTGAATGAATAAGAAAACTTAGCACCAATATGGGGGCAATTAAAAAAGAAAAATTAACACAAATGTATCAAAGTGCCCCAAACCATACCTTTGGGCCCAGGGGGGGAACCCAGCCTATCCTAGAATGGTCGCTGTCAGTCACAAACAAATCAGGCAATGTTCTAAAAGCACAGCAGATAAGCCAGAACTCCTCGGGCCTCACTAGTCACCAGTCACAGCGAGGGGCAAAAATAAAGAGGTATGGCCCAGCCCAGTCTCTTCCGGGTGCAGGACGGGCCCGCCCTTGGCCCGGGCGCGTCCCGCACACGTCCCGCAAAGCGGACGCGCGTTGAACATTAGAGGGGCCTGGAGGTCCTCGCCCCCTCAGTCAGCTGGTTGCCTTCTGCTGGTGGTTGTTGCTTAGCGCAACCCGCAAAGCGGGCACGCGTTGAAAATTAAAGGGGCCTGGAGGTCCCCGCCCCCTCAATCAGCTGGTTGCCTTCTGCTCGTTGCCGTTGCTTAGCGCGACCCGCGAAGCGGGCGCGCGTTGAAAATTAAAGGGGCCTGGAGGTCCCCGCCCCCTCAGTCAGCTGGTTGCCTTCTGCTCGTTGCCGTTGCATAGCGTGACCTTACAGATAAGTATAACTGTCATGAACGTTATTGTAGGAACACGGACTCACCTGTATGGAAGTCCAGTACACCAGAGGTGGACAAGAGCCAAAGATATCCCCATTGGAGGTGCGGATGCCATCCGCAAAACTTCTGTTGACCGCCATTCTTCGCGTGTTCGTAACCTGCTGCAACTTCGGAAATTCCAAGATGGTGGACGTGTCAAGGAAGTCAGTAGTCTAGTGTTTTGAGCATGAGCTGGATTCACCTTGTGATCCGGGCGCTCTCTTTGGAAGGTGGCACACTTCATCTGATCCTTTGAAGATGCTGGTAGAGTCTCTTCAGCACACTTGTCTTTCCTCACAGAACAAAAACTTCCATCAGTCAAAGCACCTCTGGGTGTGTCCTGGCTTATAGTTTTAGACTTCAGAAGCACTGTCTCAGAACTTTGTATTGCAAGTATTGTCTGTATCTCAATGCTCACAGTTTGTGGAGAGTTCAAGTCTTAGTCAGTAAATTAGAAGGTCAAGACATAATTTTCTTTCTTTTTTGTTGCAAAAGACATTCAATTGAAGATAACAGTTACCAGCAGCATCGATATTTTTTCACAGAAAATACTTTGCAGACTATTTATCCTGGTGAATGTTAGTTTCAACCAAAAACTTAAAATATTATTTGAGATTGGATTGCAACACAGAAATAAAAGATCTAATTTGCAAGTGAATCCTCAAATCGGACATAGCACTCACTCAACTAATACAATCGATAATATTATTCTGTCACAGGGTTGATACTCTCTTCATGTTAACTGTGATATTTAATTTATTAAGCAAAAGACCGTTACATGAAAGAGAGGAGAGCTAGTCTTGCTAAACAGGGGTATCGGTATTTGAAGTATACCAAATAGGAAAAGCATTTTCCCTAGCATTAGCATACCTGTTAAAAAGTAAATGTTCTGTTTGTCTTTACCTTTTTTACAGGTAGCTGTTACATATAGCACCAGAGAAGCAAGCAGCTAAGAATTCCCCCGCAAGGCAATCTCTCTTGTTTATCCATTTCCCCTTTCCCCCTTGTTGTTGTCTTGCTCTGACTGTATTATAAGTCGTCGCGGATATTGGTGAGGGGGCGTTGGGTCTAGCTTTTGCTCCTTAGGAACCCAGCTGTTCAGTAATGACAAGCTATAATTGCTGAATTTCTGTGGTTTTGTATGGGTAAAATGTTAACCTAACTATAACGTCCCTTTAGCCTTTGTTATTTTCATTTTATTTCTATGTTTCTTTTTAACTTGCTCGTTAATTTTTCTGTCAGGTTGCAGCCAGCCTTGCTTTTACACTGTTTCCTCCCCCCCCCCCCCCCCCAGCCTATGTAAGAAACAAAATGCTGACCACAACTTTTCTGTGAGGTTGCGGCCAGCCAATCAGGGTCTTACATTTCCTCTGAATCTGAGGAGGATCCACACAACTAGATGTACACATTTCTTTTTCCTTTAATAACTCCGAAAATACTATATAGATTTCCATCAAATAACAAAAAGCATGATCTTCAGACCAAAAGCTACCTTTCTGCCAAACTTGGTATAATTCCGTCCAGTGGTTTGAGTTGCAGGCGTGTCTACAAACTCTATGGGAATTAACATGGGAAACATACTTTTTTTTTAGCCTCCCCTTTTTCTCTCCCCCGCTTGACGGGTTACACCAAAATGTTCCATGCACAAGTTCCTAGAGAGCACTTTTTTGGAAAATTTTGTGAAGATTCGTCAAACGGTGCCAAAGATATAGGCAAGTAAAAAAAAAATGTTTCCATCCAAACTAGGTCCTAACTAAAACTACTGTAGGAGGCTGGCCTGGCTTCTAGTGGGTACCTGATGGTACTTACACCTTGTGCCAGGTCCAGTTAACCCTTATTAGTAGTGTTCTAGCAGCTTAGGCTGATAGAGGTAGCTATAGCAGAGTAGCTTAGGCTGAACTAGGAGACATGCAAAGCTCCTACTATACCACTTATATCACATCGCACTATATCACAAGAAACACAATACTCAGTTACTAAAAATAAAGGTACTTTATTTTAGTGACAATGTGCCAAAAATATCTCAGATGATATACTCCTTTAGGAGGTAAGTAAAATACACAAAATATACACACAAACCAAACTCAGGTAAGTAAACAGAAAAGTAGTGCAAACACTGTAGAGTACAATAGGATGCAATAGGCCTAGGGGCAACACAAACCATATACTAAGAAAGTGGAATGCAAACCACTTAGGGATCCCAGGCCTAGTGTAGTGTGTAGAGGGTCGCTGGGAGTGTAAGAAAACAATAAGGGTGTCCAAGATACCCCACCCAAAGACCCTGAAAAGTAGGAGTAAAGTGACCCTACTTCCCCAGAAACACACTAAAGTTGTGATAGGAGATTCTGCAAAGACCACAACTGACTGCAAAGCACTGAAGATGGATTCCTGGACCTGAGGACCTGTAAAGGAAGGGGACCAAGTTCAAGAGTCACGAAAGTGCCCAGGGGGGGCAGGAGCCCACTAAACCCCAGATGAAGATGCAAAATGGCTCCAGGTGGAAGAAGCTGAAGATTTTGCAACAACGGAAGATGTGAGGAACTTCTCCTTTGCACAGAAGATGTCCCACGGCGTGATGGAGGAGTTGTTTCTTTGGAGAAAGACTGCAAACAAGCCTTGTCAGCTGCAAAGGTCGCAGTTAAAGAAAAAGGGTGCTGCCTGGGCCCAGGAAGGACCAGGAGGTCGCCACTTGGAAGAGGAGACAGAGGGGGCCCTCAGCAACACAGAGAGCCCACGCAGAAGAAGCCAGCACCCACAGATGTACTTGAACACGGGTTCAGGAAAACTGCACACAGCGGTCGTCTCAACACTGCAAAGGAGGGTCCCATGAAGCCAATGGTCAACTCAGTGAGTTGAGCAATGCAGTACGGAGTGCTGGGGACCTGGGCTGTGTTGTGCACAAATGATTTCTTGCAAAAGTGCACAGAAGCCCTGGCAGCTGCAGTTCACGTAGTACACAGGATTACTGTCTGGCGAAGGGAGGCAACGACTTACCTCCTCCAAATTTGGACAGATGGACCACTGGACTGTTGGGGTCACTTGGATCCAGCACCTGTGTTCCAGGGACCACGCTCAGCACGATGAGAGGGGACACAGAGGACCGGTGAAGCAGAAGTTTGGTGCCTGCGTTGGCAGAGGGAAGATTCCATCGACCCACAGGAGATTTCTTCTTGGCTTCCAGTGCAGGGTGAAGGCAGACAGACCCCAGAGCATGCACCACCAGGAAACAGTCGAGAAAGCAGGCAGGATGAGGCGCTGCAATGTCGCTGGTAGTCTTCGTGCTACTTTGTTGCAGCTTTGCAGGTGTCCTGGAGCAGTCAGCGGTCGATCCTTGGCAGAAGTCGAAGAGGGAGATGCAGAGGAACTCTGGTGAATTCTTGCATTCGTTATCTTAGGAAAAGCCCACAGGAGAGACCCTAACTAGCTCTCAGAGGAGGATTGGCCACCTAGTCAGGTAAGCACCTATCAGGAGGCGTCTCTGACGTCACCTGCTGGCACTTGCCACTCAGAGGTCTCCATTGTGCCCTCACACCTCTGGATTCAAGATGGCAGAGGTCTGGGACACACTGGAGGAGCTCTGGGCACCACCCCTGGGGTGGTGATGGACAGGGGAGTAGTCACTCCCCTTTCCTTTGTCCAGTTTTGCGCCAGAACAGGGCTGGGGGTCCCCTGAACCGGTCTAGACTGGTTTATGCAAGGAGGGCACCATCTGTGCCCTTCAAAGCATTACCAGAGGCCTGGAAAGGCTACTCCTCTCAGGCCCTTAACATCTATTTCCAAAGGGAGGGGGTGTAACACCCTCTCTCAGACGCAATCCTTTGTTCTGCCTTCCTGGGACTGGGCTGGCCATACCCCAGGAGGGCAGAAGCCTGTTTGTGGGTTGGCAGCAGCGGTAGTGCAGTGAAAACCCCAGAGAGCTGGTTTGGCAGTACCTAGGGTCATGTTGGAGCCCCGGGGATGCATGGGATTGGCACCCCAATACCAGATTTGGCATGGGGGGGACAATTCCATGATTTTAGACATGTTACATGGTCATATTCGGAGTTATCATTGTGAAGCTACATATAGGTAGTGACCTATATGTAGTGCACGCGTGTAATGGTGTCCCCGCACTCACAAAGTCTGGGAAAAATGCCCTGAACTATGTGGGGGTACCTTGTCTAGTGCCAGGGTGCCCTCACACTTAGTAACTTTGCACCTAACCTTCACCAGGTGAGGGTTAGACATATAGGTGACTTATAAGTTAGTTAAGTGCAGTGTAACATGTCTGTGAAATAACGTGGACGTAATTTCACCCAGGCTGCAGTGGCAGTCCTGTGTAAGATTTGTCTGGGCTCCCTATGGGTGGCAAAAATAATGCTGCAGCCCAAAGGGATCTCCTGGGACCCCAATACCCTGGGTACCTAGGTACCATATACTATGGAATTATAAGGGTGTTCCAGTGTGCCAATTAGAATTGGTGAAAATGGTCACTAGCCTATAGTGACAATTTTAAAGGCTTAGAGAGCATAAGCACTGAGGTTCTGATTAGCAGATCCTCAGTGAAAAAGTTAGTCACTACACAGGGACACACATTCAGGCCACAAACTATGAGCACTGGGGTCCTGGCTAGCAGGATCCCAGTGAGACAGGCAAAAACAAACTGACATACAAGTAAAAATGGGTGTAACATGCCAGGCAAGATGATACTTATATATATATATATATATATATATATATATATATATATATATATATCTGACAGATCCATCTGGGCATCTGCGTCTTTCTCCTCCAAATCGAAAACCCAGGAACTACACAAGGAACACAGGCGGCCAGCTCCAGTGATACAGAAAATGTTATTTTATTTTAAAGTCACATCGACAAGGGAAACGAAACTGACCACAGCATTTCGACCACAGCCTTCTTCCGGGTCATAGAGTGCAGGTGTACAGACAAGCCCTTTTTAATGGAGCCCACCACCCATTTCTCATGCTAGTAAAAAAACATTTATATCCCGAACATTCCACAGTCTACATTATTCCACTAAAAATAACAATTGACTCTACTTTTTCTGAGGGATCCAAACCTGCTTGTAATGACATATTTATAAAGAGACGTGTTTCATTGGCCCATGATTTTCCTCCACTCATTCCACTTGTAAAGTACATAAAAAAGACTTATGTTTCTAAGAGGAGACTTACGCCACTGAAGATTGAACAATATCACAGTTGTCCCTGAACGAAATCTTATGCAATCACAATATCACCCCATACAGAAGTTCCTCTGCATGGTAACAGTACTCTCATGATTATAGGACTGACCCATCTCTTACATAACACACATAGCAAAGTGCGTGTGCATATATTATTGGGACATCACATGGTCCCCAGCAGTAATTTGCGTTACTGTTCAAGGCACACGTGCAAAAGGTGCTTTTGTAGTTAAAAAATGTTTTCTAAAATGCACTGAATAATAAGGTGTAAATGTATACAATTCCAACTGTTCCAAGATTTCAGTTGGGGAATGGTACGATAATGGATTACACACACTAATTCATATCTCCTACAGATTGCACATGATATCCCTACAAACTACACATGCAAGCCATTTATTATCTTAACAGGTGCGTGTATTAGTAGCAAGAAAAACATTTAGCATTAGTCTAACCAAAGAGGTTCAATCTGATCTCCTCCTAGAATATATGCATAAGAAAATGGCTTTGTCAACATATCAAATCAATTACTCACATCTTAAGGAATATGAAACTGACTAACAACTTTCATCCAACTAGCAAGGTTACATCTAAACTCCTCCTAAAGTGCTACAAAAATGAATACTCTTATCAACATGTCAAATTAAATGTTCTCCTATGAGAACACATATCACTTGTGCAAAGTCATCAAACCAGTTCAAATGTCCCATCTCTTAAGTGCATGTGCAAAAAATGTTTTCATCAAAAAACATTATCTCAAGTATGTTCATGTCACTCCAACTATATTCAACCCCAGATTATTCAATTTCATCCAATCCATTATTAATATTTCACATCAAATTTGGTATCCCAGGAAGTACAACCAGGGTAGACATTTGTCCTCTATCTCTACAATGTATGGGAATGACCAATTTTCATTCAGTAATGTCTCAAAAATGAACATGCAAGTCTGCATCTAGGTTCAAACCTCATGGCTGCTCTGTTCCTAGTAATATTATCCATCTCTACTCCATCCTCTGTGGATCTTGTTCCTTATCACCACCATTGGGATTCCTCCTTACATTCTGAAAACCAACAAAATGTGCAAGTGCTTCAGATCACCTTCATGTGCTTCTCACATATGTTTACCCACTGGATATGCAAAGTCTTTATTCTTGACAGCTCTGATATGTGGAAGTATTCCTAATTTTAGCTTATTCACTGTGCATCCAACATATCTCATTTTGCAGGAGCACTCCAATATATAAATAAAAAAAATGGGGTGTCACATGGTATCCATTCCTTGATTTTCCAAAATCTGCCATGGAAAAATCTCAAACTGTATTTTATTCAAGGCAAAAGTACAAGCGTTGCATTTTTGCCACTTTCAAAATCCCCTCTTTTCTTTAGCAAGCCAATTCCCAATGTGAATGCTACCCTTCCTTTCCTCTGGTCGCATGTAGCTGTTTGTTAGTTTGTCACTGAGAGAGTGAGTCTTCATATACCTAATGCTTGGATGTTCTGAAATTTACAATCTCATCAAGCTTGAGAATGTGCCAGTTATGTCTTAGGAGGTCCCTTATTTCTTTGTGGGCTGTGTTGAATTCCATGATATACCTCACACGCCCGACTTTCTCTTTACCAAACAGGTTTCTTCGATTTTTATTTTTTGGCTTTATTGCCAGGAGTGTCTCCCTTTTCCTGGTTCTAGCTCTAAAGAGTGCCTCGTCCAGCACTTTTGTTGGATACCCCCTCACTTGAAAACATTGGTACATCTCTTCTGCTTGTACCTCAAAATCTTCATACTCTCACCCTCCCACAACAAGAAGAGGACAGCAATATAACAGACTCACATGATACCCTGATCTGCATGAAAACCATGTTCTCGGCCTTCTATACCACCTCCACTTCACACCAACCCATTGTGAGGGTAGGATAAGTTGGTGCAAAAGATGTCTCCATTGCCGTACCTTGTTTCTGGAGATAGTACTCGTTATTAAAAAGGAACATGTTGTGTTTTAGACAAATAATAAATATATATATATAATTCAATGTGATCTGAGAACAACACTACTTCACACGTGAAACATTTCCAAAAATGTTTTATTTTATTTCCAATCAGGAATGACTCTTCTTTTATGGTAGAGCAGAAAAGAGCACAAAACAGCCTCAGCCAAAACATGTTTTGCATCAGACGCTGCTTCCGGCTGTTAGATCAGAAAGAAATAAGCTTGAGAATACATAGAAGATCAAAACAAAATAATCATGTACAGATATCATGAAATGTAATAAAGGCATGTATTCAGAATTTCCTCTTACAGTAAATTTAAAGAGAAAATATGTTCACAAAGTCGTCTTAAAAGTAATTTGAAGAAAACACTCACGAACAATGAGATGTCGGACAGAAGAAAAAAACTCAAGGTGGGAATAAACTATATTTAGACAACCCATTCAAATATCATCATTATAGCATTGTGGCAATTATGACCATGAAATAAACCTTGTGAGTTAAAGTAGAATATATAGTGAGAAATCCAGCCACTTGTAATCATTATGGCATTGCAACTTATAAAAAATCTTTTACCAAACATGCAAAAGCCTTGGTAAAGAACACATCAGAGGAACATCATAGCTCCAATATTATCATCCACATTGGGCTCCTCAGCAGTCGATGGATAAAAGGAATTGCAGTAATGAGAGATCAACCCCCACTATGAACGCAGCCCCAATTGACTGAATACCTAGACATAAACACAATGTTTTTGTAAGCCCAACCACTTTTCTTCTTATGGAAATTCCCCTAGGAATGTACAGGGACGAACAGTCAACATATCGGACTCTCACCTTCAAATAACTAATTTAACATCCTTTCTCTAAAATGCATTAAATGAAGAATTGTTGGTAGTGCTTACGCCATACAAGCATTGGCTTGAAATAAACGGAAATAAATGCAAATGATGCAGTTAAAATAGGTTAAATATATATCCAACTCTTGCAACTCCAAAGAAAATATCCCATAAGTTCTTACTTGGTATCTACTAGCAATCATACCGATGGGGAGTAATCAATAGTCCACTCATAGTGACATGTCTCTGTTAATATAAACATTAACTTTAATAAAAAGGAGAAAGAAAAAGTATGATGAGGCATGATACTCATTTCTACAAAAGAAGAACTTAACACGAAAAAAAGAGGAAAAAATAAATGAAAACCAACAGTGCCCACGTGATACAAATCCTGATCAACCAATACTCTAAACCGGCACTTTGTTCCTGGTGCCACACCCCACATATTAAAATACAACATAAAGTGCTGATAAGAGTACTCAATACATATCTTGGTTGCCACTATATAACATTACAACCATAACTTACAGGACACACACATATATTGTAGGGTACAAGGCGTTAGTACATAAATATTAACACAAATTAAAGAGCCTCACAATTACGATGTAGTTCACAGACTAAATGAAAAATAATTAAAAACCAACAGGACCCACCGAGATTTGAACCCCTGTCAAACAGTGCTCTAAACTGGCACGTTAATCCTTATGCTACTCCCCACACATTGAAGAATACAAAATAAAATTGATAAAACGATTGATCTGATATAGACTTCTAGCTGCAGATTCCTTACCTTAAGAATTTCCAGGCGTCAGCTTGAAATCTAAATCTTTTGCTGAGGAATACCCTTACGCGTGCCATCTGCTGCCGTTCGGACCCGCGTGGCTTTTTGGCATCGTTGGAGCAGTCTGACGTCACGGTTGTCTAGAAAGGCACTATCCAGTCATGCGTACGTCAGTTCTTTTCCTTCTGCGTCAGTTAAGCACAGATCCAGAATAGACCTACCCCTCTTTCTTTTTTGACAGGCATTGTTCGTCATTTTTGTCAAGTATTTTCATCTGTGCGAAGAATGACTTCCAGGAAGACTGGATTTAGGCCGTGTGGTGCCTGGCATCGTGCCATGTCAGTAATAGATCCCCATCAGGTATGTCTTTGGTGTCTCACGCATGACCATCACTCAGTCGTGCGCGGACTGCTGGGCCATGGCTCCAAAAGCTTTGAGAGAGCAGTCCCTAAAGCTAATGGCAGGCGGGCAGTTGAATTCAGCGGGCGCGACTCCTCGGAGGTCATGGTCCTCTTCGAGGAGAAGGTTGCAGGACCGCTTCAGGTTCCCCAAGTCCTCTTCATCCCACTTGAGGTCCTCTGGGCACTTGGGAAAGAGGCACAAGAAGTCAAAGTGGACTTCAACTTTACCTCACCCGTCGGCCAACAAGGGATCTCGGGAATGTCGACGTTCAAGGCACGGTTCTGTGGAATCGTTGCCTGGGCCAACTACGTGCCTTCCTCCCATTCCGGAAACTGGAGTGACCCTCACTCAATGAAAGGAGTTTTGAGAGGCTATGCACCTTGTATTTGAGTGACCTGGACCTGTTGGAGAACCTTTGGGCCCTGGGGTGTCAACAGAGGCCTCTTCAGGTTCCGCACCAGTGGCTTCGATGGGGTCTTGTGGATCCAATGCCAGATCTGGAATGGCTTCACACAGTTGACCTTCTCTGGTGCTGCTCCCAAAGTTGATGTTCCAATGCCCACCGATGGTGCCAGTCCCATTCCTATTACCAATGAGCCGGAATGGCATCACACAACGCTGATTTTGGTTCTGACAGCACCCACAGGTGCCAAATCATTCTCTGAACATTTGCTCGATCAGTCAGGCACTGGTGAGGAATGGTAGGGGCCTTTGTGCCCTCTAGAAACCCATATGGAACCTTTGGACTTGCATGAGGAACTAGGAGAGGCCAGTGGACTGGACACCTCTCCAGATACTGGTTTGCTCTCCCCTCATACTATGGCTACAAAGGAGGGAGCATCATATTCAATGGTGGTGCATAGGGCAGCAGAGGTCCTTGACATCAGACTACCCTTGGTGCAGGTCAGGACTAACATCCTGAAAGAGGTGCTTCAGCCAGGGGCTTCCTCATCGGAACTGAGGTTGCCCTTTAATGAAGCCCTCACTGATGTCCTGCTGAAGACGTGGTCCAAACCCAGCACAAGGGCTCTAATAAACAGGACAGTTGGCTGCCGCTGTAGCCCAGCGCCAGGCGACCCTGGTTTCCTCACCCAATACCCCACACCAGAGAGCTTGGTATTTCAAGCATCCACTTTCTAGGACGCCTCTCCTTCTGCACCTCTGGATAAAGAATTCAAAAGGCTGGACCAGCTTGGGAAAAAAATGTTTTCTTCCAACAGCCTGGCTTTGAGGTCGGTAAACACGTCATGCTTATTGGGCTGTTATTCCCACAGTTTGTGGGATACAGTGGCGCTGGTGCTGCCTTAGGTCTCGGAGGACGCGCGGGCCATTCTCTCTTAAGCAGTTAAGGATGGGAGAGATGCAGCGAATTTTACCAAAAGGTGTGGTCTGGACATGACTGACTCGTTGGGTAGGGTGATTTTATCGACAGTGGCCCTTCAACGCTACACCTGGCTATGTACATCTGGCTTTTAGGGGAATGTTGAGGCACACCTTATGGACATGCCCTTCGATGGGTCCCTCCTTTTTGGCAAAAAGGCAGTCTTTGCACAGGAGTGCTTTAAGGACTTTCGGTCTGCCACCAAGTTCTTAGGCCTCTCAGCGGCCCCTCGCCCACACTCTGCCTTTCGTCCCTTCCTTGGCTATGGGAGGGGCACAGTGCCTTGACACTCACAACTTAGCCACCGTCCGGCCAGTGAAGGACCCCAGTGTGTGTCCAGTGAAGGACATGGTGAGGATCTTGATAAGAAGGTTAGAAGGAGATGTTGGATTCAAAGACTTGATAAAGTCAATATAGACTTGAATTTGGATAGGGAATTACATCTTTGTTGTAACAATATATATATATAACAAGATGGATGAATGTTATAGCTTATTTATCACAACATCTTATTATCCATGTCTGTCTTTTTGTAGTGCATGAACTGGGGTTTGGTTGTGAACATTATGATTAGTGACTTGTAGCCCTAATAGTTCTCCTTTATACGATAGATAAGGTACAAGGTCAAACAAGAATTGTCCTTGCTAGACCAGGGTTCAGATCCATGGAGGACATAATCATGATTGTTATACTGAAACTACAACAGCTGTAGATAGATTATTTTTCACATGTCTGGTTTAGTGCAAGGAATAGTGTGGAGGTTTAGGACGATGAGTAACGGTTCTAATTTAAAGAACTTTCACCACCTAATTTTATTTGTCGTGGTTTTGGCATCTTACCATTCTATGGTTTCTTAGAAGCAATTAATTTTTTGGGAAGTACTGTATGGTATTAGGATGGATGGTAGCAGGTTGTTAACTAAGATAATGGAAGATTTCTCATTGATTTGGGTGACCTGATGTTGGTAACAGTGATCTGATATGTTTCTAATTTTTACATTTTAATCAGGTACATGACAAATGAGTTTTAGTAAGTATACTACATTATTGGTACACACATTTAACTTGATTGGATTGTCAGTTTTGTAATCTGATAAAACAGCAGGTATTGAGATATAAACTTATTACCATTATGCGCTTCAGTGAGTGTATCTTTTTTTTACATGTTGAGGTTGGTGCAAGATATAGCGTGACAGTTTAAAATATTGAATAACCAGGGTTCATATCCTGAAGGAAAAAGGTTTTCTTAATTGTTGAATTTCGAATTAGAAATCAGAGTGATCTATGGATCGGGGAATATTCGAGTACAAGCCAAATGGTACCAAATTTTGGAGGATGAAGTGTTAGAAGGGTGATATTTAGTTTGAGAAGCATTTCTATGTATTCGACTAGAGTTCAATTCTGTGTGGTTAATAGGTACACATTTCCCCCAGGTCTATCTGTTATTTGTATTTATATTTAATTTATCTGCATTTGTATTTAAACTTACTAATGATAAACGTATTGGTATTGATAGTTATGTATTCTTAGTAAATAGTATGTACAGGAATTTGATTACTATACACTTATTAGTTTTAAGTTCAAGAGAACAGCAACGATTGGTCAATTTCACTCCAATCAACGGTCTAAGTTTTTATGGCAGGAAACACAATATTTAAGAGTGACCGTTTGGTGGTGACCGGTTGCTACATCGCAGAATATCGTCAGTCACATTACAGTGTTTATAGTTTATTGGTAAGTCATAATGGAGTTGTTGCAATAATGGCTCCGACAAATGATTGAATGTGGGGGGAGGATTTGGGATTTCTTTGACTTTTGGTACAATGTACTGACTTAGGTATTTGGCTTGAGAATTATATTTCACTACATTTTTTTATTACAGTTAATGTTTATATTAACAGAGACATGTCACTATGAGTGGACTATTCATTAGGGATCCATGAACAAAACTACTAAAAAGTGCAGTGAAAGTGATCTAAAAATGCCTCTATCACTCAGCTACAATCCAACTTTACTATGGCTGGGATATGGTGAGTTTAAAAACAAATATAATGTGATAGGAACAAATAACGTGCCCTTCGCACATATCAGGTCAGGTCCAGATTACTCCCTACATGGATGATTGATAGTGGAAACCAGGTAAGAATTTATAGGATATTTGCTTTGGAGTTGCGAGAGTTGGATATATATTTATATTAGTGTGTACATCATAATTGCATCATTTGTATTTTTTTCATTTATTTCAAGCCCATATTTGCATGGCGTCATCGCTACCAGCAATTCTTCATTTGATGCATTTTGGAGATAGGACGTTATATTAGTTATTCAAAGGTAAGAATCCAATATGTAGGCTGTTCGTCACTGTACATTCCTAAGGGAATTTTAATAATAAGAAAAGTGGTTGGGCTTACAAAAATATAATGTTTATGTCTAGTTATTCAGGCATTTGAGATAAGGTTTCCATGGGGGTTGATCTCTCATTATTGCAATTCCTTTTATCTGTTGACTGTTAAACAATCCTGATATGGATGATAATATTAGAGCTACGATGTTCCTCTGATGTGCTGATTACAAACTCTTTTGCATGTTTCGTTAAAGAACGAATTTTTATAAGTTGCAATGCCATAATTTTGATACGTGGGCAGATGGCTCACTATATATATATTGTACAGTACCGGGGCGGCTCCTCCGTTAGGTCGAAGGAGCGTCGACCCCTCGCCAGCAGCAGAAGTTGCAAAACTTTCACAATGAGGGGATAATAAACTGTTTATTATCCCCTCGTTTTGAAAGGGGCAGGGCATCAGAGGTGAGGAGCTGTGAGGGGGAGTGCTGAACCCTCCTCCTGACTGCGCATGTATTTTTGGCCGACTGGCTCAGGTCGGCCAAATACACATGCGTGATAGGCTCCCTCTAGCCCGGCAACACTGTTGCCAGGCTGGAGAAAGCCTGCACAGGCTTCCAATCTGCCTGGGGGCGCCCAGCCAGGGCTCAAGTAGTGACCGAATTGGCTGCAGGGCAGGCTGGGAGCCTCTGCCTGCGTGCAGCCAGCAGGGAAGAGGAGCGCAGTGCGGGACCGTGCCGAAACGGTAAGTGTTTTTTTCTTTTTTATTTAATTTAATTACATTTTAGGTGCTCTCCCCCCAGGTGCCACCCCGCCCTGCTCCTTTCGAGCGAAGCAGACCGCGACTGGTACTGTAACTCACAAGGTTTATTGCATGTTTTTAATTGCTACAATGCTGCCATGATGATATTTGATTGGGTTGTCCATATATAGTTTATTCTTACCTTGTTTTTTTTTCTTCTCTCCAACATATCCCATTATTCGTGAGTGTTCTCTTCAGATGTCTTTTAAGAAGGTTTTTGTGAACATATTCTCTCTGTACTGTCAGAGGAGTTTCTGAATACATGCATTTATTAAATTACATTATATTTGTACATGATTATTTTGTTTTGATCTTCTATGTATTCTGAAGCTTATTTCTTTCTGCTCTAACAGCCCTGAAGAAGAGTCTGTGATGTGTAACATGTGTTGGCTGAAGCTTTTTTTGTTTTGTTTTCTGCTCTTCCATAAAAAGAAAAGTAATTGTCGATTTGAAAGAAAATAACATTTTTGGGGAAACATTCCATGTGTGAAGCAGAAAAACCAGAAAGGGAGCACCCTGCCTCACACTCCAGCATGCAGTCAGCTCCAGTGCATCATAGTAAATGCAGTACAAGTTCGTGTTTTATCCATAAAGTAAACTAAAGTTTTTCACGTTAGAAGGTGCAGCAAGTGCTGTAAATCTCTGGACAAGTGTTTCTGGGTAAGCCCTTCATCAGCAGAGAACAGCTTTGTCTGTGGGGTTGCTGGAAATGCTGCCAAAAGTCCTCTCAGGTTTGTGTACCACTCACTGGCATGCAGGTGCTTCAACCAGAGCTCATCAGCATGCTGGCTCAAGGGAGCCTTCTTAAACAGAAAAATCAGAAAGGGAGCGCCCTGCCTCACACTCCAGCATGTGTGTGAAGCAGTGTTGTTCTCAGATCACATTGAATCAGTTTTCCATATGGACACTTATCTGGTTGAGGCACCAGAGATCTGGAACATTTAGTGAAGGGCATATTTCCTGATACCCTCCAATGTGGTTTGTGTGTAAATATATATATATATATGTGTGTTACCGACTGGTGGTCGCCAGTAGGTAGTTATAGTTAGGACCTACTTTCCATAGGAAAATGCCTTGAAGGTTTTGGGGTGATCACTCAAGCAGGAGCTGATAAAAAGGTGGGGTCCCAAAATGCTCTTTCCCCATCCACTTTCTCATAGGGATTTTGAACATGACTACAGTCCGAGCCGCTGGATGGAAGTACACCAAATTTGCAGAAAGCTAGCTTTTGGTCCAATAAGCATAATTTGTGTAGTTTTGTGTATATTTGTTCTGTAGTTTTAGAGATATTAAAGGAAAAAACAATATAGATATCTAGAGACATGTAGGCTCCAGAGATCTTGTGGTGAGATCTGATTGGCTGTCAACACTTCAACCAGGAAGTGTTGGCAGCCATTTCGGAACTCCGCTTCAGTTGAGTCCCAAAAAATATGTAAAGAAAAGGGGACAGGGTATGAATACAAAACTGCCGAAAATTCTTCCCCCACCTCCAAAAAAACAAAAAAAACACCATCTCTAGCACTTGTTGTTAATTTAGCCCCTGAGTGGGCCAGGTCTCGGGGCATGAATATAATAAAAAATGAGGATGGGACACAAGAGGGCTCTGCCCCAAGGGCTCTTAGAAGCCTCGGGAACTACCACCTCCCCGGGTCTACATAGAAAAAATATATAGAGGGGGCTGTGGGGACCACCACCTCCCCCAGGGCTTTTTTAATTATTAAAAGGCATGGGGCTGCATGGACTCCTCTGATGCTTTTAAATGCTCCGTGGACTATCACCTCTCCTGGGCAATGTAAAACATTAAGGAGTTTGTCCGTGCAGTTTCGGGGATCACCACCTTCCTGGGGCCAAATACCATTTTTTAAACAGGGAGGGGGGGCTGCTCTGCCCTCTCCTGGTCTATATACAACCCCAGGGACCACCACCTCTGCGGGGCCAGCCCATGCAAAATAAAGGAGGGGCGGCACCACGGCCCCCCTCCTCTAGCCATTAATGGTCCTGGGGACCACCACCTCCCAGGGTTAGCTCCTGCTATCTCCTGAGGTCCCCAACCTCGAGAGATAGTTGTTGCTTTTGCTTGGCAGGAGCTGTGGCCCCCGCCAAGAAAACACTAACTCTGCTCCCAAAACGCTGGAGCGAGAAACCTTCTCCCGCTTGTTGAAGCAGAGTATTCATCTGTTTCCCTGACCACTGTCATGCAGGCAGGGAAACAGATGAAATACTGCTGCTGCATGCAAGAGCTGCATATTTAAGACATCCCTGCATGTGGAAGTAATGCCAAATCCCACAGGAAGTGGGGAGCTGGCTTGGACCATGGGGCTTGATGCTCCCCTTGCGATCCCCATCATGTAATGAAGACGTAGAGGAACAATCACACTGGCAAAGTTACAGACACACAAACTGGAGACATGTTTCAGCATCCTTTATGCAGCTGTAGTGTAGGAGATGCACTACACATTTACCCAGCAAGGTACCACTTATTAATTAGCCAGTAGAAAGTACTCAAGTTGGGAAGACATTTTGAAAAAAACAGTGGCCTCTTCTTGAATAAATATGCAGGGCAGTATTCATTCTGGCACAATCTTCATTTCACAGATAATAAACCTCAACAGGAAGCACTTACAGATCTAAATAAAGCAGGTGCCCAAGATAAAGCTCCACTTTTGAATCATCCTAAATTCTTGTGCATAGCCAAGGCAAAGCAAATGTGTTTTCTCTGCATTTCCACCTTGAAAAGTTTTCTGTAATCCTTGATGGAGTTGTGATGAGTGGGTTATTTCTTGTAATCTGCTACTGAGACAAGAGATTGTGTTTGCCCTTTCAAAAACATGAAATCAGTAAAATGGCATAGAAGCCCGCCCGTTTGGCCCCACTCCATATACAATGGTGGTATGCAACATCTTCATGCCCTTTTCCCAGGATGATGGACAGCTTACTAAAAGGCCCCCTTAGTGCATTTCCTGCCAATTTTGGAGACAAGTTCTTGATGCACAGGAATATGATTGCATCGCCACCATACTAAGGAGCACTTCATTAGTGGCACAGGGTTAAGTGGTTCTAGAGGGTTGACTGCAGGGCCTGGCCACGTGGTTGCGTTAATGTAAAGTAATTAAAATTACTTAGCGTTAAAAAAAGAAACCATAGAAACTCACTGAAAAATCCAAAGGTTACAGGGATGTTAAAGTTAGGCTCACATTTCAAACATACAAAACCATAGAAATTCACCTGTTATAATTAGTTATTTCAAGTAGCTATAACTTGTGCCCTAAGGTAACTATAACTTTTGTCATTTCATCAGTCATGACATCTTCTATGGCATCATTGAAATTATCACTGCAACGTTTGCAATACAATTATTGATGAAGAAACTGCATGGTGGGGGTGTGAAAAGACACGTCATTGCGCTGGGGTGGCAGCTATATAGGAACTGCACCGTCATATCCGGCATGGACGACAAAGACGCGGAGCTGATCGATACCACCTAGGAAGCAGCCTGAACAATGACGGCTGTACAACGACGGGCATTGTCTATGAAAGCGGAACAACGCTTTCCTGAACAACGACCCTGTTTTCCTCTGCCTTAACCACGCATGTCTGAACAACGAATATGCGTGGTTAAGGCAGAGGAAAATAGACTCGGGATCTGAGAGGACGTGATCAGGTAAGTGGGGTTGGGGGGTAGCTTTAGGGGTGGGGGTAGTTTGTTTTAAGGGTGGGGTGTCAGGGTAATTTTAGGTTTTTGTGGTGGGGTAGGAGGGTCAGGGTAATTTTAGGTTTTAATGGTGGGGGTGAGGGGTCGGGGTAATTTTAGGTTTTAGGGGTGGGCTTGGGGATCGGTGTGGTTTTAGGGGCGGGGTGGGGGTCGGGGTTGGGGTAGTTTTAGGTTTTAGGGGCAGGGGCGGGGTGTTGCGGTCGTTTTGTGGGTGTGGGTTGGGGTCATTTCGTTTTTAGGGGCGGGGTAGGGGGTCAGTGTAGTTTTAGGGGAGGGGTGGGGGGTCGGGTAGTTTTAGGGACGGGGGTGTGGGGTTGGGGTAGTTTAGGTTTTAGGGGTGAGATAGGAGGTTGGGGTAGTTTAGGTTTTAGGGGTGGGGTGGGGGGTCGGGTGGTTTTAGGGGTGGGGGTTGCTGTAGTTTTAGGGGTGGGGTTTGGGTAGTTTTAGGTTTTAGGAGTGGGGGTCAGGGTAGTTTTAGGGGTGGGGGGCGCAGTAGATTTTGGGCAGGGGTGGAGGGTCATGGGGATCGCAAACTGGAACCATGCATGCCATTCCACGCATGCCTTTACAATGAAAAATCGTTGTTAAGGCTTTCGTGATAAAGGCATTAGTGGTAACAATGTGATCGTTGTTCCAACCACGTTGTCAGGCATGCGTGGTTCCAGTATGCGTTGTTCTGACATATATTCACATCACCTATATGGCACACATGGGTACTTCTCATGAAAATCTCCGGATTTAGGATTGCCCACCGCGGGCATCAACAATGAATATATTGCATCCATGCCAGACATGCTAGCCAAACCTAGCCATGCCCACTCTATGTAGTCCGTTGTATGAATGTCGCTCCTGGGTCTAAGAGTTGTTTTTATAAGTACAGTGTTCAGCAGGGTTGGGGCAGCCCGTACCTTTCCCAGATTGCAGTGCTTGGCTTTCCTAATACTGTGAAACCAGTGGTGCTTGTACTACTAAGTAGGAGATCGCAGTCTTTGGTGCCACAAACCTCCAAATTCGTAGGGTAATTGTATAATCCTCCAGCCTATTCTAGGGTGCTTTCCTGTCCATGCTGTTATTACCATCAAGGAGTTAAGTTGGTCGAAGCACTCATGATTTAGAGTGCGGAGTAATTTGGCTAATATTACCAGCTTCCTAATTGCAACATGACTTGGCATCAATATAGAGAAGTCTTTTCAATATTACTGAGAATGTTATTCCTATACACCCTGTAGTTATCACAGAGTATCACCGAGTATTGTACATGGGCGTCAATTCACCAAAATGCCAGGGGTAGTGGAAGTGACGTCTCATCTTTACTTTCACTCACACACCCAGGCTTAGATATACACACTTTCACTCATACACACACACACATACATTCACACACTCTTTTACATAAGCATACTCTCACCCGCAAGCATGCACACAACATATATTTAAAAGTGTTTTTACTTACCTCAGCAACCAAGGATAGTCATATTCCAGCTAACTGTACTCCATTTTTCATTACACCAAAAGTGAATAATGTATTTGCTCACTATTAGTGTAATAAAAAACTGACAGAAAACAAAGAAACTGGAGCCCTAACCAATATCCATAAAGACAAGCTGCCCTATGCTACTGGCATTTGATTTTGGCACATAGGAGGCCAGGGGTCGCAACGGCAGTGCCAGGGGTCGCAACGAGCAAGACAGGGGTCGCAGCTGCAACCCCTGGCGACACCTAAATTACGTTTATGGTCCTGTATCAATGTCCCAATAGTAATCCCAAGTATTGGACTCTCACTCCCCTAAGGTAGTCTAGAGGAGTGACTGTACTGTTTCTCGCCAGGGGCATCGTACTTGTTTTGACCCACTTTATTTAGAGGCCGACCATCTGCCATGGGCAGTGATCTTGCGTTGGGCCCCTTCATTTCTACTGCTTTGGTCAGTAGGCCGTTTTCCTTAATGCAGGCTACAGGTTTGTTATACAGGAGCCTGATCCGTTTCACCATGCCTTGGGCAAATCCCAGGCTCGCTAATGTGGTAAACAAGAAATGCCACTCATGAAATCAGACACTTTAGCACCGTCCAGAAGTCTGCCGCTGCTACAGTATATGGAGCTATTTGATGGGTGACAGTGAAATGAGTTCTCAGATTGTCTCCGGTGGATCTTTAAATCCAGACTGTTCTTGTAGGCCCAATCAAGGCTGTAGTGGGTTCAGCCAAGCAGCAAATATTTTTGTCAGTATCATGTTGCCAATGTTTATTAGCGATGGTGGCCTGCAGTAGTCATGGACATGTGGGGGCTTCTCGGGCTTCAGTGGGGTCCTAAAAATAGCTCTTCATAATGTTGGTGGCAGTTGGCCACTGGCCTGCACATCCTCACACACCAACAAAAATGGGACTTCATTATCATATTCTTTATAAAAATCACTCATAAACCCATCATTCCTGGGGGCCTTTACAGTTTGTAAATCTCTAATGGGACCTTTCACCTCTTCAAGTGTAGTAGTCGAGCATAGCGTTTCCCATTTAGCCTCTTGGATCCAAGCCATGGCGGCCTTTTCTAAATAGTTATATATATCCTCAGTATACTGGGGGCCTCTAGAGTTTTATAATGTGGAGTAATACTGTGAAAAAATGTCCAATATATCTTCAGGTTACTGTTGTATGGAGCCTTCCACTGTGGCCAAGTTAATCTAGCCCTTGTGCAACGTGGCCTGTCACACTCCCCATATATTCTAACAGTGGCGTTTTTGTTCAGAAACTTAGGCTCACTCTGCTTCCTCCTCGATTTCTTATCATTTTACATGCGTGTCTTGCAGAATCCAACTAAACTCCTGCGCTTGAGTATAATAAGGGCAAGATGCACTAACATGCAATTTTGCATTTCCTAAATAGCGACTTATTAGAAATGGCTATTTAGGAAATGCTATGTGGAGGGATACCGAGATACCGATTTCCTAATAGCGATTCCTACAAAGTAGGAATCGCTATTAGGAAATCGCAAATAAGAAATCCCATTGCATTTGTGTCAACGGGACAGTTTTGCGTTTCCCAAATAGCGTTTTGCGTTTCCCAAATAGCGATCTCCTATTCGAAAATCGCTATTTGGAAAATGCAAAACCAAGTTTGGCAATGGGCAAAATACCCCCCCCCCTTGGTGCACCCCAAAAGCAGTGGTGCACATGTAGATCACACTTATACCCAAAGGGGCATGTGTGTGCTCTATTGCAATATAAAAAAAAGCATTTCGGAGTGCTTTTAAAAAAAAATTGCACATGGTTGTCAATGGTAATTGCATTTCCTAAGTGCCCAAATCGCATTTAGGAAATACTTTGTACATCAGAATAGGAATCGCAAATCGGTAATCCCTATTTGCAATTTCCTATTCTGGGGATTGCAAATTGCAAGTTTTTCAGGGCAGAAATCGATCCTAAAGGTCCTTGTACATCAGAAAAGGCCATTTTGCTTTTCTTAACCGTTAAGAAGTGCAAAAGGGCTTTGTACATCTGGCCTCAAGTCCCTTGGCTATCCGCTCCCCTTTAATAACTGTGTTAAATGCCTCCCAAAGTGTGACGTGCTCCCTGTGTCTCGGTTTTTGCAAAAATATGTAAGAATGGCTTGCCTGTTCTCTTCCCTGAACACACTGTTTAAAAGCATAACAAGCTGAAATCTCGACATCTAATGACTGCAAATCAAATTGGGTGGTTCGAGTACTATATTTACTGACGAGTGATCTGAGTGTGTTTGTGGTAAACAGACTATATCTTCCACCCAGCCTGCGTGTCCCTGGTGCCAAGCCAATAGTAAAGTCTTAAAGCTGTGTTGTGCACCAAGGAGTAACACGTATAGGCTCTGTCCTTGGTGTGCCTCGTTCATCAGATAGCAGCCATTTTGTATTGCTGCATTATTGTAAGAAGAGCTTCCCGACCTCTAGGATGGCTTCTCTCTGCTGCTACCTAACAATGCATGTAGTATTATGTCTGCAGCAGTCCTTGTATTATCTCTGTATGATTCAGCCTCCATCTGTATGTGTTTATAGTGAGTCCATTATTTAAGGAACATGGCCATTCCTCTTGAGTATGTGGAGTAAGATGCAAAAACCTGTGAGCACTTCAGGCCCTAGCAATTTCGGATTCTTGGGAGAGGTATCTCTTTTGTGAACAATGTATATCGGTATTGTGCGTAGTTACATAGGCTATTATGTGGTGGTTTATCTTTGGATTTTTCAGCCCATCCACGTTCCATCTCATGGGTTTAAATTTTGGGGTGAGTTCACTGAGCCCCCGCTAAGTCGGTCATTCTATGCTTCCTGTACAGTGACCAATACTTTACTACCCAACACTCCACTAAGTGACCCAACTAGTACTACGTGAGAATCATATAACTATTCCTTTAATATCTCCCCTTACGCTGAATCTGAAATTTTCAATGGATTGCCCCCCCTCCCGAAGCCAACTGTGGCCACCAGGTGGGAGAGCAACCCACCACCACCTCCCAGTGACAGCCATAACTAATACAACTAATTAAAAAAATGTATTAGGAGGCAGCCAGTGAAGTAATTGTGTCAATGTCCTTGCTACATTTTCTTGTAGGTACCGTATCCCCCAAGCAGACAGTATTTCTAGACTTTCAGCCAATGCTTACGAAGCTGAATACCCATGTAGCATTTGTGCGCCTATTCTACACATTCTGAAACTGGTTGTATGCTACATTTTTTAGGTCAGCATTTCTAGTTTGCTGACTTTGCGACCCACACTACATTGACCTTCTGTTCGTTATCATTCTGTAAGTATCTCATCTGTCTGCAACGTCCAAGCAACTAAATTTTCATGGTAGTTCAACGTTTCTGTTCCTCAGGGAATTGCACATCTTTTGCACTCAGTTTTGATCATTCCACATCACTAAGTGTGTGTGTGTGTGTGTGACTGTGGGGACACGGCCGGTTCTCTTTTTCTGGACAGTCTTAATAATGAATTCAGCAGCTCCATGATGATCCGCAAACCTATATGTTTTTTTGCCCACGTGAACCTGAAACTAGCATGATATACCATGGAGCACTGAATTTTCAGCGCCTGCAGTTTCTTTTTTCCTGGCACAAGCTTTCTGCGAACCTCTTGAGTCGCCTTTGTAAAGTCCACATATATGATAATTCTGGAGCATTCATAGCTGACGTCCGTTTTTTTCTCTGGCCTGGTGCAGTATTTTTATGAGATAACAATAGCACAGGAGCTTTGCTATGATAGGACGAGGACAACTGCCTGGCAGTGGTTTTGCCGTAAGTAATTGATGTGGTCTCTCAACTGTATGCATATATGATAGGTTTGTGCGTCCGAATGCTTCAGCTACCAGATCTTCCATATAGTCCTCCACTTTACCCACCATCTGGTTTTTCTGGTATGCCAACAATGCGTAGATGGCAGCTGCTAGACCTGGTTTCTAAATCTTCTTTGCGAAATTTGATGTGTTCCTAATCCCTTGCCATCACTGTGCCTTAGTTAGCCTGACCATGGTGTCTTCTGTTTCTAATATGCGGTGTTCAGCTACATCAATGCGACAGTTCTGTTTGTCTAGACGATCTTTCATCTCATCCAAGTGACAATTAAGTGTGCCTATTTTTCAATCAATAGTAGACAGACTACTTTTCATGTTCAGCAATAGCGTTTTTATGTCCATGTCCTACATAGCTTAGAGTATTTCTTCACCCATTGTGGCTCGCCCACCCTCAGTGACTTACTCCTTTGTTGAGGTTGCTTTTTTAGACTCCAAGTTTAGACTGGATTGCTTGTTGTCCTTTTTGTCTATTGTGGGACCCAAGGCTATTGGGCAATGTTTGTGCAACAAGATGAATTGCTTAAAAATGACTCTAATATTAACATATGTTTGTTTTTGCAGGAATCTTTAATGGATATGACTCCCATAGTCTTTTTTTTATATCGCCACTATTCACTGTTTATTTATATCATCATGCTTTTATTTATTGTTGTAGCGCTGATCCTCCAATACCGTAGTCTGTCCAGGCAAAGTTTGCTGAGCTCCCTGGTGTTAGTATCAGTTTATATTCATCTGCCTGGAAGGTATAGTTTCTTACCTGTAACTCCAGTTCTCTCGTAGGGGTATTTCCATGATAGTCATAAGCGTAGAATAATTCCCCGCCCGCCTGCGGGGACCCCGGAGCACTTTTCCAATATCACTGTCCCTGTTCGCCTCCCTTCAGGATAGCCTGTCTAGACACTTAAGAAAGTTCCCATGCAGCCTATAGGAGGGGCTATAGGAGGGGCTACGGTGTTCAAGCTCCTGCCTTCAGATTGACCTGGAAGTGAAAATATTAAATGCTTATCAAATAAAAGCCATTTTCCAGACCAGCTACTTCCCAAAAGCTTATTTTATTTCACAAAACCCCTATAAAGGAGTGCAGAACATTGTAGTCCATAGGCTGCCATTATAACTGAAGAAAAGGGATACTGTGCCTTTAAGAACAGCCAGTCCTCCAGTATCCTATAATGCCTAGAGAGAGGCTGTTACCTCAGTTCTTTTTGCAGGCAGGTACTGGCTGATAATCAGAATAAACGTATCCAGACATCTAACTGCTCCCCCGGGGAAGAGGGAGGGTTGCTTATGACTATCATGGAAATAACCCTACAAGACAACTGGAGTTACAGGTAAGAAACTATACCTTCTCTCGTAGGGGATTTCCATGTATAGTCATAAGCGTAGAATAGAATACCAAGCCCATCCCCGCCCCAACCAGCGGAGGAGCAGTTAGAGTAAACCATTCATATGTACTCAAGCAAAAAGGTTTCTAAGCAAAGCTTGGCCTACTCGAGCATCTGCTCTAGCGTCCGAATCTAAACAATAATGTTTAGTAAATGTGTGAACTGATTTCCAAGTCACAGCTTTACAAATTTCTGCTAAAGGAACATTGAGCAGTGGTAGCCACTTTCCCTCTGGTGGAATGGGCTCTGGGCCTACCCTGTAAAGTTTTCTTAGCTAGTTGATAACACAATAAAATACAAGAGGCTATCCATCTCGCTATTGACTGTTTGGAGGTGGCTAAGCCAGTTTGTACAGGTCCATAATTAACAAACAGCTGTGTAGTTCTCCGCACAGGAGTGGTCTTATCTAGATATAATGTCAATACTCTCTTAACATCTAGGGAGTGGAGAGCCCTCTCAGCTGGAGTGGATGGGTTTGGAAAGAATGTGGGCAAGGCAATCGACTGGTTAATGTGGAAGTCGCATATGACCTTAGGTAGAAATTTCGGATGAGTCCGTAAGACTACTTTGGAAGAATGAAAAATTGTGTAAGGTTCGTGAGCACAGAGGGCCTGTATTTCTCTGACCCTTCGTTCTGAAGTGATCGCTACTTGAAAGGCTGTCTTCCAAGTGAGGTATTGGAAGGATGCCTTGTGTATGGGTTCAAATGGGGCCTGCATTAAACGTGAAAGGACCACGTTTAGTTCCCAAGGTGGTAAAGGGCGTCTAAGTGGGGGAAAGACCTTCCTTAACCCTTCTAGAAAATCTTTTATCACCGGAATTTTGAAGAAAGAGGTCTGTGAAGGAGTCTTTCTATACGCAGTTAATGCTGTTAGATGCAGTTTAATGGAGGAAAGCTGGAGGCCCGACCGTGCTAGTTGCAACAAGTAAGGCAGAGTAACATCTTCTTTGCAAGATGTCGGATCTATCCCTCTAGAGGGAACACCAAATGCAGAATCGTTTCTATTTAAACGAATACGCCGAACGCCTAGATGGCCTCTTCGCCTCCTTTAAAATGTCCATACAATCCTGTGGCAGGTTGAGATGACCATACTGGACTAGCTCAGGAGCCATGCCGCCAAATTCAAAGATGAGAGATTGGGATGCCTCAGTTGGCCGCCGAACTTTGTTAGGAGGTCCGGCCTGCAGGGTAGCCTGAGATGTGGCTGGAGTGATCTCTGCAGAAGATCCGGGAATCACCACTGTCTCGGCCACTCCGGAGCAATGAGGATCATTGTGGCTGATGTCATGGACAGTTTGAGGAGGACTGCCGGGATCAGCGGAATTGGTGGAAAGGCGTACAGAAATTTGTTGGACCAGTCTATCCACAGAGCATTGCCCTTCGACTGTGGGTGGTAAAATCTGGCGGCGAAGTCGCAGCATTTCCTGTTTTCTTCTGTGGCGAATAGATCGATAGAAGGTGTGCCCCACAAACGGAAAATGTCTCAAGTGACGTCTTCGTTGAGCACCCACTCGTGGTTCTCTTCCAGAACCCTGTTTAGGGCATCCGCTTGACTGTTCTGAACCCCTGGCAGGTGGGTAGCCACTATGTTAAATTTTCTGGCCAGTAGCCGGTGCCAAATTGTCTGGGACCCCCTAGACAGGATTCTGGATCTGGTGCCTCCTTTTTTGTTCAGATAGAACATAGTGGTGGTATTGTCCGTCTGCACCAGCACGTTGTCTGCCGTGATTGAGGGTAGGAATGCCTTGAGAGCTAGGTGTACTGCTCGTAGCTCTAGGAGATTGATGTGGTATAACGATTCCTTCTGAGTCCATCGGCCCTGAATTTGCAGGTGATCCATATGAGCTCCCCATCCGAGGAGAGAGGCATCTGTCACAATAGTCTGCGTCGGAGGCTGCGCCCGGAATGGCATCCCCTTAAGGATGTTGGATGGGCAGCACCACCAAGTCAGAGATCTGATTGCACAAGTGGAGAGGTGAATGCGATCCTCCCAGCTCCCCGAGCACTGATCCCACTGGTCCTCCAGGCATTCCTGAAGTGGACGCATGTGGAGGCGAGCATTGGGTGTCAGGTAAATACAGGATGCCATGGATCCGAGGAGTGAGGAGACTGTCCGCACTGTTGGGAGATTCATTGTCTGGAGCTTCAGACACTTCCGGAGAATAGATAACCGCCGTTCCTCCGAAGGACACACTTTTGCCTGCAGTGTGTCTATGGTAGCTCCTAAGTAATGTAGCCTCTGGACTGGTACTATCGTTGACTTTTGAAAGTTGATATGAAGACCTAACTGGTACAGAAGGTCACAGGTCAGTTGGAAATGCCGTTTTGCTTCTGCGTACGTGGATGCTTTGATCAACCAGTCGTCGAGATACAGATAGATGAAGATCCGTCTCCTCCGGAGGTGAGCTGCCACCACTGCCATGCACTTGGAAAAGGTCCTGGGCGCAGACTTGAGACCGAATGGCAGGACCGTGTACTGGAAGTGATCTTGACCTACCAAAAACCTCAGGAACTTCCGATGCTTCTTTGCAATGGGGATGTGGAAATACGCATCGTGAAGGTCCACTGAGCAAAGCTAATCTCCCTGCCGAATTTGAGGGTATATCTGGTGTAAGGAAAGCATCCTGAAATTCCCTTTTCGGATCCATTTGATGGCCGTTTTGAGGTCTAAAATGGGTCTGACCTCGTTTTTGTCCTTTTTTGGGATGAGAAGGTATTTTGAGTAGATACCCTTCCCCTGTTGGTTAAGGGGAACCGATTCTACTGCTCTCTTTTCGAGGAGGATGGACACTTCTGCCTTTAGGAGATTGAGGTTTGCAGTTGTCTGCTTTGGCGGGATGGCCGGAGGTGGTGCAGAAAATCTGAGACAATATCCATTCTGTACAATGTCTAAAACCCAAGTGTCTGTTGTAATCTTTTGCCACTCTACCAGGCAATTGGTGACACTTCCCCCCCACCGGAGTGGATAACGAAGTTGGGGGGAGGAAATCCTCAGGGCTTTGAGGTGGTGGGCTGTCGGGTGCTCTGAGTGGATGATGGGTTGATTGTCCCCTCTGTGCCTTACGCTGTTGCTGGTAGGGCTGCTGGTACTGCTGGTGAGGCCTCGTAGAGACCCATTGAGGGGCTTGAACCCTCTGCGTGGCGTAGTGGCGATGAAAAGGATGGAAGTACCTGCGTTGTTCCTTAGGCTTGTCCAGTCCTACCGCCTTTAATGTGTCCACCTCCGCTTTCATTTCGTCTGCGTGCAACCCAAATAACGTGGATCCTGAAAATGGCAGATTTAAGAGTCTTTGCTGCGCATCCGGTTTTAAGGACGTGAGTCGCAGTCATGAGTGCCTCCTGAGCGTTACACCATGGCAGTACGCATGGGCTAAAAGCAGCGAAGCATCCGCTGCCGCGCTTATTACTTGGTTGGAGACCATAGCGCCCTCCTTGGCAACTTCTAAAAAGTCCTCTCTGTGGTCTCTTGGGAGATGATCTGCAAACTGCAAGATGGAGTCCCACAGGGAGCGATCGTACCTGCCCAAAAGGGCTGTGGCACTCACCGTTTTCATCGTGGATGCTGCCGAGCCACAGACCTTAAGACCTGTCAAGTCCAGTCGCCTACTCTCCTTATCTGGGGGAGAAGTGGAGGATGGAGAAGTTGCGTGGGCCTTGCGTGCCACCAAAATAATGACTGAGTCCAGTGGCGGATCAGAACGCAAGAAGAGCGGATCTTGCTCCGGAGGGCGGTATTTCTTTTGCAGTCTGGGAGGTGCAGGCCTTGCCACCGCCGGTGTGAGGGAGACCTCCATAGCGGGCTCCAGGAGGCCCGGCATTAGGGGGGAGCAAAGGCCTGACCGCTGTTGAAGTGTCTCAAAAATGACCGATGTCGATGACGTAGGAGCAGCCATCGGTATACTGAGCTTCGACGCTCCTCGGACTAGGACCTCATGAAAGGTATTAATATCATCCACCGGAGAGGACCGAGGAGGAGGAGAGTCCGACAACATAGGTGAATAGTCTCTGGTGGAGGACCACAAGTCCCTGTCACGCTCCAGTAAACTTGATCTACGCCTTGATCGGCTGTGCGATCTTGATCTGGAGGAGTACAGTTCACGGCGTGAACGATGGAGCAATGCAGAGCGCGGTCTAGCCGGTACACTAACCGGATCTTGAGGTGCCGGGAGTGGCATTGGTTGCTGCGCCTCCTGGCCAGGTGGCTGAGGCGGCGTTGCCGGAAGCTCTGGAGGAGGGGACCGAGGTGGAGACTGATGAGAAGAAGGAGAGGAAGGCAGCAGCACTACCGAGGAAGAGCGCTGCGATGAGGAATAAATTCTCCGCCTCTTGTGACCCCTCGATGTCGACGGAGTCCTTGACGTTGATCTCCGTCTCGACGTCGATGCTGTGTGTGGCGATGAGCCATGTCTACGTCGATACCTCGACGACGCCGATCTGCTCCTCGACGTCGTGCGTCTCGGGGTCTTCGACGTACTATGCTTCGACGCCGACTGGTGGCTTCTGAACGACGTTGAACTGGACTTCGGCGAACATGTCGGCGCCGTACCTCCTCTCGACGTCTACTTTCTCGACGTCGATTGGGACTGATGTCGTCTTCGCCCTGACGAGCGCCTCTCAGACCTCCCACGACCACTGGAGGCTGAGGTATGAGCCTTGGTGGAAGACTGACCTTCCCATCGCTCAGAGGTCCCCCTGTTTCCTTGTCTTCTTCTCTCTGCTCTTCCTTGAAGGCGAATTTTCTGTCACGCAAAGTGCGCCTGGAGAACGTCTTGCAGATACTGCAGGTGGCAGGGATGTGAGATGAGGGTAGACAAATAATACAGAGCTCATGAGGGTCTGTTTTAGCCTTTTCCCTGCCACATTTAGGGCACTTGTCAAACAAGGAAGGCATTTTGTTGAAAAAAGTCTTAAAGTTCTGTCAGAAAACTTCCAAATGTAGAAGAGAAAGACAAAAGACGTCGAATGAAGCCTTTTTTCATAACTTTTCTCTGAAATTTTGAAGGAACATTTTTTAAAAGGTCGAGTTCAATGCTCCAGGGTCCTGTCAGCAGGTGCCGGAAAAAAGAACTGAGGTAACAGCCTCTCTCTAGGCATGATGGGATACTGGAGGACTGGCTGTTCTTAAAGGCACAGTATCCCTTTTCTTCAGTTATAATGGCAGCCTATGGACTACAATGTTCTGCACTCCTTTATAGGGGTTTTGTGAAATAAAAGAAGCTTTTGGGAAGTAGCTGGTCTGGAAAAGGCCTTTTATTTGATAAGCATTTAATATTTTCACTTCCAGGTCAATCTGAAGGCAGGAGCTTGAACCCTGTAGCCCCTCCTATAGGCTGCATGGGAACTTTCTTAAGTGTCTTGACAGGCCTTCCTGAAGGGAGACGAACAGGGACACTTAAGAAGTGATATTGGAAAAGTGCTCCGGGGTCCCAGCAGGCGGGCAGGGAATTATTCTACGCTTATGACTATACATGGAAATCCCCTACGAGAGAACCATGGTTATTACAGGCCCCCACAGCCAGCCGTCAACAGTCTTGTGCCCTCCATGCCAAAACACAGTCACACAAGTCAGTAGAATCATGTGCTGCATGCATAGTTATGTTTAGCAAGTCTCACCTAGTTTCACTCAGACCAGGACACATTTCTTGTACGGATCAATAACTCATCAAGTGCCTTGTACCCAGAAGTAAAACATGACAGGCAAATATTCCATGGCAGGCAAATTGTGAACAACCTGTTATGGTCTGGATGGCCCCAGGGCAATGCTGCAGAATTATCAGGGAAATGCAGCGTAAGCCTCAGAATCAAAAAGCTATTTCTGGTCATGACCAATCTGAATCTGGGTGTTGCCCAAAGTGTACGAATCAGCCTGTAGGACTGTACAGTTGTTTTGTTAAGTATTCTCATGATGCGCATAAGGGCAAGAAATGTTCTCATATTGAAGTGAGAGTCCACTGCTATGCCCTAAAATAAGATGCCAGGGTGCCTCCATGCTCCCTTTGAAAGTGCTTGGGACACACTCATTTTGTACACCATTTTCTCAAGGAAGACATCATCCAGAAAAAAGATGGAAGTAGTCGGTGGACAAAAAAAAATTTGCTGCATTAACTTTACATCCAGCATCTCCAGTAAATGTGAATTTGTGGCTGAAATTTATTAGGGGCCTCCCAAGAGAGCACGCTCCCTGTGCGGTACCTGCCTGCACTCTGGAATTGGCTACATTCCACTGTCTCAACTGCACAGATTATGCTTGCAAAGGGACATTATGACTGACATGACAATGTTCTTCAGAATCATCGAAAGATGAGTCTGCATCTGATGGTAATCCACCACTTGAAAAATGACTTCCAAATTCTGATCTTGCACCCTTTCTCTCACATGCAGTCTCAGTATCGGAACCTGCCTCAGAGCTCTCTTCCACTATAGTTGTTAGGGCCTAGGAAGCCAATGAAACACCATCTTTTTCATGACCTAAAACTTTCTTGTTTGAATACTATGTAATGGGTGGAATGCAGAGGTATGAGTAGAAATATTAATGCTCTGAGAATGCTGTGTGTGAGATAGGTGGACATGAGAATGCAAAACGGTGCTTTGCAAGATAGAGTGTACTGCAAAAGTAGTAGATAAGAAAAACAATTAGTTTAATTCCGCCTGAAATCTATAAATTTTTTATTGGCATTTCCTACTCAAGGTACCTGGTTTAAGAATCTGCCCCCATGTGTTTGTGATGGTAGTTCGCATCAAAGTACCTTTCATTTTATCCTCTTTTGTAATTTATACCGAGTCCCCAGAAGAAGATTTTTACGCCCGGCCCTTCTTCTCTCGGGTATCAGACGCGGCCACCCTGCCTTTTTCTATTTACAGGATTTGGACAGAGAGGAGACAACAGAGGCGGTGCTAAATTTCATAAATGTTGCTATCCGAATTCGTAATTGCTATTAACTGTTTTAGTCTGTTTTTATATGTGACACTGTTATTTTATTTTTATTTATTATGTTTTTTAATTATGATGCGTGTAATTGACTGCGCCTTTTATTGCTCTTTTGAGCCGAATAAAGTATTTTGATGATGATGAATTGGTTTAATGGAAAAGAAAATACATTTGGTTGTATAACTTAAAGATGGAAAGAACTTCTCCAAAGTACCTCAATGAGAAACAATATTACTTAAACTTGCAACACGTGAAATAAGGCAAACTCAAATACAATATTTTTTTGTTTTAAAGACATATATACATAGTCGTTCTTGGTGCAGAACTGTACTACTTTGAGGATGTTCTCCATGTGAAAGGGTAAAATGTCCTCGTTCACCTTGAAGGTAGCTAGTGACTGAAGGTAGCTGACACACTGCTTCATGGTGTATGCTTTGGTTGGTGGAAGCAAAATGTGAATGATACATTTACAGACCAGTGGCTGTAGTGGGCTTTCTCATTCCCCATGTGATACGGTATGGTGGGTGGAAGCACAACATGAATGATATAAAAAAGACCAATTGCTTAAGTAGGCTGATCCATATTACACATTGTGGTGGGCAGAATAAAAATGTGAATGACACAATAACAGACAAATGGATGGAATGGGCTGACCCATGCTATATGCTTTGTTGGGCTAAAGCAAAATGTGAATGACACAATAACATAACAATAGATGAAGTATGCTGATCCGTTGACCCCCATTGTCAAAAATTAATTATGTTCCCTGGGGTGTTGGTCCCGTTGCAAAGAATGGTGCACCCCCACCCCTAAATAAATTTTCTAGTGGCCTAGGTGACTCCTGCTCTGACATCGTGGTCCTAGCTGCGATCCCTGAGCAGGAATCCACAGCACAGTGGCATCATAGGAAGGGAAAACGTTCCTTTTTTCAGTGGTGCACCCAGTGTCAAGACTGCTGCACAGAAGGCAGAAAGTTCACAGTTAGGCAAAATGGGTAGTGTATTTTCCTTTCTCTGGGTGTCAATTTGCCTCCCCCACCAAGGGAAGAGAAAATACCAAAAATATTTCTATGCAATAATTTATATGCTCCTGTGGGGAAGATGACTTGTACCATGGGGGCCCACACCCTACCTCTAAAAACAAGTGTACCTGATGTCTATGGATGATTCCTGCTTTTGGATTGTGACGCTTTTATGAAGTTTCACCGGATGTGCAAAGGTACCATTGCCAACCCCTCTGTGTGCACAGTTCGTTATGATGATGATGTCAGTGTTCATATGGTGTACTGATGTCATTGATGTGTGGGGAGATGAATGCTGAACTCATTTTGCGTCTTCAATGTAAAGATTTTCTCAGGGGGAAGCCTTTGATACCACTCATCATACTAGTTGACAAACTGTTTATGTCCACTGCACTAGAGGAAGTGTGGATGACATAAACAGTTTGTCCGTTGCAGTATAATGGTAAAGGGCTGTTGTTTCTTTTGGGGTCTTGGTTTACACCCCCTGGTTATATGTGTGTTCTGAATGGCTTCATCCATTTAGTTCCCGCTTCTCCCTTTAAGTTTCAGTGGAACTTTAACATGCTGTTCACGTTCTTGATGATTTCACTGTTTGAGCCATAGCGCAGTTGACCTTTGCAGCTGCTTATGCTAAATGTTGTTTTGATTGATACTTTTACCTGTTTTTTTCACCTCCTGAATATTTCCAGGCACCAGAGTAGAACTGTCAAATTGCTATAACTCCCCTGTGCTGGTAGATGGAGTTCAGTCTCTGAACCTTTTGCAAACCTGGATGTGACATCTCTGGATCCTTACAGTGCCATTGTTGCACCCTTCTATCAGTTTCTTGTCTGTTTTCCTGTTTTCAGCGCCCTTCGATGGGGTATCAAGAGCTCTCTGTGGATTTTTTTTCTACAAAAGTTAGCTTTGTACAATGCTAGGCCACATCTCTCCACCTAAAAAGTAATTCCTGCCACAGGTGAATGTCCATTTGGGACCCTCACAAGGTATGTTTGTGGTGCTTGGAGTTTGAGTATGATTCAAAGTTGTGTGACCAATGTATGTTTGTCCATTCAAATGCCATAAAGGATCTGGAGGCTAAGCTCTCTATGGTGTAGCTGCGTGACTAGTCCTGTGAGATTGGCATTTGTAATGCTCCAGGTCCTGTTCAAAGGCTAGATCCTTCCCTTCCTAAAAGTCATCAAATGAGAAGAAAAAGCATACAAAGTGGAACATATTCAGTGATTCCACATCTGGAACCCTTCTAGCTCCAGGGGTTGGTCCTTGCACTACTTCCAAATTGGTCAAGGTCACCTATGTGTCACAACTAGCTGTGGCCCCAGCACCAGCTTTTCCTTCGCTGTACTTGTTTTTTTTTCCATCTGCCCAGATCTGATGCATGCCATGACGTTTACCCTAGCCATGTTGCCACTCTTTTGTATTTCTTTATTCCCTGTGGAGCCTTTTTGGCACCCCATGGATATTATGTGGCCTCTGACCTGGATACCGCTGACGGACACCTCCCTGGCACCAAACTTCAAGGCACTACACTGGCCATTGCCACAGCAGTACCAGGATTGAAGGCTTGGCCTTTTGTCCCCTACAATGGAGTCGGCTTTGGAGCCCTTCCCAGAAACAAAGGGCATTTTCATGTTCTCATGGAGGCAGGTTCAGAGATTGGTAAAGATTGCCCAGTGTAGATCTAGATAATAAACATTAGGTAGAGAATTCTAGCTCAGATTCCTTACCTTAGAATAGTCCTCAGACGTCAGACTGCATCCAGAAATTTTTGAGCTATTCCCATGCATGCCCGTAAGTGCAAACTTTTGGCTCCGCATGGCTTTATCCTTGCTGGAAGTGACATGCACACTGCCTACATAGGCACCAACCCGGCGCGCAAACCTCAGTTCCTTCTTTGCCTCACCATCAGTGCGGATCCCAAAAAGCTCTCTTCAGTCATTTTTTGAGTGGATTTTTTCGACAATTTGCCAGTCTTGTGTGCCTTTTTCCATTTTTTTCTAAAGATGTTCCAGAAGAAACCTACTGGGTTCAAGCCTTGTGGAGCCTGTCATTGAGACATTTCAGTGATGGACCCCCACTTGCTGTGTCTGTGGTACCTGAAGAGGGCCCACAGCTCTGCGTCCTGCACGAAGTGCCATACCATAAACCCAAGGCCCCCCATGAGCACGTTGGTAGGCTTTTGGCTGCTTACCATGCTACTCTGCACTGCTCCAGGTCCTGTTTGCATGGAAGATTAGAGGACCGCTCCTGGAGTTGCTTGTGTCAATCCCCGCCATGCTGCAGTACTTCTTCTGTTAAGTCCCATAAGAAGTTGTCAAAGAAGTTGAAGTACTCTTCGACTTCCCCGCTTGGATCCCACTCTTTGGACAATGCGAGGGGATGACACCACAAATCCAGGCCCAGCTCACAGGTTGTTCCTGCACAGCAAGGGTTTAACACTGGGTCTCCTCCCGTCTTCCTCCAATTTTCCCTGAGGGACCCCCTCCCCAACTCCATGAATTCTGTGAGGCCATGAGCTTCGAATTTGGGCTGCCAAACTCCTCGGGAACGCCTTTGGGCCCCATAGGTTCAGGAGGGGCTGTATCTGGAACTCCACTGGCGGGTCTGCACTCTGCGCCAGTCAGCCCCTCAAGATCCATTGGTGGATCTGGACTGGCTCTGGCCCTGGCTATGCAACCTGCTCTGGGGTTTCATTGGTGCCACTGAACCTACTGTGATATCTAACTTCTTTATGGAGTCGGGCGTGGCTGTTGCACCACCCGCCATTGCCTTGCTCCTGGAGACCGTTGCTTGCTGCCATTGCCACACTCCCGGGGACCCAGCCTTCCTCTCCCAACACGCTACTCCTGAGAGCCTGGTGGTCCAGGCTTCAACCTCCTGGATAAATCATGACACGGTCCATGAATACAGCATGCTTATTGGGCCGGTGTTCCCACACAGCTTGGGATAGAGTTGCCCAAGTGCTGCCTATGGTTCCTGATGAGGCCAGCCATACTCTCCCAACCTATTGCTGATGGGAGAGATGCAGCAAAGGTCACAATGCGATGCGGATTAGATACAACAGACTCACTTGGCAGAGCCATTGCTTTAAAGGTGGTGCTTTGACGTCATGTCTGGCTGAGAAACACTTTAGCAACACAAAAGGATGATGGACGGAGTGCAGAAAAGTTTCACTCACTCACCCCCAGTCACAGATCTGGGTTTAATCTATTGTTCTTTTGCTCACCATGCCACGCCAGTTTGGACCCAGCCATATGCAAATCAGTCTTGACCCTGTTGCCCATGGGAACAGTCCAGGCCAAACTGCCAGGTCCTCCCTGGACCAGAAACAAGCATCCTAGGACCGGTTGCAGCGCATCACCCTTCATCAGCCAGGCTAGCTTGAATCCAGTGGCACAGTGAGCAAGGGACCCACTTCTGGGCATACCCTTCCCACTTAGGGCAACTTTAGCAATACGAAAGGATGATGGAAGGAGCGCTGAAACTTTTCAAACACTCACCCCCAGTCACAGATCTGGGTTTAATCCATCATTCTTTTGCCCTCCATGCCACCCCAGTCCGGACCCAGCAATATGCAAATCAGTCTTGACCCTGTTCCCATGGAAACAGTCCAGCTCGAACTGCCAGGTCAGGTCCTCCCTGGACCGGAAACAACCATACTGAGACCCTTTTCAGGGTATCACCCTTCATCAACCAGGATTGTTGAATCCAGTGGCACAGTGAGCAAGAGTCCCATGTCTGGGCATACCCTTCCCACTTAGGGCAACTTTAGCAACACAAAAGGATGATAAATGGAGTACTGAAACTTTTCAAACACTCACCCCCAGTCTGAGATCTGGATTTAATCCACTGTTATTTTGCTCACCATGCCACCCCAGTTTGGACCCAGCCATATGCAAATCAGTCTTGACCCTGTTCTCCAGGAGAACAGTCCGACCCAAACTTCCCGGCCAGGTCTTGGACCAGAAATAAGCATCCTAGGACCGGTTTCAGGATATCACCCTTTATCAGCTCCACAACAGTGCATTCCACCTTCTGCTCCTCCCATGGCTACAGTAGGGGCTTCCAGCAATAATAATTCCCCCCTTAGCCAAGTCTTTTTGCGGCCATGGTCGCGGCTCCCACAGACCTTGTGGGAACCAGAGTTGACCTAATCCGTATCCCCAACCACCTCACCCATACGGGCAACTGCAGCTCATAAGACTCTTTAGTTTGACTGTGTTCCAACATGGACACCCAGTTGGTGGCAAGATTCTGTATCACCTTCACCAATGGTGGGAAATAACTTCAGACAAGTGGGTGCTTCAAAATATTCAGTGGGGCAACACCCTCCCATTCCAACAGACCCAGCCATCTTAGCCATCGTCCTCCCATCGGCTGAAGGAGGACCAACTCTCGCTCTTCTGACGGGAAGTATTTGCTCTTCTGGCCAAAGGAGCTATTGAGAGGGAACCAGCATCAGAAGTAGGTTGTGGTTGCTATTTCCGCTTCTTTCTGGTGCCGAAGAAGAACGAAGATGTCCTTCTCATATTAGACTTATGCTCTTTCAAAGACTTCTTGAAAAAGGAAAAATTCAGGATGCGCACCATGGCTCAAGTCTTATCTACTCTCAACCCTGAAGACTGAATGGTTGCATTGGACTTGCATGACGCTTACTTCAATTTCCCTGTCCTGTATGCCCACAGGCATTAACTGCAGTTCATGTTTGGCCAAGAACATTATCAGTTCTCTGTGCTTAAGCCCTTACCAGCGCCCCGCTGTGGAAAGCAGGATCGCCCCAGGCAGTCGTCTCCCACCTCCAGACTACAGCGAACCTCCTGCAGTCGCTGGGCTTTCACTATAGACATACCGAAGTCACACCTTTCATCAGAGCTGTTCTGGATACAGTGCAGTTTCAGGTTTATTCTCCTGAACTGCGTATCCAGGATATTTAGGTTATGATTCTGATGTTTTAGCCTCTATCCTTAATTGCGGTAAGACTCACTCTAAGGCTTCTGGGCTACTTGGCCTCATCGGTTCCTGCATACTGCTGGTAATACATACCTGTTGGTATATGCAAGCTTCCCAGTGTGATTTGAAGACCCAGTGGGCACAGCATCAGGAGAATCTCTCCAGTCTGGTCCAGATGTATATGGGGACCTCAAAAGCTCTACAGTGGTGTCACACAGACAATGGTTGAGTCAGTGGCAGACCCCTCTCAATTATCCACCTAAAGTTCACAATGGTGATACATGCATCACTTCTGGGTTGGGGTGACGATCTGGGAGAGGGGGAAATCAGAGGACTCTGATCTCCGGCGGAGTCTCAGCTCCGTATCAACCTATTGGAACTAAGAGTAATTTGCCTGTCATTGAACGCCTTTCTTCTTTCCATCAAGGGAAGGCTAGTTCAAATGTTTACGGACAACCCCACCGTAGTGTGGTATTGCAACAAGCAGGGCAGAGTGGGGTTGTGGACTCTCTAAAAAGGCCCTGCGTGTCTAGACGTGGCTGGAACATCAGGTCATATTCCTGGTGGTTCAACATATGGTGGGATTGCTGATGAACGCAAGATAAGACAAATGCAGAAGTCGATGCCTTGCTGATCACAAATGGCTTCTTCATTTGGAGGTAGTGCAAGGTCGCTGCAAAGACTGGGGAGAACCTTGGTTAGATCTATTTGTTACTGCCAAGAACACACAATGTCAGCACTTCTGCACGCTGGAGTTTCCAAGGCAGGTATCGCTCCGAGATGCATTTTGTCTCGATTGGAGCTCAGGACTCCTGTAGCCCTTTCTGCCGATACCTCTCCTGTCCAGAATTCTCAAGAAGATCAAGAATGACCCGGCCCAAAACATATTGGTGGCTCTGGATTGAGCAAGAAGAGTCTGGTATCCTGAACTTCTGAGCATGAGCAACTGTCCTCCGATCAGGCTGCCCCTTCTGGAAAATCTCCTGTCACAGTAGCAAGGCAGGGTTCTGCAACTGAACCCGTACACACTCCGCCTGCATGCTTGGGGATTGAACAGCGACAGCTGAGTGTGTTCAACCCCCTCCCAAAGTGGGTGTTGCCATTTTGGAAACCAGGTCCCCCTCAACAAAAATGATTTATGATGTGACATGTTTGTGGCTTGGTGTGGATCCAATTCTGTTAATCCTTTGTCTGCACTGTTGTCTTTAGTTCTGCTGTTTGTTATATCTTTAGCCCGGCAAGGATTTGCTTTGGGCACGGTTAAGGGGTACCTTTCTGCTATTTCAGCCTTCCTTCGGTTGCCAATCCAACCTCCCATGTTCAAGTCACCTGTTGTGACTTGTTTCATTAAAGGTTTACAACACGTTTACTCCTAAACTCTTCATTATTTATCAAAGGGACCTGAATTTAGTCGCCATCTTCCTCATGTGCTCACCTTTTGAGCCAATGCACAGCTGCCGTTCAAGACTGCTGACCATCAAAACTGCCTTCCTTGTGACATTCACATCTGCCAAGAGGGCTAGCAAATTGCAGGCACTTTCTGTTAACTGCCAGTACCCTTCCTACTTCTCAGACATGCTGGTTCTTTGAACCCGAGCATTCCTTTTGCCAAAGCTGGTGACACCTTTCAGACAGATATCCAAATACCTACCTTGCCCACCCTTTCATCTTTACCAAGTAAGAGGAAAGACTCCATCATCTGGACCCAAAAAAAAACCTTTTTATGTCGATCGCACCAAAGATTTCCGGATGATCAACTTTTTTTTATTTTATGGCCATAAAAAAAGATATTTCGGTTCACAAAAGAACCATCTCCAGATGAGTTATCCTTTGTTTTAAAAAATGCTACACAGTGGCTAAAAAGTAGTCCCCTGAGCGCCTAAGAGCTCATTTTACTAGAGCTAAAACTGTGACCACTGTGTTGGCGAGAGGGGTCTTAGTTCTTGATATCTGTCAGGCAGCCACATGGGCATCACTGCACATGTTCGTCAAACACTGCTGCCTCGACAGTCAAGTCGGACTTGATGGGCATTTTGCCTGTTCGGTTGCCCAGGACTTCTTAGTGCACCACACACGTCACTTCCAGCATGGATGATCCCATGTAGAGCCAAACAAAGCAACCATACTGCATGTTAGGGGATTCATCAAATTTCCACCTTGGGAATATTCGAAGGTGAGGAATCTGTGGCTGGATCTGGGATCCTCCAGCCTGCAGCTTCATTGGCCGAACACTTGCACCAATACAATGGAACGCTTGCACGCATACAATGAAGCGCTTGTACGAATGGAGTGCTTGCACCCATTTAACTGAGCTGTGATGGAGCCTAAGAATGGAGTATGGGCCAAACCATCTTCTTCTCAGGTGGTGAGCAAAAGATTGCCCACTGCCATCGGCTATCCCTGCGGCATCCCAACTCAGCCCAACAATCACCTCAAAGCCTGGTGGTTCAGGTGTTCTCCTGTACAAAGCAAAATCCAGCGTATTTTCCCAACCCACCTCCTGACTTGAAATCTGAGGAAATGTCATCCTTTAGGGCAAATGTTATCACTTCTTGGGCTTCTTTTACGCCACCTCTCAGTTAGCCAGTTACACCTGCGCCCTGGGGAAAATGACAGACAGTGGCGCCTTGTCTTCAGGATCACCCTACTGAAAATTTAGCTGAAGTGGTCTGCAATGGATAAGATACCATGAAACAGAACCTCAGGGTGGGTCTACATACTGTGGACAGTGGCATGGTCCAGGTGTTCATGAGTGTACATCAGACACCCTGCCTGGCTCCAGTTGATTGGCTTTTGAGGGATGTATAGGCAAAGTTAATGAACATGTCTTTTGATGGTTCTCGAATCTTCCCCGAAAAGGGTAACTCAGCCCTCAAGCAACTCAAACAGGGACCAGCCATGGTTCCCTTCCTAGGTGTTGCCTTCTCTTGTGTGCCAGTTTCATAACTGATATTTTGTGGCTACCACAAACACTCCCAGCTAGTCCAACAACCAAATCATTTGTTGCGGCAATACAGGGGCTGAGGTGAATATAGGAGCTGAAAAGTTCAACAGTCTCTTCTTCTTTTCTTGCAGAACCTGGTATGCCACTTTAGTTTTTCCCTGAGAGGAGCACATGGGGCCTATGGTGGGGAAGGATTTGGCAACATTTAAGGGCTTGGCAGGTCATCTTGTCATACTGGTGTGTCCTGTATATCATTCCTTTTCCTCTCAGTCAAACCAACATGCTTGTATTCTCTATCAAGAAGTCAGGGTACTTTTGCAAATCGCAGAACAGGAGAGCTAACCGCAGAACAGGGGATTGGGCAGGGACGTTACTCCTGTTACTTTCTTGTGCTGAAGAAATATGGTGAGCTCCGTCCCATCATAAACCTCCAGATCTGAAACGCATTTCTCTGAAAATCATGATGTTGACCCTAGCGTAAATTCTTCTGGGACTCTGGAAAATGTCTTTCGACTTGCAGGATACTCATTTTCATGTTCGACTCTGCAGTTGCACAGCTGGTACCTATTTCTGTGGTAGGCTCCACCTTTTCTACCATTTGTGGTAGACTCAAACAAGTCCTCTTATTCGGATTAATATCAGCACCCCACGTCTTCACCAAGGTGGTGGCAATAGATGTGGCACATCTACACAGGATGAGAACTTCAGCATAGCCAAATATTGATGATTTGTTGTGGAAGAAAGATTTGATGCAGTTAATATTGAACCATCTGCCCATCTCAGCAACTGTGCTGTTCGATTTAGGATTTTCTACAAACTTACCAAAGTGGCACCTGACCTTTACAGCACATTCTGTTCTTAAGGGTGATGCTGTACATTAATCTCTGAGCCTTTCACCTCCTCACAGGATTCTGGATATTCGGGATATGATTCTGATGTTTCAGAATAGTGTTCTGATTGTAGCAGTGCTAGTCCTTCATCTGCTAGACCTGGAGGGCTTCTTCTATCTTCCTAGTCACTCATGCACACTGACACATGCAGTTACTCCAGTGGTCCCTTGACCTGCATGGGAGCGATCTGGTGGACAAGATCAAGATTCACTTGGTAACAGTGACGGATCTTCAGCGGTGATCGGTGGAGGAGGATCCCAGATATTGGAAACTCTTCTGCAGTGGCCATGGTGATAACAGATGACTCCATTTTAGGGTGGAGTACTCAACTGGAGGTTCTAGTTAACAAAGGATTTCGTCGTAACAGCAGTCGGGTTTTCACATCAACCTGCTAGTACTGCAAGTAAAATGCTGCTCTCATGCCCTCTCTTCACAGTCACTCTGTCTAAATAGTTACTTTCAACCAGCAGAGTGATGTGTTTTGGGGGTAACTGTTGAGACCGTGGCCTAGGATTCAGGTCCTTGTACTTTCTCATTACCAACCAGCAAGCAAGTTTCTTGATCCCAGGGCCTGTGGCTTTAGTTGGTGTCATCTTGCTGACCACACGTGGTGCCTTCACCTTGAGAGTCACAGTTCCTCTTTGGCCTCTGGGGCACCCTTGTGGTGGAATTTTTCAACACTCACAAGTATTAGCAGCACCCGCAGTTTGGTGCTCTCTAGTTTCTATAAAAAGAACCCCAGGGGAATGTGTTTACTTAAGCTGGTATAATTTTCCTTCTTTCCGTGCCAACTGACGTGAATCCGGAGATTTAACTGTCATTCAAAGGTTATCTTGTAATTTCTGCTGTAAATTATTTTTTGTACAGAATGTCACCTAAACCCTCAGGATTTAAGCCTTGTATGATTTGTAACTGACAGATGTTGGTCATGGATCCACACAATGTTTGTTTGTGATGTCTTTATTTGGGCCACGACTCAGTCTTGTGCCAAGATGAACAAGAAGGCAATCCAAGATCAAGACACAAAGCTCGCAGTAACAGAGTTGAGGAAGTCCGACTCATTCTCGTTCAATGTTATTGGCACGTCGTTCTCCGCAGAGGTCAAGAAGACTGTCTTGTTCACCATCTAGGGAGTCATTTAAGGGACACTTTGTCGAAGTCAAGTAGGTCTAGAAAGAGCCACAAGAAACATAAAAATTCCAAGTGTGGCCCTCCAGCTTCGCGACATCCCCACCATTCGGAGTCGCATTGAGCACCTGAAGTTTCTAGACAAACTTGTTCCCTTGCAGTAGAACCAGCTTCCACATTTTTGCATTTTCGGCTCCAAGATGATAAGGTGACTACACCGGATCAACTCCAATAGCTCAAGATGGCTAGTGGCTTGATCTTTGGCACTGTTCCAGATCTGCCATGTAAGCCTACAGACTCTGTGGATCCGAGGACGCCTTCGCCTGATCAGACACCGATGGCTCCATCCTCAGCACCAGTTATGCCTCTTGGTTTAGTTTCGAAGCCAGAGACATGGAGTCTGCTGTCTGTGGAGCCTTGAACATCTTTAATTTTGATGCCGGGCCTTTTGCCATAGATTGTTCGATCGAGGCCACAGATGATGCTGGTATCGATGATGCCAGTGGAGGATCTGATCATCTTTCTGACCCTGAAGGGAGTGTACCATCTAATGGGGTGTATGCTTGGTCAGAACCTGATTTTTTCAAGAGAGGAGTATCTCTTTAGTGTAGAGTATCCTCAAGATGATATTTTACTTGATTTGTGGGATGCTAGTGATCTTGACACTTCTCAGGATGCAAGTTTATCATCTCCTACACCAGTTATTGCTACTGAGGAGGCAGCATTGTTTGCCATTTTCATACGTAGGGCAGCAGAAACTCTTGATCTTGTTTTGCCCACAAAAGAGGTTAAGACAACTTAACTGACAACATCTTGGCCCAGCATATGCTTCACATGAGTCTTTGTTCCCTTTTAATAAGGCCTTGACAGTTGTTCTAATATGCACATGTGCTAAGCCAGTGTCTTGCCCTCCAATAAATCGTCAAATTGTGAGGAAACCTATCCTGCCCTGGGGAATCCAGATTTTTTACTACAGCATCCATCTCAGGAAAGTCTAATAGATCAGGCTTCACCAAGCCGCACTAATCCCTATTCTTTACCTACAACTCCTCTTGCTAGGGAGTCTAAAATGATGGTGACTTGTGCCAAAAAGGTATTTTCTTCAACTAGTTTGGCTTTAAGATTAGTGAACACTTCCTGTCTTTTAGGGAGAAATTCCCATGGTTTGTGGGATAATCTTTCAAGTATCTGCTGGGATTGATGTTTTACCTGCAATCCCAGAGGATACGCCAAAGATTTTGTAGAGTTTTGTTGTTGACTGAGAGGGAGTATCAAAATTTCCGGTAAAATCTGTTCTGGGTACCAGAGATTGTTTAGGTAGAGAACTTAGGTCCAGTAGGGTGATAAGACGGCATGTTTTGATCCCCTCAACTGATTTTTCTACATTCGTATAACGTTTTTTGATAGCTATACCATTTCATGGTTTTAGGTTATCTAAAGCAGATACAGCTCTTGAGAGATTTAAGGAGAGCAAAGTTATTGCCCACTCTTAAGGTTTAGCAACTCTGGCTTGCCAGCTGTCACAGCAGCTTCGCACCTTTCGAAGTTTTGGAAGAGACTGTCCTGAGAGGCAGAGATGTTACATGCTTCCAGTGCAGCCTACCACCCAGGGTTTTAGGGAATATGGTTGTGGCACAGGTAGAGAACGTACAGATAACCGAGCACAATGATCTTCCCAGATTCCAGCACTCCCTTCTGCACCAACCTCAAAGCCTCTTTAAGTTGACCTTGATGCATCACGGTCGGCCAGTTAGAGGTCACATCACTTACTACCTCCTAGCATGGAGGAGCATAACTTCAGATCAATTTGTGCTCCAGTTCATGCTACGAGGATATTACCTACTTTTTCAATAGTCCCTTCAGACATTCCTCCACCACAATATTGAAAGACCACTTTTCCAAACTTAAAGAAGCTCATACTCTCTTGGCAAAGGTGATAATAAAGAAAGTTCCAGTTTCAGAAATAGGGACTGGTTATTACTCATGTTATGTTCTAATAATGAAAAAGGACGGGTGTCGTCGGCCCATTTTAAATCTTTATCTCCTGAATTTCTTCTTGAGAAAGGACAAGTTCAACATTTGTATTCTGGCCCAAGTTCTATCCTTTCTGGGTTCAGGAACCTGAGGGTAGCACTAGATCTGCGGAATGTGTGTTTTCACATCCCCAACTTGCAATCTCACAGACTTCACCTGTGCTTTCACATGAGACAGGCACATTTTAATTTCGCTATCTTTCCCTTTGAACTGACCAGTGCACCTTGGGTGTTCACAAAGGTGATGGTGGTGGTTCTGTCAATGTACCAAAGTTGCACCTGACTCCTTTGCAGAGGCTCCCTTTCATCAGAGCTATATTAGATACAGTGTTGTTTTGAGCCCCAACAAGTCCAGGATATTTAGGCTCTGATCCTGATGTTTCGGCCTGCAGCCTGGATCTTGGTGAGTGTGGCTCCGAGATTTCTAAGTCTCTTGGCCTCCTGAATCCTGCTTGTGGACCATGCCAGGTGGCACATACGGGCTCTGCAGTTGAATTTGAAGTCTCAGTGGGCTCATGTCCAAGGAAATCTGTCAGATTTCATGCAGGTGTTGGAGACCTGCAGTGGTGGTTGTGCAATTGGACCCGTGGCAGACCCCTCTCTCTGTCCCACCCAGAGCTGACCATTGTCATTGTAACTGATGCATTATTAATTGGTTGAGTGGGTCATCTGGAAGACATCGAGATCAGAGGACTCGCGTCTCCAGAGGATGCACAACTTCACATATATTTGTTGGAGCTTTGACGGATTTGTGTGGCTTCAAAAGCATTCCTTCCAAGGATCAAGGTGGAACGAGTACACGTACTCGCAGACAATACAACTGCCATGTAGTATTGCAACCAAGCCTGATTAGAGTCATGGGTTCTGAGTTTGGAAGCTCTCTGTCTTTGGAAGTGGCTAAGTGATCATGGCATATCTCTGATAATCCAGTATCTATCAGGATCTTTAAACATCAGAGCAGACAAACTCAGCCAGTGATACCTACCAGATCACAAATTACATTTGCACTCAGAGGCGGATCGGGAGAGCTTCCAACAATGGGGAGAACACTATCGCCATCTAGTCAAAACTGCAGCGAACAGTTTTGACCAGGACCGTGGAAGAGTGGGTTGGGGGCATTTAGGCTTAGGATTCACTCCAACAGAAGTCAGCAGCGGGGTCCAAGGCAGGTCCAGTTGCTTCTGGTCAGCTGAGCGGTTGCAGGAAGACAGGCCTCTGGAAGCTGGTTGTGTCCCTGTTGCTCAAACAGGTCAGCCAACTGACCTTTAGAGTTCGCTTTGGGGTCCTGGGTTCAAAGCAAGGAAGTTCAGACTTCCTTCAGATTCTTCAGACAGAAGGGCAGTCCCTTTGATTCTTCACAAGTCCAGGAGTGTTCAGAAGAGAGGTCTGTGGGGTCCACATGTGTGCCCAGTGCCATCCTGTGAAGACAATCCATTGCCTACCCCTTAAACCAGTTCCGGTCTGTTCCTCCCCTCCCTCTGGGTTTGAGGCCAACCTGACTAGAGAAGCAAAAGAGAAGATGGCCTAGGAGTGAGCTTCATCTGCCAGTGACAGGGCAGGTATACTTTGGAGCTCTGTAAGGGACTGAGCCCAGGCCCCCATGTCATCCTGTGAAGGTACGAGACCCCTACTCCACACCCAGAGCCCTTTGTCCATGGTCTGGGAGTGATACACATCTCACCACAGAGGAGCCTTCAGAGGTTAGGTGACAACTGGAAACTGGCAGGAAAGCCTTTGTTTGTAGGCAGAAAAATGACAACTTTCTAAAAGTATAATTTCCAAATTAGTTATATAATATTGAATTTGACCATTAAGTTGTATTTTAAATGACTATTAAAATGAGTCCTGAATCTTTTTCTAGCCATTCCCCAACTGAATTTAGTACTTATTAAATATAATAATGTAACAAATCCTAATGTTAAACTATGGGAGAGCCAGTCTTGCTTTAGTGAAAAACTATTTTGGATTTTTTCACTGCTAGGGGATGTAAAACATTAATTAAACATGTCCTACTTTTAAAAACCACTCAACCTGCCCATGGGATTTTAAGGCCTATCGTACTGGTGATTTATAAGTATTTAACAGGAACGATTAGGCTTGGCAAATGGGTAATTTTGCCTGGTCGAAATGGCAGTTTTCAGGTTGCCCAGCCAGGCAGCTGTGGCAGGCCTGGAGACATAATTTGCAGTACTACTGTTGTAGATGGCACAATGAGTGCTCCAGCCCATGGGTAGCATTTAATTTACAGGCCCTTGATACTGGTAGTATTTTATACTAGGGTCTTAGAAGGACATTAATTTGCCCATCAGTGGCATACCAAATTTAATATGTGGACAATAGACCACACAAGCACTTTACCCCTGGTTAGCTGGGGTAAAGTGCACAGAGATTGACAACCAACAAAAATAGAGTTCAGTAAAAGGGAAAAAATCCCAGATTACCCTCCTGAAAGTACAAATTTCCATCAGTATCCACCAGAAATTTGGTTTCCAAAGTTAAGCAACTTGTTTGTCAAATCTGCTGGGGATGCTTTTGAGCCTCTACCTGAAGACTCCCCACCTGATGACATTACCCGGTTCCATGAACTGGTAGTGTAAACCTCAGAAAGATTTGAAATGACTAAGCAGTTACAGCAACTGAATCTCTTTCTGGTATGACTTCAGATACTCACTGTAGAAAGTTGTTTAATCTATCTCAATCATAGATCATAAGTGGTAAGGGTTCAAAAGATCCATGTAAACACCCACCTGGCTGTTGTGTTAGACAAAAAGTCGAAGGCTCTGGAAAGTACTCCCAACTACCTCACCACGCACCAAAATGCAAGTTCAGAAGTGGTGATGACAGTGCAGAGGCATTTTGTACCCCACATCACTATGCACAGTTCCAAATGACACATCAGCAGAATTGGTACTTTTGGTAAAAGTGAAATCTATGGCTTCACCTTCCATTTGAGCAGTAAACTGCTGGCATTCCTGGGATGCTATGATCATCAAATATGAGAAGATACCACCTTGTTTACAGATGATTCCTGAGGGCATGAAAATCAAGGCCATGGCGATACTGCGAAAAGGTAAAAGCATCTCATCAGCCGTAACATGCTGTTGTGGACATGTCAAGCACTTGCTTCTTTGGATTATTGTGGTTTTGCAACATCAGGGTTAGGTATGCAGCACATCTTCCAGGTAAGAAGTGAAAATTGTTTTTTGGGCACGTTGTATGATGACTTGGTTCTGTTTGGTCAACTTGTGGACTACTCCTTGCAGAATGTAAAGTTGAATACTGAGACTCTCAGTTGTTGTGAAAGCTTTGGTTTTGGATCCAGCAGCAGCACTTTTGTAGAGCCAAAGATTAGAGTCAGTATCTCTGTTTGAGGCCCTTCTAGCTATATCATGTATCACCAGCAGTCCTACCCCCAACAATACTATTGCCAACCATAGTCCAGAGTGCAATCTACCTATCACAGATTATCCACCAAGAGATGAGTACCTACTAGCCCCATTCACAAAGCAAGATGCTGCATAGTCCACTTATCACATGACCATGTGCCTGAGAATGACTTCAAACTACCTATATGAGTCACATTCTATCAAATTCGACCGTTGGCTGGTTCATCAGCTAATTTTATGTGGTTGCACTCTCGAGTTTGTGAAGAGGCCATCCACTGCAGTTCCAGTATGCATCAGCGTTTTTGTTTCCTACAGGTGGAGATCCACTAATGCTGAAAAGAAAGAAAACAAAGCCCTTTTCTGGGCGTCAGGGCAACAAAGGGATTTATTCAAGATTCTTTCTGATAAAATAGAAATCAGGAGATTGGTGTCCAATACTCAACCTCTGTCATTTAAACAAATACATCAAAAAGCCCTTCTGAATTGTACCACTTCAGGAGGTGGAAATTCCTAGACTTGCAGTATGCTTTTATAAAGATTTTCATGCCAAAGACCATCAACTTTCATACTTTGTTCTACCTGGCTTCCATTTTCAGTGCAGGATTTGGCTTTAGGACCAAAAAAAGTCAGCTCTACACATTTTCCTATAATGTCTAGCCGTGGGTGCCTTCTTGTGAAGATAAGTTCCTCAGGTGAACCAGTACCTGGAGTGCTGACAGGTGAAAGGTAGAAGCTGGCGAATGGCAGGTATCTACAGCTGCTGGCCTCCAGCTTTTTCACAGATTGAGATTGGCCTTAAACAACAGAATTCTTCTCTTTCCCTTTCACACTTTTAGATGTTTGATGCCACTGTGGTCCTGAATTCAGAAAAGGTGTTCTTGCATAACAACAGATGTACAAGTTTCATTCAGCAGTACAACAATTTCAAACCAGAACAATATCCACTGTCTATTAGTACAAGACACTGATGTTATCTTGCATCTATCTAATAATACCAGCAATGCACACTTTCTCTGAAAGAGGGCTTGAGCAGTCATTGACTTCCGACTGGAATACTTCAAAGACAAACAACAGATTATGCACCAAAAGAACGAGGCATTCACTTGGTAGATGTGCCAGTTATCATCATGCTTTGTGTCCTAGATTCCATGTACCAGGGTCGTCATAACAACAGATGCATAAATGGAAGGCTGTGGTGTTCAGCTACAACTGTCCACCAGGGACCTTCAGATGCTGCTGGTAATGTGCTTCCACATCAGTGTTCTGGAGTTGAAGCAGATCAGAAGAGGCCAGCAAGCATTTCTGTTGTAGATTCAATGGGCACTGATTCTCAATGGCTTTTGAAGAGAATCTCTATATTTTATGTGCAAAACCAGAAGGAACAGTGCCTCTGATTTTATTGAAGGAGGTGAAGGTATTTTGGAACTGGGCTATCAAGTGTTTTCTGTCCCTGATAGTGGAGGACTTCCCATGGGTTGCAAATAAATGGGCAGCATATTTGTGGGGACATGCCACGGATTGGAGCTGCACCAGGAGACAATCTTTCACCTCTCAGGTCTTAGACCATTGGATCTATTTGTCAAGACATTGCCAACCAGGTTGTGTGTATGCACGTGGGGGGAGCTTTTTCATCCTATGATGTAGCACATTGTTCATTCTTTTCCACTGATTTTCCTTCTTTCCCATGGGCCCTTGGAAAACTCATGTGAGTCCCATCCTGAATCATCCCGATGGCCCCAGCATGGCAGAGGCAATTCTGATCCATGGATCTGTTGGGAGTACCTTGCCTTCTGCTAGACTCTGTTTATTCTCTAGATTCAGTGGCCTCGCTCTCAACATACTCAGAAGTTGGTGAGCCTCATACTCAAGCTCATAGATAATTCATGTTCACTCACCCAGGTAGCTTGATGGTGTCATGAAATCCTGGTACAAGTTAGGGCAACAATGATGACAAGAATGAATCAGGCCAAGTGGAAGAGATTTGGTGTGGTTCTGTTACTGTCACCTGCAGCAAGTAATGGCTTAGCCACATCATATGCTTTCCTACCTCCCACAACTTGCCGAACAAACTTTGAAGAACAGCTCCATCTGAGTTATTTTGGTGACTGTCCATTCCAGGCCCTCACTGAAATTACAGTCCCTGCCTTTGCACTTGATAATAAAGGAGTTCAGGGCCTAGCAATCAATGTGTCAAGCCAATGTAGGGTGCCAAGATTTTATCACAGACTATGAAAACGCCTTTTCAACTCCATTCATTGGATGATCCTTAAATATGGCTTTAGAAAATGCTGCCTCTGGTCCTCCATTCTTCCAAAAGGGTTAACAAGTTGTGGGCTTCGGCATTCCTGGGACATTTTCTACTATCCTGCAAAGAGAAAAAACCCTATGGATTCATTCAAAGTTTATCCTCCAAATTCCCTTGGATTTGCAAATCAACAAGTATGGAATGATTTCACTCTTTTAATCCCACATCCAACTTCTTCAAAGAAGAGATCTCTGCATTCTCTTGAGGTTTGCAGAAGCCTCACATTCTGCGTCAATAGAATTAATGTGGAGCAAGACAGAGCAGATCTTTGTCTTATTTGGCGAGCTTTATAAAGGTTATGCTTTTTCCAATAAGGAATTGCAAGGTCAATATCAGCGGCTATACCGTTTGTTATATCAAAGCAATTCAGCCCTTGGAGGACAGGATTACTTCTCATGTAACAAGGGACCCTGCTACAAATGTGGCCATGAATGATGCTGTGCCACTTGTGAGCACGTGCTGAGCGTCATATAGAAGAACAACTACATCTTCACTAAACGCTACTGGGCCGAGGTGAAAGCTGCACAAGTCAGTGGTGGGATTGTCCGTTCTTGTCAATCTCTTTCAACAAACTGAGCCCTTTTTTCCAAGTCACTAATGGCCTTCATGCATTCACAACCATGAAAGAGTCAGCTCTGCAAAATAAATAGGTTACTTCTCCGCAATAGCTCTCTTTCATAGAGTTGCATGTGGCCCTGCCTCCTACCTGGAAAAGTCCGATAAAAATGTATCCTTTGGTACCTGGGCTATAAAAATCTCAAGTATAGTGTTCTTCAGGGAAAGTGGAGCTTAGTGTGCTCTCACCTCATTAGTTTGATTTTGGATCTTTTTGTGAGTGGAGATGGTTACTAAGTGAAATCTGTTTCCATGTCTTCCAGGTAGATTTAATGGCATTATTGCTATTGGGAGGTTTCGGTGGGGCTTTTAGTTCACCTCTGGGAAATACCAACACCATAGGAACAAATAAATTGTTTGTATCTTTTATGACCCCATTTAAGAACGAGGCTTAGACATTTGTTGTTCCGCTTCAGTCTGAGCAGTTAAAGCTTTTCTTATAAATGGAGTTCTTGGCTGAAAAGCGATCATATGATCTATTCTTGCCAGTCTGTGAGACTTTGCAAGAGGGAGAAAGGCTTTAGAGAACCAGCAGTTTAAACCTGCATTCACTTGTTCTGCCTTGTGTATTTAAAGATTTGCTTTGTTTGACCCAGGAGCTCTTTAAACTCATTCTTTGTCTGAAATATTAGTAGTTCAAACTTATCCTGGTAAGAAACAAAATGCCGTCCCGATCCTTACTCATAACAGGGAATGGAAATCCACCCATGCATTTGGCAAAAACGTTCTGCTTTGGGCTGTCTCTTTAAAAGTTGGCAAGGAGATTTGTTATCTCGCTAGATATACCAACACTTTGTGGGTGGTTGCATCCTTTGCCACACCTTACTTCCCAGAATCTTAACAACATTTTCAAGAATAATTGCAGCAGGGTTGGGCAGCATTGAAAATTGCCAGGCAGACTGGCTTGGATACAGTGGACGCCACAGCATGGTGGTCTGGTGCTATGCTTGGATGAGAACGCAGTGTTTTGGGAGATGTCCTGGCACAACTAATACATGTGCCTTCTGATGGCACCTCAAAGCTGTACATCACCGAATATCGACAGAAGTCATGTAGGGGCCATTCCCGATCAAAGTCAAGAACACAAGCCTGCAGTGCTGGTCCCGCAAGAGATCTTTGTCACTCACCAAGTCTTCAGCAATAAAAATACAAAAAGAAGCCCAAAAAGGCCAAGTAGGTTTTGTCCCAGCTTCTCCACTCTCTACAAAGCCACAAGGATGTCAAGTTGCTCTGTGGTCTTGCTCCCAGTCCCCCACTGAGAAGCTGAATGTACTGTTTATCCTGATGCACCCCATGTTCCCAAGTCCCTTGGTGATACTGCAACAAATTGAAGTGCTCAAGAAGGCCATGCTTCATATTTTTAGCACCTTACTGGGTTCCTCTGGCGTACCTTTGGGCCCCATGGATCCGCAGAGACCTCCTGCCGTGTTATCACCAGTGGGTGTACTGTTGGCACAGGCTGTGCCCCCCAAACCTGGTTTGGGTTCAGCTCCAATTCCAGAGCTGATTCCACACCCAGCACCACATTCCATGCCGGTTCTTGTCATGTCAACACCAGAAGAGGACGTCAAGCCTCTAGTTCTGTCTGACCCTGAACCAAATCTGTCTTGACCTTGGCCAGAGCCATATGCAAGTTTAGTTCCCATGTGCCTGTCTCTCATTTTCTCTGACTCCAACAAGACCATAACCTTGGCGTAGAGGCCGATATTCAGTACTCCACCATCTCTCTGGATTGGACTCTGACCAGAACCAACCAGCTTTTGTGGATGATAGTGATGGTAGGTATGAATTGTACAATATGACAATGACAATTATATAAACCTTCACGAGGCTAGTAGGCTGGCTATTTCCCCTTAAACAGGGTTAGTTTCTTCCTGGTTCTTCCACAGTAGAGCTGCTTCCTTCACCATGATAATCAGCAGGGCAGCCAAAGTCCTAGACTTACAACAGCCTTCGGTTGAAGTAAAAGCTAATGTCCTCATAGAAAGTATGCACATCAGGCAGTCACTATCAGAACAATCGCCTTTTAACGAAGACCTGACACTCTTATGGGTACTTGGTCCAAACCTACGTCTTGTCCGCCAGTAAACAGACAAGGGTCTTTTCACCGTAGTCCAGCACCTAATGACTCTGCTTTTCTCAAGCAGCATCCTACACCAGGGAGCCTAGTGGTACAGGCATCTAATAGCAGTTATCCCTAATTCCTTCGCTACGACTCCAGCGGACAGGGAGTTGAATAGGACGAAGCCTCACCTCGAGTCATTCAATGCCAGTTGCCTGCTGAGTCAGTACTTCCATGCATTATGGAATTAATAGCTGAAATTTTGCTTGCGGTCTCGGAAAAATTCTGAACCAGTTTTGCACAGACCATCAGAGATGGCCTGGATTCGGAAAGTAAGTCATCCACTCAGGACTGAACACAACAGACTGCTTGTGCAGAGCAGTTTGTAGTATGTGCCAATGATTATCATTTTGTATGTACCAATGCTCATTCATCTTTCTGTTTTTGTTATCTACCAATGCTTACTTACTACTGTTTATTTTCAGGCTTGTGAGTTCTTCACCATTATGCGGGTAGAACTTATCTTAGGGTTCTAGATCTATCGTGAGGCAGTTCAGCTTTGTACTTCAGGCTGTATAGCCGTGTTGTGCCTGCCGTGGACCCTATTAAACTGAGCTTGAACCTGGAACTTTATCTCCATGTCTCCGTAAAATGTTAGGGCAGACTGTCTTTCTAGGTTGCCTCTGCCTTGTTCTCAAACTAATGCTAAAAACGAGGACACTGAGTGTGTAGTTGGAGCGTTAGACATGGTTTCAGTAGGTTTGTTTTCCGAACAGGATTGGAACTCTGGGATGTCTATTATCTGAAGTAATGTATCACATTAAACATGGTTGGCCCAACAATAAGAAACTTAGTGCGGAACTTAACACGTTTCGTCAACTAGCTGCCGAATTGTCTTGTGAGAATGGAGTATGCATGAGGGGTTCTGTTTGCTTTCCACCATGTGACTTGAGGCCACGTTTAGTTAAAGCTGCTCATGAGGGTCATCTAGGCATTTCAGCCACTTGCAGAAGGCTCAAGGAGAAATACTGGTGGCCAGGTATCGACAAACAGGTATCGAATTTTGTGAGTCAGTGCACTTCATGCGTAGTGTCTGATAAACATTGGAAGTGCCACACTAAACCCTTACACACCATCCCTTTCCCCAATGCTGCTTGGGAGAGTATTGCTATTGATTTTTCTGGTCCTTTTCATTTATTACCAAGAAACACGAGACACATGATTTTTGCCATAGATTATTTCACAAAATGGATCTACTACATCGTTGTTGAGCAAGCTGACACTGATTCTGTCATATCATTTTTGTTTTTCTTGGAAGGTTCACCGTCCAATATTGTCACTGACAATGGTGTACAGTTTACTTCCACTAAGATAGAGAGATTCATGACTAAGTTTAACATCAAACATTCTTGTGTAGCTTTGTATAGTCCAGCTTCTAATGGACTAGTGGAAAGGGCAAATCGTATCTTGAAAGAGGGCATTCAAACTGCTATTGCAACTAATTGCAATGTGAGTGAGTTCTTGAATGAGAAACTGTGGGCATACTTGAATACACCACACTCCACCACTTGCCTTTCCCCTTTTGTGCTACTCAGGGGTAGGGAATCTAGATCTCAACTATTACCTTCATGGATGGCTTCCCTTAACAAAGGTATGATTTAGAGGAGTTGAGACAGAGAGTGTCTGAAAAACAGGTGGTTCAGAAACATGACTATGATTCTCGGAAAAATGTGAGTGATGTAGCATTAGAGGTAAATGACTGGGTTTTGATAAAAAAAATTGCAAAATGCCCAAAGGAGCATCGAAATTCTCCCTACCTGTCAAAGTCATAAGAGTTACGAAGTCTTCTGTTTTACTGGAAGGCAAAGGATGGTGGAACAGAAATGGTGTCGTTCCCATCTCCTCATCACAAGCTGACATTTTCAAACAGGTGTATGCAGGGCGAGAAGATGATGCCAGCACTAGTGCCACATTTATTGAGAACCCTGCAGGTACAGATGACAGGATGTCCATTCAGGAAAACGACAACATTCATTGCCAGGTGGAGAATTCTTGTGATGGTTTGGCTAGCGAGGATGGTCCTTCTTCGTCCTCGTGTCCGGCAGCGGAACACATATATACGCGCAGTAACAGACTTGTCAAAGTTCCATCAAAGCTTGATGATTACTTTTTAGAATGAGCTCTTGTCGATTGTTATAAAATTTATGTTTTATTATGTTTGTAAAGGAGGAAGATGACGTAGTATGTACCAATGATTATCATTTTGTATGTACCAATGCTCATTCATCTTTCTGTTTTTGTTATCTACCAATGCTTACTTACTACTGTTTATTTTCAGGCTTGTGAGTTCTTCACCGTTATGGGGGTAGAACTTATCTCAGGGTTCTAGATCTATCGTGAGGCAGTTCAGCTTTGTACTTCAGGCTGTATAGTCGTGTTGTGCCTGCCGTGGACCCTATTAAACTGAGCTTCAACCTGGAACTTTATCTCTGTGTCTGAGAACCCCTTATTATTGCCACTTCGCCTCCCTACACAGTTGCCACTATTGTGGTGTCTCTGCGAAATGTAGGGATGGAGTCCACTGGCTTTTTGGGTGATGTTAAGGCATTCCTTATGCATGTGCCTGTTGCTCGACTGAGAATTTACCTTAAAAAACTAAAGACAAGAGGCGTCTGGCAAAACAGGAACAGTTCATTTTATCACACATTATGGCCAGGAGAGCAGTTACAGAGCTGGGGTCTGAGGACTGTCTCTCAATGAACATCAGTTTTACCATAAAGCAATAAAAAACTTCTTGGGTAAAATGCGAACAGTTGTCATGGAGTCATAAATACAGTTCCACTTAGCAAATGCAGGTGGGCCTCAGCCTTGCGTGGACACAATGTGGGCCAGCGAGTACGTGTCCAGATGTCTGGCCTGAGGGGCGTGTGGTCACTGCGTGTGCTGTGTTCTGATTGGCTAAGTGTTCCTAACTACATGTGACATCTAACTTTATGGTGTTTTTGGGAAAGCACCTCTGACCATGTGTGTTTTATTGGTGCCAATCTCCGGAGACCATTTTGGTGTCGCTGCGCCCATCCGTGGGATCTGATCTAAGTTTTCCTGTTTGCACGTTTGCATGCCGGCTAAGTGTTACCCCACCTGTGACCTGTCAGTCATTACCTCAGGCTTAGGTCTCAGAGCCTGCCTGACCATGTACCTACGTGCCAGGGTTGGGGTAGAGTTCACAGCGGGGGAATCTATTATGGTGATGTGACTTTGTTTGTGTATATAAATGTATCGCTGTGTGCATAAACAACAATCAATCTAATATTAACATTCCTCCCTCTTGTTGAATTTTCAACTACACCATCAAACCCACACGTCATGACAGTCGAATTGTTAGGAGCTTGTTGTCCCACTTCCCTAGCTACTTGTACTCCACCCAATTTGGGGACTGTGTTTTTACAACAGCAAAACCCCACTTGCAGGAAACCACATAAAAACAGTAATATGATGAAAACGGGAAACAATGACATGCACAGACCGGTCAGCCACAGTGAGAGCCAGGAGAACCAGTTTGTGAACCACTCCTGCTATGGGGCACCTCCCTCTTCATGCATATCTTTCTGTAGTCAGTGCAGTGTTTGAAGGCAAGCGTCAGTTCCATTGTCCATGTCATTGCCAGGTATGAAAGTACAGCAAGATGCACCGATCTTCATGCAAGCCCCAGCCTCCATTGTGGTCATCAAGTCCCACAGATACCAATGTTGGGTCACCATGAGGTGGATGGCTCTTAGTTCTTCCTTGATTGCATTAAGGCTGAGCTCAGTGCTGGGTATCATGTTGAGCATTTCCCACCTGGTTATTTGCAACCAGCAGGCATTCGCTTTTGTCTGCAAGGTGAATAAGGGTATGGTCCCGCCAGCCGATACTTGGGCATTGGTGACTAGACTAAATTCCTCAGGAATGTCCTGGTACTGAGCCCAGACAAAATAATCTGCAGATCTTTTTTATACAGACTGATGCAACAGTGTTGTTTTCTTCCTCAGTGGGTGTTGGTACAGTTCAGACGGATCTTCTCCGGGTATGACCAGGGTGTGTGGTGACGAGGGGGCAGAGGCCACGCCATCCAGGGACGAGTTGGATGTAAGCCAACTCGCCGCATTGCCAGTAGGTGTCCATCAGCATGGAGGTACCCCTCTGCATGTCCGCCATGTGCTGGGTTGTGACACAGTTTTTGTTGGTACCCAGCGGAATGGTTCCTTTGCCTCAGAAACATAAGGAATACTGTGTGAGTTTCCAAACAATTAGAGGTTGCTCCTTCCCTTCGATCCATGTATACCTATCTATCTCAGTGTCCCTGATCTCCTGACACAGTGTATTTACTGTTATTTAACTCTCCCCAAGGAGACCCATTTCCCTTCATATCGAGGTGGATGGCCCTGCTCTGAAACTATGTCTGGGGTCCATTTGTTGTTAATGAAGACCGCTCCAGACACTCTAAGGGCCACCCTGGGACAACAGATGGAAGCAGGAGCAGACATGTTTGTGCACTGGTTTGGTGGTTTGGCTACCTCCAAGAATCTCCGCTCTGGAAAATCTCCGGGACAAACAGTACCCTCTCCTATAGCTCCCTTTCTTCGCATCCTGCCTAACTTAGTTTGGATATCACTAGACTTGGTGAGAAGGTATAGTGCTGTAGGATTGGCCTCATAGTGGGTCAGATTTACTGCTATCCTACGGGGCTCTACCCTTTTAGGTTGTATTTTGGCCCTAATTCTACATAGAAACAGGTGAAGAAGGCATTTTGCTTTTTCAGGGGCTATCTCTTGGGATAAGTAAAGCCTATCTGTGCCTACTGCATGTGGTATCAGGGAACAGACGTAATGACCTAGCTGATGTTTCTGGAGCCCACGACTGTCATGTGCTGATACCACATGTTATGTAAAAGGGAGCTGTGTAGTTCGTGTGGAACGCAAGTTTTGGGTGCAGTGTAATTATAGGTGATGTGACAGAGGTCCCTATGCAAGTGTGGTGACGTTTTCTCAATCAACTCCATTAGACTAGTCTGTTCTTTGAAGTGCATGGATGCAGTAGCATCCCTAGTAAACAGAGGGTGTATAAATGCATTAAAAAACATAAAAATTATGAAACATTATAGAGCTTGAGATGATTCCGGTGGAGATGTCCGTGGTCTTCTGGGGATGAGAGTTCCTTGGTAAAAAACAGTTAGAAAATAAGTCTTTGGAGCAAAGTGCGGTTCGGCATCCCATTGGTGGTGTGGATGTAGGAAGTTCTTGGAGTGGGTTGCAGCTCTTGATCCTGTTGGAGATATTAGTGCAGAAGGTTCCTGGAGAGGTTTGCAGCTATTGGTCTTGTTGGGGGGTACTGGTGTGGCCTCTGAGAAGGCAATGGTCTGCTGTAGAGGTGGTGCACTGAGCAGCTCGACTGCAGACCTGTTGGGCAAGAGCTAGGTATGGTTGATATGGAAGAAAGAACATTACATCCTTGCATGTCGGCAGTTATTTCTAAAGAATTCCTGCGTTTTCCATGATTTTAGTAAAGCACCAGAAGGTGGCCCCAATCAGAATACTTTTTAGAACGAATGGGTTATTGTTTAAGAACGTACTGATTTTTATGGGTGGTTGGTCTTCGCCCTCTCCATTTCTGACTAAGTGTATGTCGGAATGGTATGTTTTATGAGGTGATTGTCATGCATGTGGGTAATTTTAACTTTTAACTGGTGCTCTGTTGGTGTCGCCAGCCCTCCAGTACCCCATGTGTGAATGGGGATGCCATCAATATGGGCTGTGTTTTTGGCCTACATATGCACTGGGGCTGTAGAAGTAGAGGCTTGTCGCACTGAACGTTGATCGGTAAACACAATGTACCCTGAGGTCATGTGTGTACCCCTTTAATACTGGCATGTGGCATGCAACATGACCTTTCTAAGTGGAGCCAGGTGTCCTGACTACGCCCTTTTTTAGAGGCTTACCTGTGGGCTAACTTTGGGCTTCTTTTGTTTTTTTTTTTAGGTGTTTCCCTAGACCTTCAATCTTAACTGTCATAAACTGGAGGGGGTCAGAGCATTGTTCCGTTGCCCTGTGTGCCTCTGATTTGCAAGGTTCAAAATTGGTAATGTTGCTTCCTTCAAATGGTGTGTGTGAGGCCCTGCGTGTTGCCTGATTGCTAGGCCTGCTACAGTGTTGAACACATTTCTGAATTCTACTCCGCTCGGAGAAGTGATGGGTGTTTTGGACTCCCTTTCCAGGCACCCCCTCTACCTCGGACCCTTCCTTTTTGGACTTACGGTTCCTGACTGCTATTGGAAAGCTTTGGGGAAAAGGAGGAGGCAAACTATATCACCACATTGAGAGTCTGAAGAAAGGCCAAGAACTTGTTGAAGTTTGCCCGGATTATGGGAATGGACTGGGACGGTTGGATGTTCTTGCAAACCCCCTCTACTGACTTGACATGCGATGCTCCGCAATCTGTTGGAACTCATGCGTGAGCTGTGTGGGGTATGGGAACTTCACTACCCCAAGCGCACAGGAAGCCTGGCTCCTGGCACTGAAAGACAGCTTTGTTTTAGAACTAAAAGGGGGGCTCCTATTTGGTTGGGGGCACTATTGCTGCTGGGACTAGGGTATCCAGTCCCAACTGGGTGCCCAAGAATGGGAACCTTTTGACTTTTTATAGAAACCCGCCCCAATTCATTTGTGGGTGCAGGGACCTAGTAGCTGCTTTTTAAGCACTGGTCTGGGAGCTGTCCTGCCCCCTCTCCGTCAGACTGTCCTCCCCATGGGGTGTACCCGACTAGCCCCCCGCTGACTCCTCCACCCTGAGATCAGCAGCAGAGTGGGGCAGGCACGTGGAATGGCGAACTCTAATGAGGCTACCTGATCAACAGCCACACCGAAGCCCTGAGCTTCCGAAGTGCATGTAAAGGTTTAAATCTCTAATGTTGTCTTGTTGCCTTTCTTTTGAGTTTTACTGCAGTGAATTTTAAAGTGTATGCATTGGTGGTATTAAGGTTTACCTGGCATTTGGGTTTAAAGAGCTACCTCTCCCTGCTGCGGCTGTAGCCCCGGCCCTTTTTCGAGTTGGTACTCTTTCTGTGGTCGCTGATGCCCTGCGTTGGTCCAACTACCTGACCCCTGTTGTGGCAGTGCAGCAGTGGACTGACTTCCCTGCAACTGAATATAAGGTGCATTCAGGTTTCCCTTTGGTTCTGTGGATTGAAGTTTTATGGGGCCTGGCCCCGGCTCATTGCCTTCTGGTTGTGGTGTGCCTTTAGTCAGCATCTGTCATTCATGTGGCCCATTCTGTGACAAAAGTAGCATTGTATGAGGTTTGGCTGATGCCAACCTCCCAGGTTTCTATCATTATAGCTATATTGAGACTCTCTGGGTTTTTGTGGTGGAGCGCCCTTCAGAACTGGTGCCATTTGCATGCTTGTGACCAACGTGGCCCCCTCTAGGGCAGTCATCTTCAGCTTATGTTGGACCAACTTAGCGGTGTCCCTCTGGGCTTGCTCCTGATTTTCATTATACTTTTCCTGTTTCCTTTTGTGAAAATTCAAAAGGTGTGCTTTTATCTTCTGCCAGGATTTGGTGTCTAACCCTACCATGCTGCCCAAACTGCTTTGTATTCCGGTGGGCAGCCCCTTCTAGAGGATATTGTAAAGGAAGACGACTTGAGGGTCTGTTTCGGTCCATGGCTGTCCTGTCTCCTGTTCCCACCATTCTCGCATCCTGTCTAGAAAATCTGTAGTGGTCTTCCCAGGTTTCATGGTTTCTGCCATCAACTCTCCTGCATCTGGGCAGTCAGGGAACATTTCCCTCAGGACCGTCCATATCTGGTACCTGTATGAATTGAATGTGGCCCGGTGATGCTCTGCATTTGTCAGCGTGATTGCTGGGATGCGGGCTTGGGCGAACACTGTGTTAGTCTGCTCACTGATAATGCTACTTAGCAGACTTTTAACATCTTCTATTGCTAGGGTTATTCCCGCAGTGTTCTTCTCAAAACATGACAGCCATTTCCCTGCCCCGTCCAACAACTGCAGCAGTTAGGCTCTTGGCCATTCCTTATCCATTTAAACCCATGGCACATAGATGGTCTCTGACGTACTCTTCTGTAGTAGCAGACATATTCCCATTCTGGCAGTGCCACTGGTTTCTCCTCAACATAACGTTCCACTTGCCTTAGACAAGACTGCATGTGGAGGAAGTTCTACTTGGTATCTCCCCTTCCATGCTGGATGCAGTCCTCTGCAACAGCTATGTCCTTTGGTTTGAAGGATCCCTCCTCTGGCCAGGGTCTGTCATAGTGTTCACTTCTCTCGGCCCAGTGGGCTAACAGGTGGCAAAAAGGTTGTGCGAAGATCTCGCTTTCCTCCTGAGCTACTATATCCCTTGGGGTTAGTTTATCTGTCCTGTGCGTTTGGGAGGAGCAGTGGATATTCTTGTCACTGCTCTCCTCCTGTGCATGCAAGGGTACCATTTTGGTTCCCCTATGTCTAAGCTGAATTTGCACCAGGCCACCTTGGTCCCTGGTCTCCTGGTCAACCCCTCTCCTTCTTTGGGACTCAGGTGGGGCACAAAAGCCTTCCTTCTGATCCTACATCAGATTCTTCTACAACTGGGGCTCTGTACCTTCCCCTGCTCTCCTCAGATGAAGAGCGCTATGCTTTACTCTCTTGTTGGACTTCCCTGGTGCCAGCCCTCTCTCTCTCTCTCTCTCTCTCTCCCCTCAGGTCATTCATGTCTTTCTTCTAAACCCCACCTAGATTACCTCCTTCGCTCTGAGCTATGCGCTCTTCTTTTTTGTAGGGACCTGCCCTGAAGCTTGCTCTCTGTGGTTTTCTTCCGCCAACCCTGTGGGTCCTCCCTCGTCATCAGTTTAGGAAAGTGCCCTTTTTGGCATGGTAACCCCTCCCCCCACACTTTTTGCCTGGTATTGATGCTAACTTGACTTAATGTCTGCTGGGATACGGCTAACCAGGCCCCCCAGCACCAGTGTTCTTTCCCTAAACTGTACCATTGTTTCCACAATTTGCACACCCCCCGCACACAGCTAAGTCCCTTGTAAAAGGTACCAGTGGTACCAAGGGTTCTGTGACCAGGAAGGGTCCCTAAGGGCTGCAGCATGTATTGTGCTACCCTAAGGGACCCTTCACCTAGCACATGCACACTGCCATTGCAGACTGTGTGTGCTGGTGGGGAGAAAAAGGCAAAGTCAATCCGGCACCCCTTCCAGGTCCATGCCCACAAACCACTGCCTGTGGCATAGGTAAGTCACACCCTAGCAGCCTTACAGCCCAGAGGCAGGGTGCACTACACCACAGGTGAGGGCATAGCTGCATGAGCAATATGCCCCTACAGTGTCTATGTCCATTCTTAGACATTGTAAGTGCAGTGTGACCATATTAAGTACATGGACTGGGAGTTTGTCATTCCGAACTCTACAGCTCCATGATGGCTTCACTGGAGGCTGGAAAGTTTGGTATCAACCTTCTCAGCACAATAAACCGACACTGATGTCAGTGTTGGATTTATTGTACAGTGCACACAGAAGGCATCTTAGAGATGCCCCCTGTATTTTACCTAACCCTTGAGTGCAGAGCTGACCAGTCTGTGCCAGACTGCCACTAACAGACATGTTTCTGACCCCATAGGGTGAGAGCGTTTGTGCTCTCTGTGGTCAGGAACAAAGCCTGCTCTGGGTGGAGGTGCTTCACACCTCCCCCCTGCAGGAACTGTAACACTTGGCAGTGAGCATCAAAGGCTCAGGCCTCCTGTTACAGTGCCCTAGGTCACTCCAGCTAGTGGAGATGCCCACCCCCTGGACCAAGCCCCACGTTTGGGGGCAAACCCGGCGGGAAAATTAGGAAAAATAAGGAGTGACCACTTTAGCTGGGACCACCCCGAAGGTGTCCAGAGCTGAAGTGACCCCAGACTCCAGACGACAGCTTACTTGGCCCCAGCACTATCAACCTGTCTGCAGCTTCAAAGACCTCTGCTCCAAGAAAGCGATGCATCCTGCAGGACCACCAACCTCTACAAATCCCCGAGAGGGCTGCCTGCCCAGCAGAGGACCAATAATTGCAAAGGACAGCGGCGCTGTCCAGAAGAAATCACCAAAAGGCCTCCAGAACCACCCTGGATCTGCGAGCCCTGCCCACCCTGCACCCAAAGCCCATGGACGAGTCCAGGTGGCCAACTAGACCAGAGAAGGTCTCCAGGCGATTTTGATGGTAAGTCCACCCTGGTTGACCCCTCCTGGACAACACAACGATGCCTGCAGGCTGAATCCGGAGGACTCCCTCTCCCCCTCCCAACCGCAACAGGATCCGACAAAGATTCCCGACGTCCAAGGAGACCCCTGCACCGCAGCCCCCTGGCCTTGGGGAATCTGGCCAGTCCAGCAACGTCCAGCGGGTGCCTCCCCTGCCTGTCAAGCCTTTGTTTTCCCAGAACCAACCCCCTGGACCCAGCTGCAGCATATTTTGTGACCCCTGGGTTCTCCCTATTGAAAAGCACTGAGCGCCTAGCTCTGTGTTTGCACCCTGCACCCTGGCGCCCCTGTGCCACTGAGGGTGTGTATTTGGTGTAGACCTGTGCCCCCCCACCCCTGGTGCTCCCACCAAATCTCCCAGGTCTGTACTCTGGGGACACGGGCAGCAGATCTTTTTCGAATGCCCCCCTCTCCATAGGATTACATTCTGAACCCGACATCAACTTTGTCCTCTGCACGCATTCAGCCCCATGTTGCTGGTGGTGCATGATTTGGGTCAACTTGAACTTCAACCAGTCGACATCCTAACCCCCAGACACTGGAACTGTAAGTCGAGTACTTACCTTCAAAACATATTAATACTTTTCCTCCCCTAGGACTGCATTGGTTCCCATGAAAATTTGCACTGTCAACTTTTTTTTTTAGTCCTCATACACCTCACAAGAACTCCTATATCAGCCCCATAGTTGGTCTTTGCACCCCTTCCAGAGTGAAGCTGATCATGCCAAGGAACCCCCATTTCCTTTCATATAGATGTCGAACAGTAGCTAGAATATCTACACCAGCCAGTCTAACGAAAGAGGGGGAAGAGGAGAGATAATCATTGGACGTTGGTATACAGAACCTCAATCTATACCCTCCCTATTCCATTAAGGCCGTGCTTGGCCTCCTCCCCAGTTGAACAAAGGAGCCCACATTTCCTCTTTCCTCTTACTTGGACCTCCCACCTTCAAATCCATTCTTGCAATATAGAAGAGGGCCTGCAGCCAATCCTTGAGAAGAGGAGGGGCATTCACCATCCATTTTCAACATTTTTCCCTCCTGGCCGCCAAAATAGAATAAAAAATTACGTTCTTATGAGCTTTATGTCCGTTATGCCTTTCACCACCTACTCCTTGTACCTGCCCGAAAATAATCAAAGGGAGGGTTACCGGAATTTCCCGTCCCAACATACTAGAGAGAAGGTCACACAGATCTTTCCAGAAAAGCTCCACCACTGGACACTCATAAAACATATGTATATCGGAGGCAAGCTGTAGATCACATTTGGGGCACTTGATTGCCTTGTTATTATCTATTTTAGAGAGTCCTAGCTATGCTGGGCACTGTCAATGGAGCCTCTAAGGGATACCTTTACAAATTTGGTGATCCCAAATTCTTCAAAAAGATAAAATTGAAAACTCTTTGTGACCTTGCTGCAAGTTGGTATAGTTTGAGGGTTGCGGCGGGAGTTAGCTATTACAGCCCCCATGACCGATCTGGGATTCCCCAGGTACTCCTGAATGCTTAAAGGACGTCTTAGCACTGCCAATGAAGAAGGCAGGTATAGCGACCTGGGGGGATTTATTTAGCGAAGAAGTGGTAATCTCCCTGGAGGATCTTGAGGTTAAGCTGGGGTGTGCTTTCTCTAGATTGAAATATGGTCAAATAAAAGGCTGGTTTCAGGAATCTCGAGTATCATTTGGGGCTGCAGGCTTTTTGGAGGAGTGTGTGTTAGCAGAGTCCCCCAGACTCAAGCGGGTTTCAAGTTGGTATTGGGAGATATTAGAAGAATTGGATGGGGAATTTACACTGCCCGTCTCCCTTGGGAGGAAGGATATGCCGCAAGGAAAGGTAGTGCAGTGGTGGGAATCCTCTATGCTAACTCTGTTTAAGATAGTGAAGCTGGCATCTTTGTGGAGGAACCATCTGTTCACTATACATAGAGCCTATCTATCCCCAGGAAGACTCTCTAAAATAGATAATAAATGTCAACTTTCAAAATAGAAAATTGCTACTTACTCGTAAACTGCTTTAACTGCTAAAAGCAAACAAAGTACATTTGAAATATATACTTGATACCTACTTACAACTGTACTTACCTGCAGAAACGTTCTTCTAGTTCTAGTAATAAAGTAACAAAATGTATTTTTGCTATATAAAAACAATTGGCCTGGAGTTAGTCATTGAGTGTGTGCCTCATTTCGTGACTGTGTGTGTACATAAAATGCTTTGCACTACCCTCTGATAAGCCTAACTGCTCGACCATGATACCACAAAAGAGAGCATTAGTATTATCTACTTTAGCCTCTGTTAAGCCTTTGTAGAACCCCTGGACTCCGTGCACACTATACCTCATTTTGGTATATAATATACAGAGCCAGCTTCATATATTGGTGGATCAGCGGTGGGACTACGACTTTGCATTTGCTGGACTCCTCAGCCAATATCTGATCACACAACTAAATTCCAAAATTGCCTTTAGATTAAATTGATTTTTTAACTGACAATTTTTCTCCATTTTAAAAATCCTGCTAGGGCCTTGGTTAAGTCCCCATTAGCATTTATTTTTTAAGTTTAAAATTTACCATATTTAGGGGTAAGTAGCTAGAAGTAGTTTTCAGTTCCTACGGGGGTCTACCCTTTTAGGTTGTATTTTGGCCCTAATTCTACATAGAAACAGGTGAAGAAGGCATTTTGCTTTTTCAGGGGCTATCTCTTGGGATAAGTAAAGCCTATCTGTGCCTACTGCATGTGGTATCAGGGAACAGACGTAACATGACCTAGCTGATGTTTCTGGAGCCCACGACGGTCATGTGCTGATACAACATGTTTTGTAAAAGGGAGCTGTGTAGTTCGTGTGGAACGCAAGTTTTGGGTGCAGTGTAATTATAGGTGATGTGACAGAGGTCCCTATGGAAGTGTGGTGACGTTTTCTCAATCAACTTCATTAGACTAGTCTGTTCTTTGAAGTGCATGGATGCAGTAGCATCCCTAGTAAACAGAGGGTGTATAAATGCATTAAAAAACATAAAAATTATTTAACATTGTAGAGCTTGAGATGATTCCGGTGGAGATGTCCGTGGTCTTCTGGGGATGAGAGTTCCTTGGTAAAAAACTGTTAGAAAATAAGTCTTTGGAGCAAAGTGCGGTTCGGAATCCCATTGGGGGTGTGGATGTAGGAAGTTCTTGGAGTGGGTTGCAGCTCTTGATCCTGTTGGAGATATTAGTGCAGAAGGTTCCTGGAGAGGTTTGCAGCTATTGGTCTTGTTGGGGGGTACTGGTGTGGCCTCTGAGAAGGCAATGGTCTGCTGTAGAGGTGGTGCACTTAGCAGCTCGACTGCAGACCTGTTGGGCAAGAGCTAGGTTTGGTTGATATGGAAGAAAGAACATTACATCCTTGCATGTCGGCAGTTATTTCTAAAAAGAATTCCTGCGTTTTCCATGGTTTTAGTAAAGCACCAGAAGGTGGCCCCAATCAGGATACTTTTTAGAACGAATGGGTTATTGTTTAAGCACGTATTGATTTTTATGGGTGGTTGGTCTTCGCCCTCTCCATTTCTGACTAAGTGTATGTCGGAATGGTATGTTTTATGAGGTGATCGTCATGCATGTGGGTAATGTTAACTTTTAACTGGTGCTCTGTTGGTGTCGCCAGCCCTCCAGTACCCCATGTGTGAATGGGGGTGCCATCAATATGGGCGGTGTTTTTGGCCTACATATGCACTGTTTGTCTTTGTTTGTTTTTTTAGGTGTTTCCCTAGACCTTCAATCTTAGCTGTCATAAACTGGAGGGGGTTGGAGCATTGTTCCGTTGCCCTGTGTGCCTCTGATTTGCAAGGTTCAAAATTGGGAATGTTGCTTCCTTCAAATGGTGTGTGTGAGGCCCTGCGTGTTGCCTGATTGCTAGGCCTTCTACAGTGTTGAGCACATTTCTGAATTCTACTCCGCTCGGAGATGTGATGGGTGTTTTGGACTCCCTTTCCAGGCACCCCCTCTCCCTTGGACCCTTCCTTTTTGGACTTACGGTTCCTGACTGCTATTGGAAAGCTTTGGGGAAAAGGAGGAGGCAAACTATATCACCACATGGAGAGTCTGAAGAAAGGCCAAGAACTTGTTGAAGTTTGCCCGGATTATGGGAATGGACTGGGACGGCTGGATGTTCTTGCAAACGCCCTCTACTGACTTGACATGCGGTGCTCCGCAATCTGTTGGAACTCATGCGTGAGCTGTGAGGGGTATGGAAACTTCACTACCCCAAGCGTACAGGAAGCCTGGCTCCTGGCACTGAAAGACAGCTTTGTTTTAGAACTAAAAGGGGGGCTCCTATTTGGTTGGGGGCACTATTGCTGCTGGGACTAGGCTATCCAGTCCCAACTGGGTCCCCAAGAATGGGAACCTTTTGACTTTTTATAGAAACCCGCCCCAATTCATTTGTGGGTGCAGGGACCTAGTAGCTGCTTTTTAAGCACTGGTCCGGGAGCTGTCCTGCCCCCTCTCCGTCAGACTGTCCTCCCCATGGGGTGTACCCGACTAGCCCCCCGCTGACTCCTCCACCCTGAGATCAGCAGCAGAGTGGGGCAGGTACGTGGAATGGCGAACTCTAATGAGGCTACCTGATCAACAGCCACACCGCAGCCCTGAGCTTCCGAAGTGCATGTAAAGGTTTAAATCTCTAATGTTGTCTTGTTGCCTTTCTTTTGAGTTTTACTGCAGTGAATTTTAAAGTGTATGCAAAATTAATGCTTTGCATTGGTGGTATTAAGGTTTACTGGGCATTTGGGTTTGAAGAGCTACCTCTCCCTGCTGCGGCTGTAGCCCCGGCCCTTTTTCGAGTTGGTACTCTTTCTGTGGTCGCTGATGCCCTGCGTTGGTCCAACTACCTGACCCCTGTTGTGGCAGTGCAGCAGTGGACTGACTTCCCTGCAACTGAATATAAGGTGCATTCAGGTTTCCCTTTGGTTCTGTGGATTGAAGTTTTATGGGGCCTAGCCCCGGCTCATTGCCTTCTGGTTGTGGTGTGCCTTTAGTCAGCATCTGTCATTCATGTGGCCCATTCTGTGACAAAAGTAGCATTGTATGAGGTTTGGCTGATGCCAACCTCCCAGGTTTCTATCATTATAGCTATATTGAGACTCTCTGGGTTTTTGTGGTGGAGCGCCCTTCAGAACTGGTGCCATTTGCATGCTTGTGACCAACGTGGCCCCCTCTAGGGCAGTCATCTTCAGCTTATGTTGGACCAACTTAGCGGTGTCCCTCTGGGCTTGCTCCTGATTTTCATTATACTTTTCCTGTTTCCTTTTGTGAAAATTCAAAAGGTGTGCTTGTATCTTCTGCCAGGATTTGGTGTCTAACCCTACCACGCTGCCCAAACTGCTTTGTATTCCGGTGGGCAGCCCCTTCTAGAGGATATTGTAAAGGAAGACGACTTGAGGGTCTGTTTCGGTCCATGGCTGTCCTGTCTCCTGTTCCCACCATTCTCGCATCCTGTCTAGAAAATCTGTAGTGGTCTTCCCAGGTTTCATGGTTTCTGCCATCAACTCTCCTGCATCTGGGCAGTCAGGGAACATTTCCCTCAGGACCGTCCATATCTGGTACCTGTATGAATTGAATGTGGCCCAGTGATGCTCTGCATTTGTCAGCCTGATTGCTGGGATGCGGGCTTGGGCGAACACTGTGTTAGTCTGCTCACTGATAATGCTACTTAGCAGACTTTTAACATCTTCTATTGCTAGGGTTATTCCTGCAGTGTTCTTTTCAAAACATGACAGCCATTTCCCTGCCCCGTCCAACAACTGCAGCAGTTAGGCTCTTGGCCCTTCCTTATCCATTTAAACCCATGGCACATAGATGGTCTCTGACGTACTGTTCTGTAGTAGCAGACATATTCCCATTCTGGCAGTGCCACTGGTTTCTCCTCAACATAACGTTCCACTTGCCTTAGACAATACTGCATGTGGAGGAAGTTCTACTTGGTATCTCCCCTTCCATGCTGGATGCAGTCCTCTGCAACAGCTATGTCCTTTGGTTTGAAGGATCCCTCCTCTGGCCAGGGTCTGTCATAGTGTTCACTTCTCTCGGCCCAGTGGGCTAACAGGTGGCAAAAAGGTTGTGCGAAGATCTCGCTTTCCTCCTGAGCTATTATATCCCTTGGGGTTAGTTTATCTGTCCTGTGCGTTTGGGAAGAGCAGTGGATATTCTTGTCACTGCTCTCCTCCTGTGCATGCAAGGGTACCATTTTGGTTCCCCTATGTCTAAGCTGAATTTGCACCAGGCCACCTTGGTCCCTGGTCTCCTGGTCAACCCCTCTCCTTCTTTGGGACTCAGGTGGGGCACAAAAGCCTTCCTTCTGATCCTACATCAGATTCTTCTACAACGGGGGCTCTGTACCTTCCCCTGCTCTCCTCAGATGAAGAGCGCTATGCTTTACTCTCTTGTTGGACTTCCAGGGTGCCAGCCCTCTCTCTCTCTCTCTCTCCCCTCAGGTCATTCATGTCTTTCTTCTAAACCCCACCTAGATTACCTCCTTCGCTCTGAGCTATGCGCTCTTCTTTTTAGTAGGGACCTGTCCTGAAGCTCGCTCTCTGTGGTTTTCTTCCGCCAACCCTGTGGGTCCTCCCTCGTCATCAGTTTAGGAAAGTGCCCTTTTTGCCATGGTAACCCCTCCCCCCACACTTTTTGACTGGTATTGATGCTAACTTGACTTAATGTCTGCTGGGATACGGATAACCAGGCCCCCCAGCACCAGTGTTCTTTCCCTAAACTGTACCATTGTTTCCACAATTGGCACCCCCCCGCACACAGCTAAGTCCCTTGTAAAAGGTACCAGTGGTACCAAGGGTTCTGTGACCAGGAAGGGTCCCTAAGGGCTGCAGCATGTATTGTGCTACCCTAAGGGGCCCTTCACCTAGCACATGCACACTGCCATTGCAGACTGTGTGTGATGGTGGGGAGAAAAAGGCAAAGTCAATCCGGCACCCCTTCCAGGTCCATGCCCACAAACCACTGCCTGTGGCATAGGTGAGTCACACCCTAGAAGGCCTTACAGCCCAGAGGCAGGATGCACTACACCACAGGTGAGGGCATAGCTGCATGAGCAATATGCCCCTACAGTGTCTATGTCCATTCTTAGACATTGTAAGTGCAGTGTGGCCATATTAAGTACATGGACTGGGAGTTTGTCATTCCGAACTCTACAGCTCCATGATGGCTTCACTGGAGACTGGAAAGTTTGGTATCAACCTTCTCAGCACAATAAACCCACACTGATGTCAGTGTTGGATTTATTGTACAGTGCACACAGAAGGCATCTTAGAGATGCCCCCTGTATTTTACCCAACCCTTGAGTGCAGAGCTGACCAGTCTGTGCCAGACTGCCACTAACAGACATGTTTCTGACCCCATAGGGTGAGAGCCTTTGTGCTCTCTGGGGTCAGGAACAAAGCCTGCTCTGGGTGGAGGTGCTTCACACCTTGCCCCTGCAGGAACTGTAACACTTGGCAGTGAGCATCAAAGGCTCAGGCCTCCTGTTACAGTGCCCTAGGACACTCCACCTAGTGGAAATGCCCACCCCCTGGACCAAGCCCCACGTTTGGGGGCAAGCCCGGTGTGAAAATTAGGAAAAACAAGGAGTGACCACTTTAGCTGGGACCACCCCGAAGGTGTCCAGAGGTGAAGTGACCCCAGACGACAGCTTACTTGGCCCCAGCACTACCAACCTGTCTGCAGCTTCAAAGACCTCTGCTCCAAGAAAGCAATGCATCCTGCAGGACCACCAACCTCTACAAATCCCCGAGAGGGCTGCCTGCCCAGCAAAGGACCAATAATTGCAAAGAACAGCGGCCCTGTCCAGAAGAAATCACCAAAAGGACTCCAGAACCACCCTGGATCTGCGAGCCCTGCCCACCCTGCACCCAACGCCCATGGACGAGTCCAGGTGGCCAACTAGACCAGAGAAGGTCTCCAGGAGATTTTGATGGTAAGTCCACCCTGGTTGACCCCTCCTGGACAACACAACGATGCCTGCAGGCTGAATCCGGAGGACTCCCTCTCCCTCTCCCAACAGCAACAGGATCCGACAAAGATTCCCGACATCCAAGGAGACCCCTGCACCCGCAGCCCCCTGGCCTTGGGGAATCTGACCAGTCCAGCAATGTCCAGCGGGTGCCTCCCCTGCCTGTCAAGCCTTTGTTTTCCCAGAACCAACCCCCTGTACCCAGCTGCAGCATCTTTTCTGACCCCTGGGGTCTCCCTATTGAAAAGCACTGGGCCCCTAGCTCTGTGTTTGCACCCTGCACCCTGGCGCCCCTGTGCCACTGAGGGTGTGTATTTGGTGTAGACCTGTGCCCCCCACACCCCTGGTGCTCCCGCCAAATCTCCCAGGTCTGTACTCTGGGGACACGGCCAGCAGATCTTTTTTGATTGCCCCCCTCTCCATAGGATTACATTCTGAACCCGACATCAACTTTGACCTCTGCACGCATTCAGCCCCATGTTGCTGGTGGTGCATGATTTGGGTCAACTTGAACTTCAACCAGTCGACATCCTAACCCCCAGACACTGGAACTGTAAGTCGAGTACTTACCTTCAAAACATACTAATACTTTTCCTCCCCTAGGACTGCATTGGTTCCCATGAAAATTTGCACTGTCAACTTTTTTTTTTAGTCCTCTTACACCTCACAAGAACTCATATATCAGCCCCATAGTTGGTCTTTGCACCCCTTCCAGAGTGAAGCTGATCATGCCAAGGAGCCCCCATTTCCTTTCATATAGATGTCGAACAGTAGATAGAATATCTACACCAGCCAGTCTAACGAAAGAGGGGGAAGAGGAGAGATAATCATTGGACTTTAGTATACGGAACCTCAATCTATACCCTCCCTATTCCATTAAGGTCGTGCTTGGCCTCCTCCCCAGTTGAACAAAGGAGCCCACATTTCCTCTTTCCTCTTACTTGGACCTCCCACCTTCAAATCCATTCTTGCAATATAGAAGAGGGCCTGCAGCCAATCCTTGAGAAGAGGAGGGGCATTCACCATCCATTTTCAACATTTTTCCCTCCTGGCCGCCAAAATAGAATAAAAAATTACGTTCTTATGAGCTTTATGTCCGTTATGCCTTTCACCACCTACTGCTTGTACCTGCCCGAAAATAATCAGAGGGAGGGTTACCGGAATTTCCCGTCCCAACATACTAGAGAGAAGGTCACACAGATCTTTCCAGAAAAGCTCCACCACTGGACACTCATAAAACATATGTATATCGGAGGCAAGCTGTAGATCACATTTGGGGCACTTGATTGCCTTGTTATTATCTATTTTAGAGAGTCCCAGCTATGCTGGGGACTGTCAATGGAGCCTCTAAGGGATACCTTTACAAATTTGGAGATCCCAAATTCTTCAAAAAGATAAAATTGAAAACTCTTTGTGACCTTGCTGCAAGTTGGTATAGTTTGAGGGTTGCGGCGGGAGTTAGCTATTACAGCCCCCATGATCGATTTGGGATTCCCCAGGTACTCCTGAATGCTTAAAGGACGTCTTAGCACTGCCAATGAAAAGGCAGGTATAGCGACCTGGGGGGATTTATTTAGCGAAGACGTGGTAATCTCCCTGGAGGATCTTGAGGTTAAGCTGGGGTGCGCTTTCTCTAGATTGAAATATGGTCAAATAAAAGGCTGGTTTCAGGAATCTCGAGTATCATTTGGGGCTGCAGGGTTTTTGGAGGAGTGTGTGCTAGCAGAGTCCCCCAGACTCAAGCGGGTTTCAAGTTGGTATTGGGAGATATTAGAAGAATTGGATGGGGAATTTACACTGCCCGTCTCCCTTGGGAGGAAGGATATGCCGCAAGGAAAGGTAGTGCAGTGGTGGGAATCCTCTATGCTAACTCTGTTTAAGATAGTGAAGCTGGCATCTTTGTGGAGGAACCATCTGTTCACTATACATAGAGCCTATCTATCCCTAGGAAGACTCTCTAAAGTAGATAATAAATGTCAACTTTCAAAATAGAAAATTGCTACTTAACTGCTTTAACTGCTAAAAGCAAACAAAGTACATTTAAAATATATACTTGATACCTACTTACAACTGTACTTACCTGCAGTATTTTTGCTATATAAAAACAATTGGCCTGGAGTTAGTAATTGAGTGTGTGCCTCATTTCGTGACTGTGTATGTACATAAAATGCTTTGCACTACCCTCTGATAAGCCTAACTGCTCGACCATGATACCACAAAAGAGAGCATTAGTATTATCTACTTTAGCCTCTGTTAAGCCTTTGTAGAACCCCTGGACTCCGTGCACACTATACCTCATTTTGGTATATAATATACAGAGCCAACTTCATATATTGGTGGACCAGCGGTGGGACTACGACTTTGCATTTGCTGGACTCCTCAGCCAATATCTGATCACACGACTAAATTCCAAAATTGCCTTTAGATTAAACTGATTTGTTAACTGACAATTTTTCTCCATTTGAAAAATCCTGCTAGGGCCTTGGTTAAGTCCCCATTAGCATTTATTTTTTAAGTTTCAAATTTACCATATTTAGGGGTAAGTAGCTAGAAGTAGTTTTCAGTTCCTAAAAGTAATCCACAACTTTAGTAACAAAATGAGCAGCTCAGAGGACATGGTTGTGGAGCTCAACCTCACCCCTTACCTCCATCTTGAGATGAGAGAGTTAAGATCCCTCTGCAGGCTGAAACAAATCCAAACTGGCTCCAACTCCAGCAAGACTAAGCTCCAGGAGCTCTTGGCAGAGTATATCAAGGAACACCTTACTGAGGAGGAAGACCTCACCTCAGATGGAGAAGTTAGGGATCAGGAGATGAGTCATCCCCCCCACCTAACTTAACTTGGGAGGACAGGGTCCAAATGCCTCTCACTCCAACTATAGTACTCACTGGATCTGTGTCTCCCATGGAGGAGTCTAGTTCCTCTGGGAACATTGAGAGCAGCCTCAATGAAGAGGATTTCCTTTTATCAAGGAAGGCCAAAACATTAGCTTTAGAGAGACAGCTTCTGTGTATAGGGAGGGAGAGATCTGAAATGGACTTAGCACACATTAATGGTGTCAGCAACTTAATAACTAGGGACAGAGAGCACTATGACACCCCTAAAATCCCCAAAGTGATTGTCCCCAAGTATGAGGAAGGTGATGACATCACCAAGTGGTTCAGAGCCTTTGAGAGTGCTTGTGGAATTAGAAGATTGAACAAGTCTCACTGGGGAGCTCTCCTTTTGGAACTGTTTACTGGTAATGTAGGAATAGACTTGTCACACGCACTGGTGCAGATACTGAGTCCTATGACCACATGAAGGCTACCCTGATTGAGGGCTTTGGATTTACCACTGAGGATTGATTTTGTAGTCTACTCAGTGAAAACACTAGATGGTTGGATCAGTACATGACTATGATGGGCTTTATCATTTGTTTGTGAAAAAACATCTTATAAGTAACTGCTTCAATGACAAGTTCCATCAATATCCAGTAGACCTATGACCAATGTCTCCCCAAGAATTGGGAAAGAAGGCAGACCATTGGGTCAAGACTAGGGTGACCTAGAATTCCACTGGAGGTGAACATAAGAAAGGGGTTACAAAGCCTCTTCAAGGGAAGGGTGCAGAGACACCTGAGGATAAAAATAAAGACTCTTCTAATGGCCTCCAAAAACCTGAGCAGGAGGGTGGGCCTAGAGCCTCTTCGCAATCTTCACATGGGTACCGGGGTAAAAACATTGATCCCAGAAAGGTCTGGTGTCACAACTGTAGGCAAAATAGACACCAAACTAGAGACTTGGCCTGCCCCAAGAGAATCCCCCTTATACTGCTCCAGTTAGCACTGGTCTATCCAGACTCCAGGTGAGATCAACAGTGTGCCCAAAGCAAATTAGGATTCACACAAGCTACTTTAGTTTCTGAGGTTGGGATAGATGTTGCCACTCCTGCTGTCACTTGATTAATGGAACTAAGGTAGAAGCTCTGTGGGATACAGGTGCTGGTGTCACCATGGTGACAACAAACTGGTTTCCCCAGGACAGTATCCGGCTGGACAAACATGTCCAGTCACCAATGCTGACAAGGTAACTAAGGTCCATCCAATGGCTATGGTGACCTTAGAATGGTGAGGGGTTACTGGCCTGAAACAGGTAGTGGTCTCTTCTGCAATCCAAGTTAAATGTCTGCTAGGAAATGACCTGGAGCCTCAGCTTGGGCTGAGGTAGAACTCAAGTGCCATGCTGGGAATCCCTGAAGTGGTGTGAGTGAAAACTATAGCACAAAGCCAAGCACAGGGTGAAAAAGAAGTGTTGTAGCATGGAATATTGCCCCAACATTTCAACAGAAAGGGCAAGAAGACTTGGGGACCAGCTTCTATACAGCAACAAGCACAAGACTCCTCTTCTCAGGAAGACGTTTTTACATCCTTTGAGGGAACTGACCCCATGGCACTTGATCCTTAACAGGTAGAACTCTTGGGCCAAGGGGGGGGGGCTCTAGGGACCACCTGTGCCAAGGGCAGAGAACCTGCCCTACTCTTGAGGCCCTGAAGCAGCAAACAGCTGCACAAGAAAAGGGAGATGCCAGTATCTCCAACAGGGTCTATTGGGAGGAAGGACTCCTTTACACTGAGGCTACAGACCCCAGACCTGGTGCAACCAGGAGAGTGGTAGTGTCTCAGCAGTCTAGGGAATTCATCTTCATTTTAGCCCATGCCACCCCCTTGGCTGGGTATCTGGACCAAACTAAAACTTGGAATAGGCGTGTCAGCCATTTCTACTGGCCCAACTTGTCTCAAAAGGTGAAGGAGTTTTGCAGCTCCTGTGTCACCTGCCAAGGCAGTGGTAAGGCAGGTGGCTACCCAAAGACCCTACTACTTCTACTACTAGTGGTTGGAAATCCCTTTGAAAGGGTTGTTTGGACATAGTGGGTCCTCTTGAACCAGCCACAGCCTCAAGAAACCAATATATACTGGTAGAAGTGGATCATGTTACCAGGTTTCCTGAAGCAATTCCCCTAAAGTCTACTACAGCTCCTGCAGTAGCCAAAGCCCTTATTAGTATATTTACCAGGATATGGTTTCCTAAGGCGGTGGTTTCTGACAGAGGTGGCAACTTCATGTTAGCTTACGTAAAACAGGTGGAATGAGTGTGGGGTGACTTTCAAGTTTACGACACCATACCATCCACAAGCCAATGGACTTGTTGAAAGGTTCAACAGGACATAGAAGGGCATGATCATGGGGTTTCCTGAAAAACTCAGAAGGAGATGGGATGTCCTCCTGCCATGCTTGCTTTTCGCCTACAGAGAGGTGCCTCAGAAGGGAGTAGGGTTTTCCCCCCTTTGTACTTCTCTTTGGTCACCCTGTTAGGGGAACACTTGCACTTGTGAAGGAGGGTTGGGAGAGTCCTCTCCATGAGCCCAAGCAAGATGTGGTGGACTATGTGCTTGGCCTCTGCTCAAGGATGGCAGAGTACATGAAAAAAGTATCCAAAAACCTTGAGGCCAGCCAACAGCTCCAGAAGCAGTGTTACAACCATAAGGCTGCACTGGTAGAGTTTACACCAGAGCAGAAGGTAAGGGGGCTGGAGCCTGTGGCTCCCTGTGCACTTCAGGACAAGTGGAGTGGCACTTAATATATCCTAGAAATGAAAATTGAGGTCACCTACTTGGTAGACCTGGGCATTAGCAGGACACCCAAAAGTGTGATCCATGTGAAACACCTCAAGCTTTTCTGTGACAGGGCTGATGTAACCATTCTGATGAGGATCAGAAAGCAGAGAGTGAGCCTCTCCCTGACCTCCTCTCACACAACCCTAAAGATGGGTCAGTTAATGGAGTTGTCTACTCCTAACTGCCATCAGCAGGCTGACTGCAGGCAGGTCCTGCAGCAGTATGCAGAGCTTTTCTCCTTAACCCCTGGACAGACACACCTGTGTACGTGTACCCATGATGTGGACACAGGAGATAGCTTGACTGTCAAATCCAAGATCTATCAGCAGTCTGACTAAGTTAAGGAGAGCATCAAAGTTGAAGTCAACAAAATGCTGGATTTAGCGGTTATTGACCCCTCTGACAGTCCCTGGGCTAGCCCAGTGGTCTTAGTCCCCAAACCTTCATATCCAGGGTGGAAAGAAAGGAATGAGGTTTTGTGTGGATTACAGAGGTCTCAACTCTGTCACCAAGACAGATGCTCACCCTATTCCAAGGACTGATGAGCTGATAGAAAAATTAGATGCAGCAAAGTTTCTCAATACCTTTGACTTAACTGCAGCGTACTGGCAAATTTGCATGGCACCAGGAGCAAACAAAAAGACTGCATTTGATGGGCATTATCAGTTCACTGTTATGACCTTTGGCTTAAAGAATGCCCCTGCCACCTTCCGAAGGTTGGTGAATCAAGTCCTGGCTGGCTTGGAGTCCTTCAGTGCAGCATATCTAGATGATATTGCTGTCTTTAGCTTCTCCTCTCAGGATCACCTAGTCCATCTGCGGAAGGTTTTGCAGGCTCTGCAATCTACAGGCCTAACTATTGATGCATGTGCCACAGTGAAGGAGAATAATTGCTCATTTCCTTAACAAGTAACAAACTGCCTTTTCACCTGCTCCAACTGTAACTGCCAAAACATGTGCACTGCCTGTGATATAGGCAAGTCACCCCTCTAGCAGGCCGTACAGCCCTAAGGTTGTATACCACAGGTAAGGACATAGCTGAAAGAGCAATATGCCCCTACAGTGTCTAAGTCCATTCTTTGACATTGTAAGTGCAGTGTGGCCATATTAAGTACATGGGCTGGGAGTTTGTCATTACAAACTCCACAGCTCCATGATGGCTTCACTGAAGGTTGGGAAGTTTGGTATCAAACTTCTCAGCACAATAAACCCACACTGATGCCAGGGTTTAATTTATTGTAAAATGCACACAGAGAGCATCTTGGAGATGCCCCTGTATTTTACCCAACCCTTTAGTACAGGGCTGAACAGTGTGTGCCTGCCTGTCACTAACAGACAAGTTTCTGACCCCATGGGGTGAGAGCCTTTGCGCTCTCTGGGGTCAGGAACAAAGCATGCTCTGGGTGGGGGTGCTTCACACCTCCCCACTGCAGGAACTGTAACACTTGGCAGTGAGCCTTAAAGGCTCAGGCCTCCTGTTACAGTGCCCCAGGGGACTCCAACTAGTGGATATGCCCGCCCCCAGACTAAGTCCCACTTTTGGCGGCAAGTCCAGGCAGGAACAATAGGAAAAACAAGGAGTGACCACTTTAGCTGGGCCCACCCCTAATGTGTCCAGAGCTGAAGTGACCCCCTCCTTGCAGAATTCTCCATCTTGTTTTGGAGGTCAGGGACAAATAGGGTCAGGAATGTTCCCCCTCCCCAAAGGGAGTGGGCACAGGAAGGGTGTAGCCACCCTCAGGGATAGTAGCCATTGCCTACTGCCTTCTGACCCCTGTAACACCCCTAATTCTAGTATTTAGGGGCTCCCCTGAACCTTACTAACCAGATTCCTAGCGGCCTCAGAAGAAAGAAGAAGGACTGCCACGCCGAACCCCAGCAATCCAGGGAATCCAAATGATGGTCCAGCAACGTCCAGCGGTCACCTCCCCTGCCTGTCCAGCCTTTAGTTTCCCAGAACTGATCCCCTGGACCCTGTTGCAGCATCTTTTGTGACCCCAGTGGTCTGCCCATTGAAAAGTATTGGGCTCCCAGCTCTGTGTTTGCACCCTGCCCCTGGCCACCTCTATGCCGCTGAAGAGGTGTGTTTGGTGTAGACCTGTGGCCCCTCCCTGGTGCTCCTCTAAACTCCCCAGGTCTGCTCCCTGAGGCCGTGGGTACTTACCTGCCAGCAGATCTTTTTCGAGTGCCCCCAGTCTCCATAGGACCCTATTCTAAATCCAACATCAACTTTGACCTCTGCACCCGGCTGACTCTGTTTTGCTGATGGTGCATGTTTGGGGTCAACTTGAACTTTGACCAGTGGACATTCTAACCCCCTTAGACTGGAACTGTAAGTCGAGTCCTGACCTTCAAAACATACTAATACTTTTCCTCCCCTAGGGCTGCATTGGTTCCTCTGAAAAAGTGCACTGTCAACTTTTGAAATAGAAAATTGCTAGTTACTCGTAAACTGCTTTAACTGCTAAAACAAAGCAAAGTACATTTGTAATATATGCTTGATACCTATTTACAACTGTACTTACCTGCAACAACGTTCTTTTGGTTCTAGTAAAAAAATATATTTTTGTTATACAAAAACAATTAGCCTGGAATTAGTCATTGAGTTTGTGCCTCACTTCTTGACTGTGTGTGTACACCAAATGCTTTGCACTACCATCTGATAAGCCTAATTGCTCGACCACACTACCACGAAAGACAGCATTAGTATTATCTACATTATCCTCTGTTAAGCCTCTGGGGAATCCCTGGACTCTGCACACTATACCTCATTTTTGTATAGTATATACAGAGCCAGCTTCCTACATTCAGATCCAGGACGACTGGGTCCCCTCTCCTCATCCCCACTAGTTGTCTCACTGTCCAGAACTGCTATGAATCTCCCTGTTACTCGGGTGCACTCCCTTGAACCAGTTTGGATGCATGTCCTCCGTGCTGCTGAGGTTCGGTGACCTGAATGTGAAGGACGGGGCTCAAACTGCGGGTAGCTCTAGCTGGGGTGGTACTGGGAGTGTTTGGAATTGCTGGCTTGTTGGTCTTTCATGTCTAGACCTGACGGCTTGCTGCTCGTCCCTTGGGCACCTTCAACCAGCGATTGGTGTAGCCTAATATTGGGATAGCAGGCATTAGGGATATCACCTCTATACCTACATATGGCGGGGAGGTGCGGACCGCTTGCTTGCTGATGGCCGTTCAGAGTTATTGACCTGAGCTTCCTCAAAGATGGCTCATAATTCTAGTACTGCTTCTTTTTTTACCTTCTTTTACCTTGTGTATTTGGCTCCTGTATGTGTTCTTATGTGTTTCAATTATGTTGGTATCGAAGGTTCCCTCTTTTGGCCAGAGGAACATGTGTGTCTTGGTGTGTGTGTGTAACTCATGGTAGAACTTGCTAAGCTTTTCGGCCTGTGTGGGTAACTTATTTTGCATATATCAGCAATGTCTTCATAGCACATTACATCTTCAACAAAACACAGCACTCAAGACAAACACAGTCACATTAAATTACCAGCATCACAATATCAGTACGACACCTCTTAACTGGCACGTAGAAAAGCTGACAAGGCACAAAAAATAAATAAGGGTAATGGCCTGTCAGAAATACCTTAGCATGCTCCTAGTGCACGTTATCCAGTGACCAGGCCAAACTCTGCGCAGTGCTCTGGACTAAGTGAGCCTGATAATCTTGTTGATTTCGGCTCCGGGGTGAGGATTACAATAATTTATACGGATAAAGAAAAGGAACAACTTCAACAACCATAGGCCTTTCTTGGCCAAACACAAGCTTTGCCTAATCTCAGGGATCCCAAACATTCTTATTTCCTTACATCCATATTACACCTTAAGTCACACCCAGGGGTCCTGCGTACCATCTGTCACGCCCAGTGGTCCAGGTGAACACACCTCTCACTTTTTTCAGATACTAACAGTGTTAAAAAACCAGTAGCTGAAGTGTGGGCCCTATATCACACCCAACGCCTATGCGTACCATCTGTGTCATGCCCAGCTGTCCAAGCGAAAGGCACCTCTTACAACAGAGGTGCTGACCCCATATCACACCCAGGCCTATGCGTACCATCTGTGTCAGCAGTCAAAGTGATCAGCAACCTAAAATAAAAAACAATTCAAACAATATTCACATTCCTTGACAATCAAAAACAGGTGACTTCCATGAGTTTTGCGGGTTATGCTTTTTCCCAGATTGCCATGTGCCAAAGGCTAGGACTAAGGCTCTGATGTAGTCTCTTACCCTTCTGATGGTGGCTTCGGGATTGACCTCCACCATGTGAGTTCAGCAGAACTTTCAATCAATTGCGACTTCTGCTCGCCTTACTTGTTGCGCAAATGTGAATCCATCTGGCCGGGTTCCCCCTTCCTTTGGTTGCAGTGGGGTACGAGGAATCAATCGGCTCCTGGCTGACTCACCAAAATGTTGCTCAAATGAGAATTTACCTAAACAAATAAATACAAGGCGTCTGGCAAAACAGGAATGTTTAGTTTAATTAAATATTACGGCTGAGAGAGCAGATACAGACTCAATGTCTGAGGACTGTCCCTCGATGAACATCAGTTTGAACTAGATTTGTATACATTTCTCTGAACACCATAAAGCAATAAAAACATTCCTTTCTTTGTTAAAATGCGAACAGTTGTCATGTAGTCATAAATGTAGTTCCAGATAGCAAATGCAGGTGGGCCTCAACGTTGTGTGGACACAAGGTGGGCCAGCGAGTACGTGTCCAGATGTTCAGCCTAAGGGGCGCGTGTTGCTGCGTTTTATTTGTTCTGATTGGCTAAGTATTGCTAACTACATGTGGTATCTAACTTTATGGTGTTTTTGGAAATGCACACATCCCTCTGGCCATGTGTTGTTTTATTGGGGCCAATCTCCAGGGACCATTGTGGTGGTGTTGTGCCTATCTGTAGGATCTGATCATTTTTTCCTGTTAGGGTAACTCTTAGTCAGCAGACAAATGCCCAACCTGTGACTTGTCAGTCATTAACCTCAGGCTTAGGTCTCTGAGCCTGCCTGACCATGTACCTACGTGCTGGGGTTAACGGAGAGTTCACGACAGGGGAATCTAATAATGGCGATGCAACTTAGTTTGTATATATAAATGTATCACTGTGTGCATCAATATTGATTAATCCAATATTAACATGCCTTTCAACTGATCTAGCCTCTTTAGAAAGAAGGCAGACTGCCCTAGAGCTCTTTAAGAAAAGCAGAACAACTGCATGCTCCCTCAGGCTTTCCACAACTGTGAGGCATTATGCACAACAATTTCACCCCTTTCAAGGCATTGCTAGGTACTTCAAACAAAGTCAAGGCCCCCAATTCCAACAACATGTACCCCAGTCATTTTGAGGTTGTGGTAGGAGATCTAGCAAGAATTACTCAGGACAACAGAGGCAACAAACCTCCCAAACCCGAGCCCCTTTCAGCAGCTGCATCCAATCCATTCTAGTTTATCCTTAGTGGCACATGACAATTACTTGGGAGGCAAGATCAATCACTTGCTCCACAGGTGGCAAGCAATAACATCTAAAAGGTGGGTCGTTAAGATAGTTCAAAGGGGCTAAGTGCTGCTAATCCTTTTTGTACTGCTGCCTATTCCACCTACATCAGAACGTTTTTCAGATGACTGTTTGTCCATTTTGCTGCAGGAAGTAGGGCTGCTCTGGAGAAAAGAGCCTAAGTGAGGGCGCCAGCCTCATAAATCGGAACTGGGTGTTATTCTTGCTTTTTCCAAGTGCTGAAAAAGACAGTAGGCCTTTAACCTATTTTGGATGTTCAGCCCCTCAAATTATTTCAGCGGATGGTCAAATTGAAGGTGCTCACTCTAGCCCAAGTTCTCTCTGCCCTCGTTCCTAAAGACTGGATGGTAGAGTTGGATCAATAGGATGCCTATTTCAATGTTTTAGTCTTGGAAGCCCCCCAGTCATTACCTGCAGTTCAAGTTGTGCCATAAGAATTTTTAGTTTGCAGTGCTCCTCTTTAACCTCATAAGTGTCTCTCTGATGTTCATGAAAGTGATGGTGGTTGCAGGTTACCTTCAGGGGTTGGGGTACCAGTTTCCCCATAACTCAATGACTGGCTGTTGAAAGCAGGCTCACCACAGTAAGTCATGGACCACCTTCAGATGTCGGCAAATCTCCTTACATCATTGCAATTTACAATCAGTGTCCCAAAGTCACACCTGACTCTTTTGAGTCCAGGACACTAGGGCTATCATCCTGATGTTTCATCCTCGGTCCTGAGCCTTACTGTTGATAGCTATGAGGCTTCTGGGTCTCTTTAGTGGAATCTGACATCTTAATGGACTCTGCACTAATGGAAACTATCGGCCTCTACCAAGGTTTCATAGGAGACTCCAAAAGATTTCCAGAGGTGGCTGCTCGACCGCAATTAGACCAGATGCAGACCTCTCTCACTGACCCAACCCCCCTACACTGCTGACTGTGGTGACAGACGCATCCCTGCTGGGTTAGGGAGCCCGTCTGAAGCAGGTGGAGATCAGGGACTGGTCTTCTTCTGCTGGAGTTGCGTGTGATTGCTTGGTGTTGAAAATCTTCCTTCTATCCACCAGTAGGAGACTGTTTTCGGTCCTCAGGGACAACACCACTGCCATGTGGTATTGCAATAGTTAGGGCGGAGTGAGGCCTGGGACTCTGTGCCAAGAGGCCCTGTCTCTCTGGACCTTGGTGAATTTGCTGTTCATCACTGTGATTGTACACCACCTGACTTGATCCTTAAACCCCAAGATGGACAAACATCCGGTGACTAGTGGATCACGAATGGCAGCTGCACCCGGTCATGATGTCTTCCAACAGTGGGGACATGCGTACTCGCATCGTGGCGTTCCATATCAGCAGAACGCCGGGTTATGGCTGACTTGTCTTGTTGCGCATGAATGAAAGCCGTTTTCTTGTTACTCTTCGTACACACAGTGAACCTGGAATTCCAATTGAGGTGTGGAATTTGTTCACTGAACAGACATATGAGGAACAGTAGCTACAATTGAAAAGTATTCATTATGGATTCGATTTGATATTACACAAGAGCCCTGAAGAAGTCGGTTGGGAGTTGAAAATTTCCAATGACGAAACACGTGTTGGCTCAAAGGCTTGAAGTGTATTTCTATGGATGGCTGCTGCACATTTTGAAGACGTGATTCAATAAATTTTGGATTGGACTGAAAATTTTGGATTGGACTGGACATTTTATACAATTGTTGTCAAATTCATATGATGTGTCTTCTTGAAGAATACTCACTAGAGGGTAACATATCTTGACTTGTGAAGTGGTTAATAGTAGGACAGGGGGCCTCACATTGTGTGTATCAATTGTTGGGTTTGTTTTTTAACCTGTAAGGGATGGGTGTTTTCCCTTGTGTAGGCACCCCGTAATCATGTACTCGGCCAACTTGTATCCTGAGCGCCACTAGTCCCCTGTGATTACACCCCAACAATTATATTCAACAGTGGGGACAGCCCTGGCTCAAAGTCTGCACCACCGGCGAGAATGCACTGTGTCCACTCTTTCGCAGGTTGGAGTTCCTAAGGAATTTCTCTCTTGGAGACTCATTCCACTTACTGTGGAGCTTGGGACTTCTGTATTCCTTCCCACCACTACCTCTCCTCCTTGCGTTGTGAAGAAGCTCAAAACCCCTTAGGCCCAAGTCGTCTTAGTGGCCCCAGAGTGGGTCAAAATAGTGTTGTACCCAGAAATACTGGGCATGAGCGTCTGTCCTCCAATCAAGCTTCCACTTGAGCAGAGCAAGGTTTTGCACCCAAGCCTGGCAGTGTGCACGTCCCTGCGCGGAGATTGAGTGGTAGCAATTAACTGTATTTGATCTCCCTCTTGAAGTAGTGGATGTCATCCTGGTGGCCAGACGGCCTCCATCAAGACCTGATTTTACTGGATGCTGGGGCAGGTTTGTGGCTTGGTGTGGCACCCTTAACAATGACCTGTTGAAAGCCATACAGTTGGGTGTATTGCTATTTATGGTATCTTTGACTCAGCAAGAACTTGCAGTTTGCACTGTTAAAGTTTACTTGCCTGTCCTTTTGGCCTATGTGCGTTCACCAGACCAACCATCCTTGTTTATATCACCTTTTGTGAGATATCTCTACATTTCTCAAATGTTTGGTCCATAGGTTTTGCCTAAAACCTTTTGTAATGCCATAGTGAGAGCTTAATTTGGTCCTTACTCTTCTTCTTGTGTGTACTCTCTATAAGCCGTTACGTAGCTGTCCTCTGAGTCTGCTGACCATAAAGATGTTTTTTCTCATTGTGAAAACATCAGCAGGTCGCATGAGTGAACTCCAAGCTCTGTCAGTACAGCCACCTTATACCACTTTCTTTCCAGCCCAGCTGGTGCTAAAGGTTAGAGTGGCATTTCTCCCAAAGGTTGTGACCTCTTTTCATGTTGAACAGTCCATCATTCTTCCGATGCTCTTCGCCCCGTGTGCCCCTTGAAAGAGGAGGAGAGACTCCATTGTTTGGACCCCAAAAGAGCACTCAGCTTTTACATTGATCATACCAAAGGTCTTCAGGTGGACGATCAGCTCTTTATGGGGTTCTCTGGGGCAAAGAAAGGCAAGGCAGTGCAGAAGAGGACCTTACCCAGGTGGATAGTCCTTTGCGTCAACAGCTGCTACAAGATGTTGGAAAAGCAGCATCCAGTGGGGTAGAGGTCCCATTCCACCAGGGCTAAGGCTGATATCACCATTTTGGCATGCCAGGGTACCAGTACTGGATATATGTCAGGTGGCAAAATGGGCATCAGTGCACACAGTCACAAAGCATTACAGCCTTGATAGCCAGGTCCAACAGGAAGTTCATTATTGCCATTCAGTCCTGCAGGATGCCTTGGTTGGAGTCATTCCACAGACATCCCCCCGCCTCATAAGGTATTTGTTTTGTAAAGGTAAGAAATTACATTTTCACTTAGAAGCATTCATCGGACGAACAAGTTACCTACATTTGGTTATGCTCGGGTACTCTACTGTAGCAGCAGATTTCTCTCCATCTTCCCCCCACACAATCTGTGTAAAGGCTCCTTTTTCATCTAAAAAAAGTCCCAAGACAGAGATATGTACACTAGAACAATTGATGTCTTTTGGGCTCGTTGTCAGAGGGTGCATACACTGTAAAAAACAAAAAACTGATGTCATCGCTTTTGGGTGGCACCTATAAACAGAGCCAGCTGTCACTTCCAAGGCGGAGTGTAGCCTCACCATGATCAACAGGACGGTGACACTGTTGTGGCATCCCAGCTCCTCCAATACTTGCTCATCCTATTCTGCTATGAATGCGCACCTGCAGTTTCTCTTGGCCTTTTTACCAGTCAAGTTTGGGTGATGCGGCCGTAGTCCAAGATAGCTGTCCAGGGAACTACTGGACATTCTCACAACTGGTCTGGCAGGTGGTCGATGTAACCCCATGTGGATTAGTGCGGCCACACACAGGCAGACTCTAGCATATGGTGAGGTCTCATACAAGTCTTGATGATTTGATGGTGGACCTTGGCTCCAGGCACACTGAGATTTCAAGCCATACAGCAGGTCAAGGTCACACTACAACTGGGTGCAGGTGCAGAAGTTTCAGGCCAAGCCACAGTTTCACAATTCAGGTACATTGGCACAAGTCACACTGCAGCTTTATAAAAGGTGGCTCAGGTTGTGTCTCACCTTCACAATTCCTTCCAGGAATTGCACTGGAGAGTCTGGGGCTCACTGATACCAGGGGACATACACACATCGCTTTTCACAATCGTCTGCACATACACAGCGCATCGGCATCAAACTGCACTTGGCTTTTTCCAGGATAGTCACTCTGCTGCAGGGTTAGCCCGCTGTTTACTTCGTTTAGCTGGCTTCTAGTGCTTCAAGGGAGGGTAATCAACTCTTGCATCAAGGGTGAGTTCCCCTCACCTCTAGGAAGCTTTGGTTGCAAGGCACGTTCTCAGGGTACTGTAGGGTAGCCTCACCTTTTGTTGGTCATAGAGAGATTGGAACTGGAACAACAAGTGGGTCAAGGAACCCCACATTTATAAGGTCAAAGCAGACAGGAGATATAGTTCCACTGTATGCACTTTCAGAACTGGTTTGCCATGATTCTTCTTTCAAGTGTCCTTGTCTTTTATGAACAATGATGCTCCTTACAACAGCTCCTGTCAGCTAAAGGCCCAATAAATATTCTAACACAGCTTTGTCTCCTCTTTCCACACATTAGTGGCTAGGGCTCCTCCTTTCTTCTTAAGGAATATAATCAATATACTTCCACTGTCTTAGAAAGTAACTTCACCTCAGTCTTGTGCACAATGCCAGGCTCGAGGAATCAAAAATAGTCCAGCAACAGCACTAAAACCTCCTGGTTCTCAGCAAGTGTTGCTTTCAGGCCATACCATTACTTCATCAGCTTTTGGCTAGCTTGAAGGTTTTACTTCACTTGACTGTTTTATTGCACCATCAACTTCCTAAGGCAAATCATATAGTCCACCACATCCTGCTGAGGTGACTGAAGTTGTTTCCCCCCATTCTGAGATTAAGGTGAGTAAGCCATGCACTAGGTGCCCAAAAGTAAGTTTAATGGGAATTAAATCCACTTCCTTCTGTGAAATTTCCCTGTAATTGAGCAATAGAAATGTCTGAAGAAGATGCCACTTCCTCCTAAGGTTTTCTGGAAGAGTTTCCATTATGCTCATGCTCTTCTGGGTCCTATTAAACCTCTCCACTAACCCATTCTGTGGTGGTAGGCTGTGGAGAAGTGGTAGGTGACATCAGCTTGCTTCCACATCTCTCTCATATATGAGGAGATCAAAATGGCTCCTGGGTTGAAGATCAGGCTTTGGCAATTCAACCCCTGAAACGATCCATAGAAAAGCACTAGCTACCACCGTTACCACCTTGCTGTTCAGAGATATCTTCTCTGGATACCTGAAGGCATGGTCCCAAGTGACCTTCTACCCACTTCCCCACTGTTTCTTCTAGTTCCAAGTTCTCTATGACCAAGGAAGAGCGTGCTCCACAGAGTACGGCTGTGCAAGCTAGAGCTGGTGTCTCCCTGGCAGCCAGATTCCCAGAGGTGAGTGGACATCAGCTAAGTGCATCCTGTGATGAAAAAGCTGATTATTTGTCCTGAATTGCCTAGAAGCCAGTCTGCCTGCTAGAAGTGTGAAGGAACATGCAGCCCCGACAGGTGGAGTGAATATCTAGGTGGAACAAGGAGTAGAGTGATTCTGATGTGGTTGGTCAAAGAGGACTACTGTGGAGAACAATCTGTGTGCCATTGAGCATTTTCTTCCTTGGTCAAAGAGACCTTGGAATTAGAACAAGTAGTAAGTCCTACTTTTGTGAAGTCAAAGCAGGCAGAAGGTGTGGATCCACTTAACATGTGTGGTAGTGGGTTCCACTTTTTTACAGACAAAGCAGATGAGTTGTGAATCCACTGCACTTTTGGCATCAGTTTGGGATAGTTCTTCTTTCAAGTGTCCTCTCCTGGCTACTGTTCAGGTACAGCACTAGTATATAGTGATGCTCCTTACTGCAAGGTAGCCTTCAGGCTAAAAGAGGACTGAGCTTTCTTCACCTGCCATCAGTCCCACTGAAGATTCATCAGGGGAAAGAAAAAAGGCTGGCCTCATCTAAGAGGTCCCTTTTAACAAGTGAGACTGCTGCTCCCCCACCAAATGTCAGTGCTTCAGGAGCACTAATCAGCAGCATCTCTGAGCAAGAGGCCTAACTGAATTTCTAAAGGGACCTTGTCTCTTCTTTCTTCATATAGCTCGTTTTCCTCCAGCTTCAAGAATGTCAAAAATACAATTCCATTGGCTGGAAAAACCCTAACCTCAATCTTGTGCACAAGGCCAGGCTTGAGGTATCCAAAATGGATCCCAAGGGCTTCCATTACTCCGGGTTACTCATACTCTCCATGCATGTACTACACACATATATACATAAACATGCACACATTTAAAATTTTATTGTATTTTTTTTTGTTTGAGAACTGAAAACTATAGCATAAAATTCACAATAAAATTCATCATTGAAATTAAATTCAAAAGGAATCTTTATAAATGTCTTGTAAGTAAATGTGTTGGCTATCACTGGCAAAGTTGGTCAATAGGCATAAGGTTCATAAATTACACTAAAATGTCTCTATGAATCGCATAGTTAAAATAATCATGTTGCTGGAAGAAACTGGAAGGTTTACAAGGTATGAAGTTCATGATCTACATTTTTTACTGCAGTTTTTTACCCGACTTGGGTCAGAAACCTAATTGTCTGCACATTTGACTTATATCTCCCCTGTCAAAACATGTTATTACCCCTTTCCTGCATGTTCGGACTCCTAAGGCCTGATTTATGAAAAGTTAGCGCCGCCTTTGCATCATTTTTTTACGCAAAAGCACCGAAAACGTACAAAATATAATTATATTTTGTAATTTTGCACTGTGTTTGCATCAAAAAATGACGCAATGGCGGCACTAACTTTTCATAAATCAGGCCCCTAGTGTTTTGAAACAGTGGCGCAAGAAGTGTTGACCCTCAGTCAGGAATGATAGACAGATACAAGTAATGCACTTGATAGTTTTAGGGACTTGGTTGCAGCCTCTGCAGGAGTTATTTTCTGTAACAAGATATTTTGGGCACAAGTCTAGAGTTGGAAAATCTACCAGGCATTGTTGCTTTACTCTAATTTTCATATTAGAATATTAGCTGGAAACTAAATATGCTTGCTGCCCTGTGGTTTTATTGGAGTGCATAAAGATGCAGGAATGGGCTCACTTTCAAAAGTTATTTTTATCCTATAATAAGAATAGGTCATGAAGGAGCAAGGCAAGATGGCCTCATAGACGGGTCTCCGTGCCTGCATGAACCATTCCTACATAATCCTACTCCCCCGAACGTCGATCTTGCCAAAAACAGTTGCGGGAATTGTAGCATACACTTTCCTGACACCGAATATGCCATAACTACAGAAATACTGATGAGATGGGGTGCATAAGCTGAGGCTGCTCTGGCGATGAGAAGTGAGCTGCAGGGATTACGAAAGGGAGAGCAAAGGCCGCCCCCAAAGGGGGCATAACGGGCCGGTGCCGTAACGGCCACCTTGGACCCAGAAGGGACCGGTTAAACCGGTTTGGGGTAGGGTGCACCAACTTAAATGCGGCACCCCCAGTTCCTCCCCCGGAGCTGCAAGCCGAGGCAAAAGGTACGAAATGAGGTTGGCCAATCAGGGGGGTTTGATTTCAAACCCCCCCAATGGCTTTTCAAGAGGATTCCTGGAAGGGGGGAAGGGCGGCATTTAAGGAGCGTGCTGTCCTCTGGGGCGTCAGTTAGATGACCCAGGACGACACGCTAGCACGATCAACAAGAATACCACTCTCCCACCCCGACAATAAAGCATCCAGTCGCGATGCTGGACAAACAGAAGGGGCAAGCAGTAATTAAAGGAGGTTTTACCAAAATGGATCGTAAGCACACCTAGTAAGGCTGTGTGCAAATAAAGGCCACACACCTGGGGATTCCTTACGGCAGGGAGAAAGGAGGCCAACTAAGGGGAGTAAGCGGAACACGGCACTCACAGCCCAGACCCGCCAGGTCGGATGGCAGGGCACAGGTACACACCAGGTAGTGAGTTGGGCCTAATCCAAAGAACTTGAAGCTACCCCTTTTGAGAAACGTGGTAAAACGAACACTATGGATTGAGCCCCCTCTAAAAACTAAATGTGGGATTGCCTACAAACCTAAGGGCGAAAAGAGACATGACAAACGGAGGCCAGGACTCTAAGGCCGACCAGTCACTGCTAATCGTGCAATTCTGATTATTGAATTCATTTTAAATGTATTGATCTTGATATATAACTAAGCGCGATGATTGTATTGACAAAAGTGTGATTTAAATAGCAGTGAAATTAATGCTCGCCGAATCAAAGAAATTTAATACCTCACAGGCAGTTACACATTTGTCCACGTCAATAAAAGCTGCCAAGTTATGTCCCCTGAAAATGTTGCCCGTTGCTTGGTTTGTGGCATTACACCATAGTGAGTAAATATTGTTTGTTAATACAAATTTCTGGAGTGAGACAAGTGCGGATGTTAGCGGCGGAGTCTGTCTCAGCACGTTCTACATCAATCTAGGTCCCCATAAGATAACGCAGCGGAGGCTATCACTGCACATGGTTACAAAAAGGTAGGAGATGCAAGATACTTCCACACTAAGCAGTGGTCATTGACTGTCGGGCTGGCCGGAACCTACCTTTGGTGGCGTGGCCTTCAATCAGCGGCCTATGCTGAATCCAGGAGACCGACTTCCTGGGGGTAGGGCATGACCTCGCCTGCGGGGCGCAATTCACCCGGGACTGAACACATCCAAATTGTGAACCTTTCTTTCGGGTCTCGCGTTCCCTCCACCTATCCCTAGCACAGAAGCGCGTTGCCTATACAGCACGGGTTCAGATGAATCAGCTGCGTGGAATTGTAAGTTGATCCTGGATGGCCTGACCTGTGATGCTCTGCCCTGGAAGAAAGCCCAGGGCATTCGCTGTGTGGAAATGTGGGGGCACCAGAGACTGAGCACAATTAATCAATAAACGGCCATCCACCTTTCAGCAGAGACTTAAAGCTGCAAAATAAAATATTCTGGGCCTGCTGCTATAAGCCCCTGGGGCAGACTGTCACCCCCACTGGAGGAACCTTGAGACTGCCTGTGAAACCCTCTTTAACTAAACTGCGGTCCCCGCTGTGGTCCCATTCCATACTGGTGTTGAGCTGATAGCGCTGGGTGCGGGGTGAGTACGACTGTGAAGGCCGGCTCGGCTCCGTGGCAAGACTGCTCCCAAGGGCTGGTGCAGCCCCCTAGGCCCTCTCCTTTTAGACACAAAGACCCGGAGAAGGTGACCCAGGAATGCTTGCAGTCATCCTTAACACCCAGTGGCTGAAATACACCTCCTTCCAAGCTTAGACCTCATAATTTGAAGCCAAGTTTTGAACCCAGGCTCAGATAGTGGTGAAGGACAAACACACACGAGGCTCCCATGCTAATAAAATTATGCAAAATACAGTTCCGGGCTGAGACATGCCTGCTGTGGGAACAAAAGACCCACCATCACCGGGGAGTTGCGACACTATGCAAGCCACATCGGAAATCCTTGCACCAATTCATGGTACACGAGAAGTGCTTGAAACCAGAATGGACTTGATGGAGAGGGACATTAATCATCTGCGCTTTGATCTTCAAAAGTTAGTGGAAAGTGTCACTAATACAGGGGGCGACCTTGCTACTCTTAAGACCAACGTTCAGGACTTGCAAGCCATGATGAAGGGCCTTAAACACACCATGACCAAGTTGGAAGACTGCTTGGAGGATGCAGAGGGCAAATCCCGGCGTAATAACCTCCGCTTCCTGGGATTCCCAGAGCGTGCGGAGGAACCCTCTGCGGAACTGCTTTTGGAAGACTGGATCCAAACTGCAATGCCTTCTGTTTGACTGTCCAAATCTTTTTCACTGGAAAGAGCTCATAGATTGCTGCCCCTTGAGCGTCGCCAGGAGCACGGCCGCATGCAATAATTGTGCGATTGTTTAACCATCATGACAGAGACCATATCCTACAATACTTAAGAACCCTCCCTTCCCCCCCAATATGGAAATCTTTCCCGACTACACTAGGAAGGTCAAGTTTATTTACGCACTCCCTCCTGTTCTTTTAACAGTGAGGTTGAGTCCGCCCAGGTGGCACTGTCCTACCTGGGTGGGTCTAGGTGGTCAAATGATGAAGCATGACACTATATAGTGTGTGAGACCACCTAGTCCGTAAAAGGAATTTTTCCCCCCGCTGTTTCTTCCCGTGCATGCACTCTGCAGTTACCTACTGACATTTCACTGACATTACCCTTCCAAATAGGAACATATACAACCCAGGGCTACGCTGATATCCGCGACGCCCTCGTTAAGAGAACCCCGTACTTTCTTGTGTATTTTGAGTTCCAGGAATTTTTTAGACAATTTCTAGCGGTGAAACAGAGAATGAGATCATAATCTAAAATATAGCCTGATCTTCCAGGCCCAACTGCAAGTCCAATATGAGGGAAAGACTCACTTCCTTGAAACCCTCCAAGATGCTACTGACTGGCTGGACTCCATGGGTCTGGGTGATGGAGAACAGTTCCGAGAGTGGTGGGACCCCGGTGTAAGAACAATCGGAAGCCTCGCAGTCAACAAAGGATACTCTCACAACTGCCAGATGCTCACCAGACACGAATCGTGTACCTTATCACAGTAGCTGATGATGGGGCACTACAAACAGAGAGAGTTTCAATTGAAACGCAGACTCCATACACCCCATTAAATCAACTCCCAGATTCCTTAGATGAGAATGTTTCGCTAGTCTGGACGCTAACCGAGACTCTGAGATTAGTACCCCAGAAACGGGGATCAGGTAAATCATGGTCCTAGTGAAGAAGCAGCTGGTGTAGGGACATACCCTTACAGGGGTAAACCCCTTGCTGCTCATAGGAATTACTTGTACTGTCCAATAGCACCATAATAGGTGAAGAAATGTATCTGGGAGGGAGGAACCCAGGACCACCTATCACTGTGAATCGCAGTGTTCCCCTCCTTATTTGTGTGACCACAAAGAGCAGGGGCTGGGGGTCCTGGATACATACTACACTAACTGAAGACCATCACTGCTACTTACTCTTAAACTTTGAAATGGGGAATTGAGGCGGGGTTCACCACCCCCATGGGTATGTACTTATGCTCCTTGGGTACAAGAGCCACTGTCCAAGGGAGGCAGGACATTATGTCAAGTTTTATCGTTACTGTTTTTTCTTGTTATTTCTCTACCGAACAGGGACATTTTTGAATGATCTACTAACACATATCTTGGTAAATTTGTTGCCACACAATTTGTCTATTATATTAGGAGAGCTTTCAGAACGAGAGACATTAAGAGAGTAATTGTGAGTTGCTGTCACAGGGACCGGTTCAGTCAGCTAGATTCCTCAATATGGCAGGTAAAACATTAGACCCACAATATAAATTTATGACATGGAATGTATGGGATCTGGGGAATCCGGTGGAACGCAATAGGATAATAAGCTACAAGAGATGTTTTTAGGGTGACAATTGCATGCCTCTAGGAGACTCAAGTGCAGAGATTGACTTAGGGCGCTACAGAAAAGATGGCGAGGAAAGGTAATAGGCACATCTTATTCAGGTTGTGCCAGAGGTACCCTGATCTGGATAGCCCCAGGGACCCTGTTTCAGTCCACCAGGATTGTCACAGACTGAGATGGCCGGTACACAATATTGGAGGGGATGTTCGATGCCCACCCATTATACATTATTTATGCACCCAACGTTGACAATGGGGAATGCCTGGGATCTGTGATCAGGGCTACCTAAGTCACTCAGGATACTGAAATTATCCTTACTGGAGATTTTAATTGTGTGATGGATGGGGTCATAGACAACCCCCTCCCCCACATCCCACAGAGAGAACCTTAAACCTCGCACAACAATGGCACTCCATCAAACTATACACAGCCTGGGATACTTGGCTATATGGTGACATCGACACCCCGCGCTCGTATATATTCGTGCTACATTCCTGCCACAGCTGCCCAGATTATTTTGTTCTTCTGGCGTCGACTGCCCTTCGGGTATCTAATGTACAATACCTTGCACAATATATCCCAGATCACTCCCCACTACTATTAACCTACTCTTGCTATAGACAGCCACCCAAGGTACCACTTTGGCGCCTGACTGTTGAGTCCTTATCAGACTTGGGGGGTCATTCCGACCCCGGCGGGCGGCGGAAACCGCCCAAACACCGCCCTGCGGTTAGATGACCGCAGGGGGCATTCCGACTTTCCCGCTGGGCCGGCGGGCGATCTGCAAAAGATCACCCGCCGGCCCAGCGGGAAAGCCCCAGCAAAGATGAAGCTGGCTCCGAATGGAGCCGGCGGATTTGCTGAGGTGCGACGGGTGCAGTGGCACCCGTCGTGATTTTCAGTGTCTGCCAAGCAGACACTGAAAATCTTGCTGGGGCCCTGTTAGGGGGCCCCTGCACTGCCCATGCCAGTGGCATGGGCAGTGCAGGGGCCCCCAGGGGCCCCACGACACCCGTTCCCGCCAGCCTCTTGCTGGCGGGAAGGGGGTCGGAATCCCCGCGCCGCCATGGAGGATTCCTTTGGCCAGGGGAAAACCGGAGGGAAACCGCCGGTTTCCCTTTTCTGACCGCGGCTTTACCGCCGCGGTCAGAATTGGCCAAGAAGCACCCCCAGCCTGTTGGCGGTGCTTCCGTGGTCGTTGGCCCTCAGAATGACCCCCTTGGTCTTCCGAGATACAGTGGCCATGACCATGAGTCAATATTTTGAGGCAAATTGGGGAACGGCAGGGTCCAGGGCTGTCGAGTGAGATGCCATGAAGGTAGTCATGCGGGCGGGTGCATAGCCACAACTGTTGGGGTGCGTCGCATGCTGGAGCACGGCCTATCTAAACATGAGATTGAACTAAAAAAGGCTGGAAAGGCAACTCACCAACGATGCCTCGCTGGATTGAGCTTGGGACAGACAAAAACACAAGTTATGTGAGTTGTGGGGCCAACTAGAAAAACATGGTAGATAGAAGGCTGGACAATGATGATATTGTGAAAGGGACAAAGAGGAACATTTATTGGCTTGGCTGATTAGATCGGAATCTGCATCTCTACCCATACTCTCCATAAAAGATAACGCTGCCAATATCCAATATAACCGGCTTTCAATTAATTAGGTCTTTGCTGAGCATACGTGTGCAGTGTATGTGCTACAATGGTTACTGTTGGACCTGGCTTTTTGACAGGGACATCCCCAAACTTTTTGCCTCCTTCCTCCTATTTTTTCTGACCTGTTGTTGTTGGCTTTTGACCTCTGGGCACTTTACCACTGCTAACCAGTGCTAAAGTGCATATGCTCTCTGGGTAACTTGTACTACTGATTGGTTTATCCATGATTGACTATTTAATTTACTTGTAAGTCCCTGGTAGAGTGCACTACATGTGCCTAGGGCAGGTAGATTAAATGCTACTAGTGGGCCTGCAGCACTGGTTGTGCCACCCACCTCAGTAGCCCCTTAAACCTGTCTCAGGCCTGCCATTGCAAGGCCTGTGTGTGCAGTTTCACTGCCACTTCGACTTGGCATTTAAAAGTACTTGCCAAGCCTAGAACTCCCCTTTTACTACATATAAGTCATCCCTAATGTGTGCCCTAGGTAACCCCTAGAGCAGGGTGCTGTGTAGGTAAAAGGCAGGACATGTACCTGTGTAGTTATATGTCCTGGTAGTGTGAAACTCCTAAATTCGTTTTTACACTACTGTGAGGCCTGCTCCTTTCATAGGCTAACATTGGGGCTGCCCTCATACACTGTTGAAGTGGCAGCTGCTGATCTGAAAGGAGCAGGAAGGTCATATTTAGTATGGCCAGAATGGTAATACAAAATCCTGCTGACTGGTGAAGTCGGATTTAATATTACTATTCTAGAAATGCCACTTTTAGAAAGTGAGCATTTCGTTGCACTAAAAACTTGTTGTGCCCTTCAATCCACGTCTGGCTAGGTTTAGTTGACAGCTCCTTGTGCATTCACTCAGACACACCCCAAACACAGGGTACTCAGCCTCACTTGCATACATCTGCATTTTGAATGGGTCTTCCTGGGCTGGGAGGGTGGAGGGCCTGCCCTCACACAAAGGACTGCCACACCCCCTACTGGGACTCTGGCAGACAGGATTGAGCTGAAAGGGAACTTGGTGCATTTCTTAGAGACTCTTTGAAGTCACCCCCACTTCAAAGGTACAACTTAGTATAAAACAGGGCCTCTGCCCTACCTCATCAGGCACTTGCTGGAGAAGAAAGCTGAACCAGAAACTACATCCTGCCAAGAAGAACTGCCGGGCTGCCCAAAGGACTCACCTGTCTGCTTTTCTACAAAGGACTGCTGCCTTGCTGTTGGCCTGCTGCCTTGCTGAACTCTTGCCTGGCTGTAAAAGTGCTCTCCAAGGGCTTGGATAGAGCTTGCCTCCTGTTCCCTGAAGTCTCAGGACCAAAAAGACTTCAATCTTCCTCTTGGACGCTCCGTGCGCCGAACTTTTCGACGCACAGCTTGTTCCGCGGCAAGAAAAACGCCGCACACCGACGCTGATTAACGCGACGCCTTCGGGACGACCGAAACTTTGACGCACGGCCTCGCAAGGACAACGCCGCCCGACTTCCCGGGAGAAATCGACGCGACGCCTGCCGTGAGATCAAAACTTTGACGCACGGCCTCGCAAGGACAACGCCGCCCGACTCCGCAGGAGAAATCGACGCGACGCCTGCCGTGAGATCAAAACTTTGACGCACGGCCTCGCAAGGACAATGCCGCCCGACTCCGCAGGAGAAATCTACGCGACGCCTGCCGTGAGATCAAAACTTTGACGCACGGCCTCGCAAGGACAACGCCGCCCGACTCCGCAGGAGAAATCTACGCGACGCCTGCCGTGAGATCAAAACTTTGACGCACGGCCTCGCAAGGACAACGCCGCCCGACTCCGCAGGAGAAATCGACGCGACGCCTGCTGTGAGATCGAAACTTCGACGCGCAGCCCCGCAGAACGACGCGCAGCTGGAAAACAAGCAGGAAAATCCACGCACAGACCCGGGACATCTGGTAATCCCCGCGACCCACAGAAAAACACTGTCCGCGCGCCGGAAAACGACGCCCGACTTCCCCGCGTGGAAAATAACGACGCGAGTCTGTGCGTGCTGGGGAGAAATCGACGCACACACCCTTTTTCCACGCACCTCTTCCTTTGTGGCCCTCTGAGGAGATTTTCCACCAGAAACCAGGTACTTTGTGTTTGAAAGAGACTCTGTTTACTTTCTAAAGACTTAAGACACTTTATATCACTTTTCAGTGATATCTTTACAAATTCATATTGCATCTTTGATCGTTTTGACCTGAAGATACCCAGATAAATATTATATATTTTTCTAAATACTGTGTGGTGTATTTTTGTGGTGTTATGCTATGGTGTTGTATGATTTATTGCACAAATGCTTTACACATTGCCTTCTAAGTTAAGCCTGACTGCTCGTGCCAAGCTACCGGAGGGTGAGCACAGGCTGATTTTGGATTGTGTGTGACTTACCCTGACTAGAGTGAGGGTTCTTGCTTGGACAGAGGGCAACCTAACTGCCAACCAAAAACCCCATTTCTAACAGTTACCAAGCGGAAAAGAGGACCTAGAAAGATATTTAGATCAACTCCTGTAGCCATATTTATCTCAAGGTGAACAGGAGACATTGGGGCCCCATAGCCAAACAAGATCTGGAAGCACTGCAGACTTTAAAATTGGCTAAGGTACCGGGTGGCAATGGCCTAACCTCAGAATTTTATAAGCAATTCTCAGCTATTCTACTGGATAAGCTAGTGGAAGTCTATGCAGAGGCTTGTAAGTGACGAGTACTCACTGGCTCAATGGGAGAGGCCTTGCTTTCCTTGGTACTGAAACTAGGGAGGGATTGACTCGAAACTGGGTCCTACCACCCCATATCAATGCTAAATATTGATCTCAAGCTCCTTAGCCACGTGTTAGCGGCTCAACTCTTTCCTTACCTGCCTTGTTTATTTTTTTCCTTGGGAAGAGCACCCTAAGAAACTTGCGTAGGCTAGCACATGTGATCCATGACTCCCATATACAGGAGAGAAGCTAGCACTAGCATTTTTAGGTACAGAACAAGCCTTCGATTCATTACACTGGGAGTGCGTGTGGAAGGTCCTGGAGAACGCAGGGCTTGGCTCACCATATATCACTTGGGTTAAGTTATTGCATACTCGCCCAAGAGCGAGAGTGCGAACTAGGTGCTATGTCTTGGATGGATTTATCCTCCAGCGTGGCAAGCGACAAGGATGCCCCTTATCCCATTTGATATTTGCTGTCGCTATAGAGCCTCGAGCCTGCAGACTTAGACATGCCCTGTCTGGAAAGGGCAGTAAAGTGGAAACCACAGAACATATAGTAGCCTTATATGCAGACAAAGCCTTGTTATACCAGAGGCACCCAGATGTTTTGGTCCCCATACTATTAAACGTAATGCAGAAATGTTGGGAATTCTCAGGACTTGGGGTCAATGTGACGAAATCAGTTCTATTCCCGATGGGCGACTTGACAGATCAGATATCAGAGGGCGACTCAATTGAGGGCCTTCCATTGAAAATTGATAAGGTTAAATATTTAGGCATATATATTACCTTTGTCCTGAACCAATTTTATGGCCTCAACCTTGGTTCAATGATTTCGAAATTAAAACTTTTCATTCAGTTCTGGAACACCTTAAATTTATCTCTGATGGGGAAAATAGCCCTACTGAAAATGGTAATGTTACCGAGATGCCTGTATGTAATGCAAGGGTCCTTTTATGAAATCCCAAATTCAGTTTTCAGGGAACTAGATCGCCTAATAGTTGACCTTCTATGGAATGGCAAATGCTGTAGAGTCAGTCTGGCTACTCTTAATGAGAATGGGAGATGGGCAGGTTAGAGGTACTAGATCTTGAACTGTACTGTCTGGCTACCAGGCCACAGCACGCAGTACACTGGGTAGAGGGGAAACCAAACTGGGCCAGAAAGTTGTTGGCAGGCACACATGGGAATCACCAACTGGGAAAACTCCTAATAAAGGGGGGACAAATATCCTCCACATTTTCCCTTCAGGTCCGGTTGATGGGCGTACTATGGGAGAGAGCAGTTAAGAGAGTCTTTAAAAGGGCACCTTAGTGCATGTCCAATATAGCGCAGTTAGCGGATGCAGGATCTCGGAGCTCCGCCGCCGCGATTCCAAGGCGGTGACCTACGGCCCTGTAACAGCCTGCCTGCAGGGGGGTGCGCAGTCCCACTGGTGCAGCAAAACAGCCCCCATGCGGCCCCCAGCGTGCCCTAAATGAGGGCGTCAGAGCAGAGGAGGGTCAGAGATAATATGGCGGCCGTTGCGGCCTTGGCAGAACAAGGAGCGGTCGGCAGACCCTTGCAACGTTGAACGGGTGCTGTGACTGCAAGCAGGGAGACATCGCCACAGCCCCAACTGGCTTGAACTAGAGGTACGAGGTGGGAAAGTGCCGGCCCCAGCAGGGGTTGCTGGACAGTGGGGGACTGCCGAAAAAGGGAGCTGCTGCGGCCGGCCACGGGGTGGTGGCTGCACCAATAGATTGGGAGAGCCCAATGAGGAGGTCTTAAGGAGGAGCAAGAGCACCTGGGACACACAGGTGGCTACCTAGGGGCCCCTCAGACCCGAGAGGCAGAAGGTGAGGTGGGAACCGGTGCCCGGAAAGAGGGCGGAGATATTTTAGGCCAGTGGGGAAGACCTTGAGGTGGCTGACAGTAGGAGGATCGGCAGGAGAAGAGACTGGGCCATTACGCAATCTAGGAAACGCCAGTGCTGAACGGGACAATGGTGGTGCACGGCTCCCCTCAGGAGCAGTACTGAGAGAGAGGGCAAGATGGCAGCCGGGGGGTGCCCGGTCGGCCAGTGACATCTCTATTGCTTATGCAGAACTGGAGGTGAGAAAGAGAGACTGATCAGCTTGTTCCGCAAGCGCTGTGCCAAATAACCACACATACTTCCCACTGCAGTGCGTGGTCCAACAGAGGGAGTCTACCCAATGGCTTGCACCAAAAGGATTACCTGAAGACTGATCGCAGTTGTCCACGTCCTGGGCCTGGAAGGACCATAGGTGGTTCCCAGAGGAAGGAAGAGCAACTTACATGTGACTTACAAGGACCCCATCGGGGTACAGGTTGTCGCCTCTCCAACTAGGACCGTCAGCCTTGGAAGGTGGCATTGTTGGTTGGGAACCTCAAAGAGAGCGGGGATAAAGAGAGAAAGGCGAACCAAGGGGTAAAGGGAGAATTGGACAACACTGCCTTGTCGCATCCCCTGCTTCACACGGTGATCCCAGGCGGCGCCCAAAGTAGGCATGGCAACGGCGCAAGCAGGGCGCAAAGATTCCTCTATTAAAGACATGTTTGCTAAACCGGTGGGAAAAAAGGCAGAACATGCTGAAAAAGAGGGCCACCTTACACCAGATGCCACAATAGACATAGATGCACCAGTCACTAGACCGTTTGTAGAAAACCTCTTCACTGCTTTGAGAGACGCCATCACAGCCATGAAACAGGAACTAGCATAATATGTCAAAGACATTAGACATAATATGGGTGAGCTGGAACAGAGAGTTGACTCCTTAAAGCGGGGAAGTGACAATAGAGACAAGGAGTTAGAGGAGCACAAGCAAGAGATCCTCACACTAAGAGACAAAACAGCAGACCTCAACTACCAACTAGAGGACCTAGAGAACCATTCGAGAAGGTGCAACATACGCATCAAAGGGGTTCCACTCCAGGCAGATGCGGGGAGACTGAAGGACTATGTTCTCCGCTTGTTCTGCTATGTGATACAGGATTTGGTGGAGCAAGACATTCTTTTAGGTCGCACGCACAGTGTGGGTCAACCAGCGACCTCACCAGGACAACTGCAAGACATTTTTACCTGCCTCCATTACTATTGGCAGAAGGAGACGATCATGGCAGCAGTGAGAGATAAGACTTTTATTGAATTTGGAGTGTCACTCTATCAAGGGGATCAAATAATAATGGGGTCACTACTTCTGCATCACCTTCGTGTGGACATTTAGCTTGCGTACAATGGAAGAGGCCCATCAACTGTTAGGCCGGAGACCCTGGACAGGGACGGGCCTTCCGCGCCCCAGGGGGATCCTCTGCCGGCACTGGGGTGGGTTCACCCACCGGGGCAGGGGAGGAAGATCGTGAAACCAACTGCCCAAGAGAGGGGCCATGAGAGAGCAGCTCTTTCTTAGCAGCTACAACAGAGGGATAGCGCCTCGGACCCGGATAATGACTGAGGGTGGTCCCCCCAGAGAGTACTCCCAATGGAATGCCTGGTCGCTGGGGGAGAGAACGGTTGGTTGATGCATGGGTCTTCACCTTGGTGGCAGTTGATGGCCTCTGGCAGCGGTGCTCACCCCAACCGGTGTGTGATGAAATTACATGCCACTGACACAGACCCCAACGTTACGTTTCCGATGCAGGTTCCCAGGTGGGGAAACTACCAGTTAACTTGTTGTTTGAATGTTTCCATATTCTCCTCACTAGTAGCTCAAACAGGTGGATCATCCCATGGCTTGCACATAAGAAGGGCCCCTCCACCCTCCCAATAACAATGAAGCAACTCTGATTATATACCTATGGTTCAGATCCTAAGCTTGAATGTCTGGGGGTTGAATGCCCCGGTTAAACGCTTGGTGCTCCTTTCCTTTCTCAGAGATGCATGATGTGAAATTTGCCTTATACAAGAAACTCATCTGCTTAGAGCAGATTTGTTCTGCTTTCCTACATATCTCCTATCGGAACTTACAGAACCTCTCTGGAATGCACTTTTGAGTTCAAAGAAGACCTTTATTGTTGTTAATTCTCCCCCACCCACAAGTTCCTGAGAGACAAAATTAGTAGATTTCAAGCACACAACGTAGTCGCAGCAATGAAAGCAAAATATATCACAGTACTTCTCAGTTGCAATGTACACAGCAAATATATATATATGATTATAGTATCAAAGCAAAGCATAAAAGTCAAATTCATCACCGTATGGGCAAGGCGCAGGGCCTATATATTCAGCTTCATCTTTCTGGGGTCTGCAAGTTGATGACTCCGGTCAACTGCGAGAAAGAGATTATCTACCCAAACGGGAGAGTGGCAACTGACGTCTTGCTCCAGCCTGAAGTCAAGCAGATTTGAATCCAACTCACTGTAGCCCAGAGTCATCCTTAAAAGCAAACTCAGTGTGAGAGTTGAACGACCTTGGAGAATGGCCAGTCTCCGAGCCATTCGTTCTCAGACTGGATTGCGAGGTAAACACAAAATCTACATGCTCTTATCAGCTATGGTCTGGTGTGAAGAAAACAGCTTGGTTCATCTTGTGGAAAAACACAGCTTGGATTCTCAACTGCAATGTCTAACTCCACGTTAAAGCCAATAGGCAGCTAACCTAAATATCAAATGTAATGTCTAATATAATGTCAAAGCCAATAGGCAGCTGAACTGAATACAAAATGTAATGTCTAATATCATGTCAAAGCCAATAGGCAGCTAAGCTGAATACAGAATGTAATGTCTAATATCATGTCAAAGCCAATAGGCAGCTAAGCTGAATAAAAAATGTAATGTCTAATATCATGTCAAAGCCAATAGGCAGCTGAACTGAATACAAAATGTAATGTCTAATATCATGTCAAAGCCAATAGGCAGCTGAACTGAACACAAAATGTAATGTCTAATGCTGTGTCAACGCCAATAGGCAGCTGAGCTGAATACAAAATGTGATGTCTAATATCATGTCAAAGCCAATAGGCGGCTAAACTGAATACAGAAAGTAATGGCTAATGCCATGTCAAAGCCAATATGCGGCTAAACTGAACAAAACATATAGGGGGTCATTCTGACCCCGGCGGTCATGGACCGCCGGGGCCAGGGTTGGCGGGAGCACCGCCAACAGGCTGGCGGTGCCCCGCAGGGCATTCTGCCCGCGGCGGTTTGGCCGCGGTCAGAAGTGGAAAACCGGCGGTCTCCCGCCGGTTTTCTGCTGCCCAAAAGAATCCTCCATGGGGGATTCTGACACCCCATACTGCCATCCTGTTCCTGGCGGCTCTGCCGCCAGGAACAGGATGGTGGTATGGGGTGTCGTGGGGCCCCTGGGGGCCCCTGCAGTGCCCATGCCAATGGCATGGGCACTGCAGGGGCCCCCGTAAGAGGGCCCCACAAAGAATTTCAGTGTCTGCTCAGCAGACACTGAAATTCGCGACGGGTGCAACTGCACCCGTCGCACCTTCCCACTCCGCCGGCTCCATTCGGAGCCGGCCTCCTCGTGGGAAGGTTGTTTCCACTGGGCTGGCGGGTGGCCTTTTGGCGGTCGCCCGCCAGCCCAGTGGAAAACCCAGAATCACCGCAGCGGTCTGACGACCGCGGTGCAGTGTTCTGACGACCGCGGTGCAGTGTTCTGGCGGGGGTACTTTGGCGGGCGGCCTCCGCCGCCCGCCAAGGTAAGAATCACCCCCATAATGTGCTACTGGTGAACATTGAGCAACTAATATGCGCAGTGGTGAAACACAAAGTCATTGGTCAAACACAATTAATAGCATCACAGGTTTGGATGTGCATGCGCTCGAAATGGTTTGACAGGCAATATTTTACCTCCGGCCCAAAGAAAACAGCCGGAGTAGCAATCCTAGTGGCCACGCATTTCCCAGGCCAAGTGATTCAGACCAGTTTGAAAGCGCGGGCAGGGTACTCTCTTTGCGTATTACCACTCAAGGATACACATTCACATTAGCAAACATTTACGCACCGAACTTCCAGCAGGAAGCGTTCCTAGAAGAGGCTATAGGATAAATATTGACCATACCAGATAGGGATAATATGTTCGGAGAGGACTTTAATTTAGCTCCCCTTGCCACATTGGACAGGTCCACACAGAGGGTGGGACAGGCGGGGGCACACTCCTTGTCATTCAGACAGTGGCTGACAGATGCGGGCCTCGTAGACATTTGGAGGCAACACGACCCACTAGACAGGGGCTACACCTTCTTTGCTGCAATCCACCAGTCCTACACCAGGATTGATTACTTTCTTCTCTCACACCATCTGTGTACATACACCACAGCTGCAGACATTGGGGAGGAAACCCTGTTGGATCATTTGCCCGTTACACTCACCTGCGCATGCCACGGTCATCCATACAACAGAATTCCTGGTGTTTCAACCCTACACTTCTGTGCCAAGACGAGGCGATATCAGAAATAACTCTAGCTATCACAAAGTTTCTACAAACCAACGATAACCCAGAAGTCCTAGTAACCCTGCTATGGGACACACTGAAGGCAGTGATTTTCAGCGTCTTTATTGCAAGGGCGGCCAGGTTGAACAGGACAGGAGAGATAAGATGGCCCAACTGGAATCTGAAGTCAGGGATTTGGAGGCGAAACACAAACGCACAGGTACATGCAGAATCAGGAGGCAGCTATCAGCTGCCCGCAAACAGCTCAAAGCCTGTAAAAGCGGAATACACTCTTCTGCACTCAAAACACAAATTCTACGTGGGAGGAAATAAAGCGGGTTGTTTACTTGCACACCGAATCTGTGCTCAATCCCTCAGGCAGCGGGTAGTGGAGGTGTCAGACTCTCAGGGCAATAAGGTAACCCAAGATACGCACATAGCACAGGCATTTGAACACTTCTACACTACACTATACAAGGCGGACCACCTACACCCTAGCCAAGAAGATTCCTATCTTGACCAACTGCCCTTGAACAGTCTCAACACTTCCAGCTCCCTGGCTCTGGAGGAGGATATTGGGGTTGTGGAAGTGCTGCAAGCCATACAAGCACTGGCCCCGGACAAAGCACCAGGCCCAGACGGCTATACGTCGGCCTTCTATAAGACCTTTGCCCTAACACTAGCGCCTATTTTAGCATGACTCTACAATTCATTCAGTGTATCCAGAACCCTAACAGACTCTATGCTCCAGGCCACTATTACTGTCATTCCCAAACCAGGCAAGGACCCGATACAGTGTTCATCATACCGTCCCATCTCGCTATTAAACGTAGATGCAAAGATATACACAGGAATTCTAGCAGCACGAATGGGCCCCCATATACAACACCTAATTGAACTCAGACCAAGCAGTTTTCATTCCCAACGGAATTGCAGTGACAATACTAAACACCTGTGTCATTTGATCGACAAGGCTCATTGCTCCCAGACCCCCATAGCACTTCTCTCGATTGACGTGGAGAAAGCGTTTGATAGAATACACTGGCCCTACCTACAGCTGGTTCTCACTAAAATGATGGGACTGGGAGAGAGCTTTAGTAGATGGGTGTGGGCCAGTTATAGTTCCCCAAAAGCGGCAGTCAGGGTGCACGGCATACTATCGCCCACCTTTGCCATCAACAGGGGAACCCGCCAGGGCTGCCTACTGTCACCACTACTGTTTGCTCTATACATGGAGCCGTTCGCAACCAGAGTGTGACTCAATCAGGATATTAAAGGCATGAGAATTGGCGGTAGGGAGCACAAACTAGTTCTATATGCCGATGATGTGATGCTGGTGTTAACGGATCCCAAGTCCACCCTACCCCCACTTATGGGGGAACTGGAGAGATTTGAGGAGGCCGCAGGTTTTAGAATCAACAATGTGAAATCCAGCATTGTTAATATCACGCTTCCAAAAGTCTACCAGACACATTTGAAATGACATTTCCCATTCACGTGGGCACCCCAGGAAGTTACTTACCTGGGACTCCAGATACTCCCAACGTTGGGGCGTACGATAACTGCAACTACTTGAAGCACTTACAGGGGGCCAGGGTGGACCTCATAACTTGGAAGAAATATCTATTATCTTGGCTGGGAAAATTAGCGGCACTTAAGATGTCTCTGCTTCCAAAAATACTGTATGTCATGCAAGCTTTGCCGCTACAGCCTCCCCCCTCATTTCTTGCTAAACTACAACGACTAATAGATGATTTCATTTAGGGAGGCAAAAAGGCGCGAATTGCTGGGAAATATGCATATCTGGCTCCAGGGGAGGAGGGAAGGGCATCCCGTGTGTAAAGAAATACTACCAGGCGGTTCAGCTGCAATACATGGTGGAGTGGGCCAGACCCCGCACGGAGAAGCACTGGTGCTTCCTTGATCAAGCAGTGGCCGGCATCCACATATGGAAGATTCCCTTGCTGCCAAAACCCCGTAGGCCGGCGAGTGTGTATATCTTCCCGAGTCTGAGAGCTACACTTGGGGTCTGGGATGCCGTCCAGACACAACACAACCTGTCCTCTCGCATATCGTCCCTGACTCCATTCATAGGCAACCCAGAATTTCCCCCCGCAGCACAGGACACCTCCTTGGATACCTGGCAAAAGGCGGGTTGTAAGAGGCCGGGGATGTCTTTGATGCAGAGGGCCTCATGGACTTTTCACAATTGCAAACATGTTACAATCTACCCCCGACTTCTCGTTGGCAATATCTGGCCTTAAGGCATTGGCTTTTACAGCCAAATATACGCCTTTTCGCGAGCCGCCCATTATTCAGCTTTGAAAAGTGCTGATTACTCGTTGAGAAGACAAGCGTATTCTTTCAGATATCTAGAAATTCCTCAACACCCCCTTAGAATTTACTAGGGCCCTGGCGCAGAAACGCTGGTAACAGGAGTGTGAGCACACCACTGATCAGGAATGGAGGGATATCTGGCATAGAGCACACAAAACGGCAACCAGCACGATGGGAAAGTAGACATTGATCAAAACAGTTAACTATTGGTATTACACACCCCTCTGTTTCTCATGCCCCAGCATACAAGCTAAAGCAGCACTTCCTGAGGTTGTTTAATGTAGTTTTCCCTTCTCCTTCCCATTTCCTTTCCTTGGTCTAGCATATGTGTTTCCCACCAGCCATTAGATGTCGGTGGTTGTATGTTGTATTGTTTGAAATACGAATAAACAGATTTGAATCGTAAAAGGGCACCGTATGCTACAGATCTGGATGTCTGGACCTTATCACCCTTTATTTGAATGAAACCGGTGATGTCGGTAACCAAGTGGCAAGAGGGAGGTTGCTTCATGTTGTTTGACTTTTATCCTGAAAACAGATTTATCACATTCCAACAGGCTCAAGAATAATTTAATCTAGGTGCAGGGCAGTTTTTACAGTTTGCAAAAATTGCGGTACTGGCTTGTCAATTATGGCCTACGTTTCCCGAAGTTCCAATACCCACTCGAACAATGGTCACACTGCTATAGATGGCAAGAGGGCGCAGACTTATCGCCCACCTATACTGGCGATTGCGCTCAGACAGAGAGGAATAGCCCCTAACAGTGGAGGCTTCCTGACATTCACACACGGAACATGATTTAACCCCGAGGGAATGGAACAAGATTCATAAGGAAGTGAAGGAGGTAGCTTCTGTTTGTAAATTCTTGCGTTGATGTTTCGCTAATTTAAAATTGCTTTGATCTTGCAGTGACATTAAATTATGGAGCCCCCGATTAAAGCGTCCTTGTGCCTGTCAGGATCCAACATACTGATGTGAATGAAGTAGAAAGGGGCACTTGATTTTCGGAGGGATGCCTCCTAGGTTTTGTGAATTTTGGGGCAGTATGTGTGTCGTTTTGGCTATGGGTCTCATTGAGATGCTCCTTTGCTGTTGCTGGCGAACCTGGTCTGCTCAGGGCGAATTTAGCTTCTTTTTAGTTTCAGCTGTATATCACCGTGGCCATGATGGTTATTAAGTTTTGTGTATTTTCGTGAATGGGTGAGATTTTCGTTTCGACTTCCTACTTGTGGGTGCATGGTGCCCAGGTTGCTTCCTAAGTTAGTGCACTTATAGCTATCAATTGGAGGGAAGGATAAGAAAGGTCTGAATCCTCACGACGCAAGACACTATCTCCATCATGAACTCTGTACACTCAGGAACACCTATGGACCCTTGCCTGCACCACATCTTCATCCTTGGAAGCAATACAATCGGCGATGAGCTCAGTAAGGTCCTGAATACCTTCATCACCACGGCCTCCTCCCCAGAGGTCTGGAAACATGCTGAAGTGAGGCCCCTCCTAAAAAAAACATCCTCTGTCCCAGCCAAATTGAAGAACTATTGGCCCATCTCTCTGCTGCCCTATCCAGCAAAAGTCCTTGAGAAAGCGATCAACCAGCAACTCACCAAACACCTAGAAGACCACACCCTCCTGGATGCCTCCCAATCCGGATTTCGTGCTAACTACAGCACCAAGACAGCCCTGACTGCAACCACAGATGACATCAGAGCCCTCCCAGATTGTGGGAAAACAGCAGGCCTCATCCTCCTGGACCTGTCCACCGCATTTGACACCGTCTCCCACCACATCCTGATCAACACACTCCACTGAATCGGGATTCAAGGAAATAACCTCAAATGGATCGGCTCTTATTTCACCGGCAGAACCCAACGTACCCGTCTCCCACTGTTCACCTCGTACTCGACCTCCCCAGAAGGACCCACGTCACGCCCCATCTCAAGAAACTACACTGGCTCCTGATTCAGAAGAGATGCCGGTTCAAGATGCTGGCCCACACATACAAGGCCCTGCACAATGAAGGACCAGCATACATCAACAAACACCTGACATTCCACCAACCAACCAGACACCTCTGTCAGCTTCCCTCTCCCTCCCAGACATCTCACAGATCTATTGAGCCAGCAGCAAAGGATGCTCCTTCTCGTACCTGGTGGCCAACGCTTGGAACAACCTCCCCCTGCACCTCAGGACCACACTGTCACTCCTCAAATGATCATACCTCCACGCAGCAGCATACAGTTCCAGCGCCTCAAGACCCTCAATGTGTAACTTCGAAGCAGTCTCCTCAATTATACTCAGTAACATTAAAGGGGAAGCAGTAGCACATTTTTTACCCAAAACTTCAGATACAAGACTTTCTCCAATACGAACAGGAGTACCCCGCTCCTCTAGATATTTTACCACTTGACAGATACCATACTGTCATTTATACTGATGGTTCAGCACAACCAGATGTAGGTACCAAGCATCAATATTCAGCCGCTTGCACAGTCGTGAGTGGAGTGATAAAGGATGGAGTTTTCAACCCTCACAATACCTACACGCAGACCCTTGGGGACTGCACAGCTCAACTGGCTGAACTTAAAGCCCTTCTTCTAGCACTAGAACACACAGAGCCAGGATTGCCAACTTTGATAGTCTGTGACTCATACTACTGCCTCCAGTCTTACAATGATTATCTAAATCATTGGAAAATAAATGGGTTTTGAGATTCCAAGGGGAACACCATAAAACACAAAACTTTGTCGGGGCGGGTGGCTGATCTTAAGGATAAGCTACCGTGTGTCCATGTAGTACATACATTGGGCCACCAACGTGTAGGAGTACAAGTTATCGGCAACACTTTGGCTGATGAAGCAGCCAAAGCCGCAGTAGCTATGGCTTCTGTGGCTGCAGTGACTCATTCTCAGAGGAGATTGGATAATGAAATAGTGACTGCCTTGAAAGCTTTGGCTGAAGGCAGGTCTCTTCCTATAGGATACCCTACAAAATATTCTTACTGTATCAGTGCACAGAATATTGCATACGCAACGATTCCTGGGGTTGGAGCTCGCGCAATCCCCAACAAAGACCAGAGACTAGATCTAACAAAAGCAGCGCATGAGCGTGTCGCTTTTGCACATGCGGGTATCTTTGCCACAGTAACACTCTTCCAGAAACAATTCTGGTTGCCAGGTCTATACAAGCAGACAAAACAATACGTCCTTTTTGTGAAATCTGCCAGCAAATAAAGGGATCTTATATCAAATACCCACCACAGACATCCCTCTTAGTGTCCAGCAGGCCACTACAATGTGTGTACCTGGACCATTGTGGTCCACTCCAGCCCGATGGTGCATACAAATACATCTTAGTCGCTGTAGATTCTTGTTCTAGATTTCTGTGGGTATGGCCTCAGCGGTCGGCTGACACTCTAACTGTTATAAAAGACTTGCTGATCTTTATTGGTACATATGCGGTTGTGGCATTCCATTTGGACCAGGGCCCTGCATTTGTCTCTAAGGCATTAAGGGACACCATGGGGATGATGGGTGTTGAACTCCACTACTCCTCACCATACCATCCCAAGGTAAATTCGGTCGTGGAGAGGCGGAACCGTGTTCTAAAGCAGTCCTTAACAGCGAGAGTATTAGGTTCTGGCTGCAGTTGGCTTCATCGCCTATATGGGGTCCGGAGAGCACTGAACAATCTGCCAAGACGGTCCTTGGGGGGACGCCCTCCTTTTGAGGTTCTCTTTGGGATACCTTAGTATGTCCCAGATCTTGATGGCCCTGGTTTGGTGGCAGCAGACACACCATTTGACATAAATGAACGTCTCACTGTCATAAAGGAGCTTCAGCAATTTCGTGTTGATAAATCATCAGCCAGTGCTGCCACCTTAGGAATAAGGGATTTACCAACAACTTCCACTGGCTGGATTCCTAAAGTCGGGGATCTGGTTCTTGAGAAGATCGCTGTGAAGAAGGAATTTGGTCCATCCTACTGAGCACCGGTCCCAGTCCTGGGAGTACAGGGTACCAGAACTATCATCTTACCACCACTGCCTGGTTCCAGAGCAAACAGACTCATTTCTATTGATGACATCAAAGTTCACCATGTGGCTGATCCTGCACAGTAGACCCAGAGGTCCCTTGGGTAGTTCCCGATCCTTCTCACTACCCAATAGGAAATACCTCTTCAAAGTAGAATTAACAACACTACTTCAGATTACATAACAATGTCCAACGACGTTTCAAACACCTCCTCGACCATGGAGAGGGCGGAAAATGAGCTCTTGCTGATTCCAGTCACCACATCAACGACAGCCCCTGTCCAAGATTTGGCTGTTTTTTTACACCAACACTACACAGACTGATGATACTGTCTACTATGATCCTCCACTTGAAGTGGATCAATCTACCAGTAATGCACCTACTCCCATATTTGCAGAGACTGCCTCTGGTTATTTCATCAACATTTATGACTTTTCTTCAGACTCTTCCACTCCAGAGATTGAAAATGTATCAAAGACACGTAAGCTGTACTTATGGCTTAAAATTAACTATTTATTCCACCCATTAAACTATTTATGGTTCTGTTTGACATTTTTTGCATTGTTTCTATGGATTGGGTTTGTGACTGTTTTCTTTTTGCTTATAAATGGTCATTACCTTCCTGAACGCTCCTCAGTTGAGCTTATGGATGAAGTCTTAACTCCATATCATTCCTCACATAAGGTCCGAAGAGACTTGTCCCTTGTGAACATTTCAGCTGTACCTATTCCTTATGGTATTGTGTGCGACAACGTTCCATTTGATATATACGGGCCTACTGAGGTCATTCAGATTCCATATGTATTCAAGATTTCAATGACAGATGTAATTACAGCTGGTGTTGGATCTGATAATTGGGATGTCCAGACAGTTGATTCTATGTTGACTGAAATGAAGGATTATTCAGTATTTGAAAGTGATGATGTGTATAGACATATAATGAATTATGGGGAAATATTCTGTTATAATAACTGGGGACATTACTACCTGCACTGTGTTACTAGACACAGACCAGTACTTAATTACACACAGTGGGAACACTGTTCTACACCACCTGTGGGGAGCCCGAAACGTTATTCAGATTAGTTTACTTATTTCACTGGGCATGACACAAAAAATTCAGCGTCATATTATTTCAAGTTACCTCCTTCAAAAATTAGGAAAATTTTGCTAACAGATACAAAGTTGAGTCCTTTGTTTCCCATCTCACAGATGAAGGTTATGAGTACTGGAAGAACACTGTTGATTTAAAGAGTGTATGGGGAACACAAGATTGGCAAATACAGGGTAGGGAAGCTTTATTTAGAACATGGCGGATTCCTGTGCAAATGATATTTTTAGATGACACGATTCAACAGACATCCTGTCTGGGGTTAGCAAACAAGAAAGAAATAAACACACCCAGTATCCCCACTCCAACGAAGTTTAACGATTGGCAATTCTTCCTTAATGTCACGAGGAAGAACTAGATGCAAAGGTTCAGGCTGGTACTTATAATTCTTCACTTTCCAGTCCCGGCGGGTGGTTAATTTGGCCAGTAGACTCCAATGGATGTCAGGCACATTTTTTTAATTCCTCAGGGGGTTTCAAGATCAGTCGGCCAGACCCTTGCTTTATCTCAGGTCAGCACACAGGTATAGTTACAACATACAGTGTGGGTAAACTGTACCAACAATGGGTACAGTCTAACTCGTTAGCCGCAGTTAAAGAACATCTTAACACTCTTTCTGAAGATGTAGACTTGCAGGACTTTTTGCTAGGGCCTAGAAAACAACGCTCTAAAAGATTTGTATATGCTATGTATAATGAGATCTGGAAGCTTTCTCAGATTGAAGCTGCTGAGCGCTTAAAGCAAATAGATAGGGAAAACTTAGAAAAGGCTTTAGCTGTTGTCGATAAAAGCATGAACACCTTGTCCAACAGAATGTATTCACTGGAAAACGTAGTGTCATCTGCCATAGATATTATTCAGACGGACGTGTCCAGTTTATATCATGGATAAAGTCAGCGGCATTCCATCATGCAGTTATGCTGGACGTTACAGCCATTTTAAAAATGGCCGAATTCCATGGAGATACATTAACGGTAGTGAATTGTTCACTGCTTTTAATTTATCCAAAGAACAGCAGACAATGGCTAAAAGGGAAGCGAGTTTCACCATGCTTCATATCGAGAAGTTAGAAAAGCTGCCTTTCACAGTGGCAGAGAGTCCTTCAGCAGTCTGGCTCTTACATGGCATTATTAATCTACCCATTTCCACTTTTCATTTTTCGAAATGCCTGAAACATCTTGCCGTGGGCAGGTATGAGCAACCGGGTGATAGCTATATTAACGAGAAGTGGGAGTCGCCTTTTGATTATAGCTGTCTGAACGGCGAACCAGAGGTCTTTCTTAGCAGAAGCGCATGTGAGACTACTGTTAGTCATTCAATGATTTGCAAACAGGTGTCCCTTCACGGCCTTTGCAATGCGGGGGTCGTGAACTTGGCCTGTTTTCTGAAGGGTACTCCCGTCCCTTTGATTCGGCCGGCATTTCATGTACTTTAGAATTAAAATTATGTGGTGCTGAGCAACCAAAGCTGTTGAGATATGCGACCAGGAATTGCCTATGCAATTTCAGTCTCTAAGGTGGTTACGTGTGGTGGAAAAGTTTCATTCCCCCCCACACGAGAGATAAAAGTATCAAACATGTGGCCTCACATTGATACTATTAATGTAAATTATGACAAGCTGAGCAGACTAAAGGCACTACTGTTTCAAAAGCAGGTTGCGTTAACATCAACTAGAGAGACATATGCTCTGCAGATTGCAAGATCATCAGCCGAGATACAATCCCTATTAAATACCAACTTCCCCAAGCACTTTGGAGAATTGGTTTCCAGAATTTTCGACTCATCGAGCACTGCTGGGATTGTGCATTTCTTTAAAGCTGTTGGGTCTGGATTCGTATCCATTTCCAGACCGTCTTCGGAGTCATCCCATCGGCCATCCATTTACTCTTTTCAAGTGTGTTTGGCAGCTTTCCAATAATTTTGACATTGATTGGCGGGATACTGCTGCTATTTCTTCTGATTCACATTGGTTGTGTCTTTTCGGCTACACAAAGCAATGGAGCCGCTGCCACCAGCTCAACTGTGCCTTGATCGCATGGTTCAGATCTTCGATGCTTCCTTGCTGGTGGAATTGGAGTGTGATTGGTCATTGTCATTCCGACCACTCCTAAGGTGCGTGCAATCAGTCTTTTGCTGCATATGGTGCTTCTTTCAACATTTGACTGCAGTGTGCCTTGCTGTTATGACAGTGCCTCCTGTGGACCAAGAACTGCTGATGTTCCCTATGAGGGTTCATTCATGGTCTTGCCCCTTGAGACTAAGGCTGATTTGCAAGGTCTCTTATGAGCATTCCTTGCTCACCTAGTTGGCTCGTTACACTAGGAAGGATGGCACTATTGCAGGTGGACCTGCACAAGAGACTACTACGCATTACTGCTCCGTGGATCCATCTGCCTATCCTGTGATCGATCTAACATCTGACGATGTGGCCTCTTTCTTGGGGTCCTTTCCATTCAGTGACTCTGGAGATGCTCTTCAGGAACATGACTATTGTAAATAATTTGATGATTGGCTTTACCAAATTCTAAGTATACATTTTTTGTCCTTACTTTGGCCTGCTGTGCTTGTCATGGTCGACATTATATCTCTTGATATGTTTTTAGCTATTGATTTTAACGTGTTTTTAAGATAATTGTTTTTAGGTAGTTTTTATGCTTTCAGTCCAGAGCATTTTTAGCATTTGGATTAATTTCACCTTCCGTGGCGTCCAGATATGGCGTCATACTTGTTACGGCAATGGGGAGGGTGTAGTGAATCCTAGTTTGTTTTAATGGGATACAGGAGTTAGCTTAGCCTGTGGCTCGCAGACTCGTGCCCCAGTCACCCAGTAACTTTTACCCTACTTAGCTGGCTCTGTTTTAGCGCATTTATTTAATTAATTCTTTCAAGATGGCTGCCTTGTTTTGACTTAGGCCCATGTTTTAGATTGCAGTATCAGTGTCACCGTGCTATGGCGTCAAGATCAGGCGACAAAGACAAACAAACTGCAGGTTTTCACTTTAGGTACTTTCCCTCTTCATGCTTTCGAGGGAATTTGTTATTTTAATTACCGTCCCAAGCACGCCTTGTTATCTATTGTTTGGGAACAAACCTACATCAGGGGGTCCAAGTAGATCTGTATAAATACTCCTCACTTTAACAGATAGGCAGAGGGATTCCGACCAGATGCCATCGCTGCTATCGATGCTGCACGTCGCCCTTGACGCTGACCCAGTCTTCGTGTCCCTACGGAGTCTGAGCTAGAGACCTCATTCCAAGGTAACAAGGGCTGGGGGCTCTTCTCATGGACATGCCATTGGCAGATTGAGGTTTTACACACCTAGCTCTCTTCTAGGTTAGAGGTTAGGCCTACATGCTAGGGTATTAGGACCTATCACACACTTCTTGATATTGCAAGGTGGTGGGAGTCTTTGTATTAATTACTCTTGTCTTTACCATTCTATTTCTTGCACTGTTCATTATCCTAATCATTGTAGCCCATGCAACTTATCGCAGATTGCAGTTTTGCTCAAATAAAACCTATTGAAAACTCTACTGCATCTTCTTCATTGCCTGTCTGTGTGACTGAGACATGTTGTTAATGTGAGAAAGGGGTAATCTCGTTTAACCAGGACGCTCCTTGAGATGTCACACTCTTGAGTCCATGCGTAAAGGCTGCCACAAATTATCTTTTAACTGCTTTGGGTTTGGGTGAGGTGCTGCTTGTGAGCCGGAAGGGTTGGGACAACAGTTGCATTTTGTTGTAGGATTGGCATAGTCGCCTACAAACATAAGTACTGTCATCCTTAAACCAGCAGTCTTGCCTAGAGCAAGAGTCCAACTACGACACCACCACCAGCCCTGCCAAAAGGACTCTGCCCGCCATATTATGTGCAATAATACGGCCTGGTGGTGTTCTGATGGCGGGGCACTGCCAGAGGTAGAAGTACCCGTTCCCTGCCGGACGACCTCCTCCCCGGACCAGGTAAGTTGATAATCTGACAGGAGAGGGTGGGGGTGTTGTGTGTGTGTGTGTTATTTGCGTGTGTGCATGAATGTGTGTATGCATGGTTGTATGCGTGTCTGAATGTAGAAGTGAGTGCGTGTATGCGTGTGTGTATGTGTGTGTGAGTGTTGTGGTGAATGCGAGTATGAGTGTTGTGGTGAACGCGTGTGTGAGTGTTGGGAATGCGAGTATGGATGCATGTGAGTGAATGCGTGTATGTCAGTGTCGGGGAAGGAGTGTATGCATGGTGTGTGTGGGTGTCTGTGTGCATGTGCATCTATGCGGGGGTGGTGTTGTGGGGGGCGATCTACCTGGAGGGGGGCGCTGTACTTGGTAGGGGGGCTGGAGGGAGGGGGGCGGTGGGTAGGGGGCGGATTGTGCTTGCTTGGGGCGGGAGTCATCTACCGGTGACAGGGAATTTTGATGGTGGCTACCGCTGCAGAACCCACGGAGGAAAGGCGGCTCATAATACTGCCGGCAGTCTTCTGTGGACCACTGAGTCGGAGATGCTCATCTCCGTCCCAGCGCGTCCGACTGCCCTGGCAGTACAAGTGGGGATGTGGCGGGTGGGCAGAGGCCTACCCGCCACACTCATAATGGGGCAGCCTTCACTGCCAGCCTATTGGCGGTGAAACCGCCACCTTTACCCTGGCGGTCATTGTGTCAGCGTGCTTGGCACCTCCACCAGAATTGCCAGCTTTTCAGGATAGAGATTTAGGGCTTCCACTGTTGGTTGGGCCACGGCTAGGAGGGATGTCCAGGATTCCTTTAATGTCTTATCCTCTAAGCACTCCGCAGACTCTAAGTCAGGAGATAATGCAACATTTTTGCGGAGTTCCCCAAGACCATGCCATGGTGTGGGGTATTTCCTGGAGTTTCTATATTGTACTGACCCCAGCGGTTCTTACTTGAGCTTCTTTGGCTGTATTGGTCTATGACTTTGCTTGGCCCTCTATTAGAGGCTGGGTTGGAGACCATAGTGTATGTCCTGAGTTCTCTGACGGAGTGATGGTGGACTGGGGCCTTAAATTGTATAGGTTATTAAATTTTAATTTGAACCCATTTGGCTGCTCCTCTGTCTTTTGTATAAATTTGGTGATTGAGGTAACTTTACTTTTAAAGACATGGCTTATATAGCCTGCATTGAGTGCTCTGTGCTCTCTTCTGGCACTGTTACTGTACGGTTAAAGGGCGCAATTGAATGAGTTGTAGTTTGGGGGTAATGTGGGTGGAATTGGTGTTGATCAAGATCTGATCTCTTCTCCATTCTTCTGAGTCCGACAAATCTTTTAGGAGTCTTGAGGGGCAAGAAGAAAACACATTCACTCACTCCAATGTTTGACAGCGTATCCCATTTGACACACATTAAATCTCAGAGATAGACTTAAAGTTTAGAATGGGATTTATTACAGATGACTCAGAGTCAAACTTACATACATGAGTCTTAAAACCATACTATAAATGTAGAGAATCACAAAGGAGAATCAAAACGTCAAACAACATTAAATTTCACTAGCATGTAGAAGACAAATATCTCAATGGCAATAATGCAGTAAATAAGGAAAAGTGTATGATGCTTTGAATGCAAGTTCACACCTTCCTGCCTAATCATTGAATCTAAATTTCTGACTATTCTACTAGACTAAAGGTAAGTTCAAAGAAAAATGTCAGCATTTCAGAAACTTCAGGTGAAGTTCTGACAATAGAGATGTGAGTAGCGAAAACTCACTTTGTCTAGGAAAAACAAGAGGTCCGCTCTAGTCAAAGGGCAAAGGGAATGTGAATCTCAGACTAATTAAATAACACGTTAATCAACCTCAACACCTTCCAGTAGCTGGCATCACAGCCAAGGAAATTTCCACTAACTGCGCACCATTGTGAATTGTGTCAAATTAGCCTTCGCTCTCTGTGGTACATATCTGCGCAACCTTGGATTACTGTCAGGTTCAGAAATCCAAGAGGGGAATTTGTCCTTACAGCTCTCTGCTACTGGTTCTCATCCTTGGCAACCCATCTTACACTTCCTTATCTGTACTTAACAATGAGCTTCTCTTTACCATGACAGGTACCATCTCACCTGCAGAGGGAAGAAAAAAATAATGCACCAAGAAAGCAAGTTTCATGTCGAAATTAAATACAGAAATTGTGTAGGCCTTAACTCCAGCCTGGACAGTAAGATTAAAAGTGCACATTTTGGCTATGCGGTTACATGTGCAGCTCTCTCAAACTTAGCAAATGAAGAGTGATTATGAAATATATAATTTGTTAGGGTACTGAAGTATTAATACATTTGATTAACATTGCATAAATGTGGTTTACGTACAACATTTATTGTCATAGATGTACTGTAATGTTGTGGTCTTTTAATGTGCCACATTTCAATGGATATAATTCTCACATGCTATATGTGCAATTAGAGTGTTTCATTACCCTTCTCCCAGTAAAGCATAACGGTGCATCCATGCCATGCTCTTTCAGTGTCCTTGTTGGTGACTGGAATGATGGAAACGTGTGTCTTCTACAAAGTGCTGATTTTTGTTCTCTGTTTGCTCTGGTTTGGTTGAAGGGCTGGGTTTTTGTAAATCCCCTTTGGTTATGGCATTGTTTACTGGTGCACAGTAAAGGCCTTTTGAAAAGGTTTTTAACAGATACTGTTCGATTTTGGTTTGATTTGCTCCCAGTGACCGCTTTCTGTTGCCTCTTTTGGTTGCACCTTTTAGGCTTGTCTTATTTGTTTTCTTACGTGTCAACTTCTGGTACCTAGGAGTGGCATAACAAAACTCGAAGGGTTCCCTCTGAAAAGTACATGGAGGGGCCCCTTCCATTACCACCTAGTCTGGAGCTCCCAGACTAGCACCCCTATTCGTACACAGTGTCGGCTGTGCTGAGGGGGCCCTCTGGATCTAGGCCCCCCACACTGCGGGATCCAATATTAGACCAATGGTACAGAATTGTTCGTGCCCACGTTTGTTGAGACCAGTACCTTTGTGCTCTACAAGGCATGAGGGCTGTTCCTGCTTGGTTGTACATAGCTTTATGATTGTTGCAAGTGCTAGCCTCTTTAAGTCCTATTGTGGCACATTCCACCCTTTTAAGTCCTGGTACAAGGTATCAGAAGAGCCCTGTCTAAATTAAGGCTGAGAGGATCTGGAAGTAAGCAGGTAAGCAGATGTGTTGATTCAGAGAGTCTTGCCTTCCTTCTTCTCTTTCTCTCTCCCTCTCACAACTCATCCAGGGGGGTTCTGTGGGCATTCTAAGATTGAAAGGGAAAGTCACTCTTGCGTTTCCCAATGTCCAGTGTGAATGAGTGTGATTTCCCCACTCGCTACACAGCCCAGCAGAAGCGGCACACACCCACAACATCACTAGAGTACAATTAGGCGGCAGCGAACATGCAGCTAGATCAGTAAAATCAGCAGTCAAGGGGGGGGGGTGGCTTTGAGGAGTACACAGGGACAGTGAAGCCTGGTGGTAAACAAGTAGCCCTTGCTGCTTCTGTTCCGCACCACCCTCAACCCTATCACTACCTCAACTCCTAACGTGGCAGGACTCACCTCTTGAGCTCGATTTGCTTCGCCAAACACACACGACTTACACTTGGGATGTTAGCACTATGACCTGGGTTAGCTTATAGAAGTGGAACTTCACACGGATGCCTCAGTAGGTCTTCAGACGATAAAACGTCTGAAATCTAAATTCACAAAGAACAGTATACTGCTACCGCTGCTCTATGTAAAAAAAAAAAAACATGACCAGGACTGTAGTCCACTCTGTACAATGAGGTAATGCTTGGTGCGCCTCTGAAGGTCACAAGATCGGTCCTGGACATCACTCACATCAAGGGATGGACCTGAGGCTCTGCAGGCACATACACACTAGATTAGTGTGAGGCAAGGGCCAAATAAAAAAAAAAACAGGATAGCAGATGCATGCAGCTGCGTACTCAGGGCAGGAGAACATAACTGTGCACCATGCAGGGGAAATCCCTGTCCCCTTATTGATAGTAGCAAGAGTGAGCAATGGAGACACCAGAAGACAGGACATAACAATTCTTAAATGATAAGATAGTGGCTGTGGGAAGATGTGGAAATGCGATGTTTGAGTGTCTGATCTGAGGCAGCAGACGCACAAAGGAAAGTGCTTTACAAAGGGAGGAGTAGACTATGAGGTGCAGGTGTTCCTTGAGGAACAGGTTCTTAGGGTTGACTTGATGCTCTGACAGGAGTGGCATTTTTTATGTCAAGAAGCAAGGCGTTCCATATTCTGGGAGTGTTGCCAGAGAAGGCTCTTCGAAGCATAGACTTTTTCCTGAAATATGGAGAGTAGAGAGATTTTCTGTCTTTGCAGCTGGGCGAGCGAGAGCCTCCAGAAAAGGAAAGTTTCTGGGAAAGATGTTTGGAGTTTCAAGGTTTACAGTTTAGAATGTGCGGCAGCTGTTCTCATAGAGCATCATACTTAGATAGCGAACCATTTAAGTAACACTGGTGCTGGGATGAAGGGTTAATGTTCTTGAGGGTTTGTGAGAAACATAGCAGTGGCATATAACACTCCTCTGAATCGGGCTGGTATATTGTTTAATAAACCTGTATAAAAGTGGAACCATGTTTAAAACAGAAAATCACAATGGCTTCCAGTGCTAGCTTGTGATGCTCTAAGTAGAAAATAGTTTTAAATTGTTAGGTTTATGGATGTGGACTGCGGCTGATTTAGCCATAAAATGGAAGTGACTTTTGAGGTTAAGATTAGAGACACGTAGGAACCCATGGATTCAGAATCTGAGTCAGTTTTGGGTGTGACGAGATGAAATGTAGTCTTTTTATGCATTACACTTAAGGTGCTTTTTGGTTAATTTATTTGTGGATGCTCTGAAGTGAAAATGTTCTTTTGGTGATAGAATCTGGGGACTCCGGTTTGAGATAGACCTGAGTATCATGTATTGATAGAACAAGATGTCAAGATCTTTACGACATTTACCCAAGTAGTCAGTATGCCCCTTGGCTAAGATGTGTGGAGTCCTGAGTGACACTACAGGGGATGGGTGTGATATCAGAGAATGTGTTGCCAGGATTGACCATTTAAAACCATTTTAAGAAGCGGGGGCAGTTGTTTACAACATTGGTAAACTTTTTGGTGCCTGCGGTCTCCATAGCAGTTCATTCAACACTGCAGCCCTCCTCTGTTGCAGCAGGACCTTCAAAAAACGTTCATTTGATCTTATAAAATAATGATTACCAGGTCAGTGGGTAGGTTTTGATGACTCTGGATATCTGGTGTTTATAACCATGGCCCAGTGGTGCTACCATTTAATACAACTGCATTTTGCAGTTTCTTTTCCAGGAATGCTAAGGCTGTTTTCCCCCAGATAAACTAGTTCCTGTCCCCTCACTACCATCTTGATAGAGGTGTAATGGATAGGGTTTCAGAGGCAGGAAGAGGTTTGGCTTCTTACTTTCCTTAACCCCACAAAGGATGGAAGTTTACTGCCAATAGCTAACATTTAATCTTAGGGTGCTTGTCAAATTCCTGGCTAAGTTGTGGTGTTTGTGGCACCATATCCTCATACATCAGGGCTGCATATCTTTTCATCTTTAGAAGTTAGGTAGGTTAAGTAGAGTTTGCCACAGCTGATGTTGAATCTTCTACTCCAGACTGGCAAAGCCTTCCACTGTGTAGACTTCTCCTTCATGTTTTAAAGTTGTGTTTGATCCTTTTGAAACATCTTCCTTCCATTAGAGCATATGTGTCCAAGGGCTTTTCCACCATATCCAAGGTTCTGAGGTGTTGTGGATATGATTCCCATATTTGATTTGACAGGAGGCACTTCAATACTGAAAATCTCTAGGCTCTTTGAACTCATGGCATCTTGGATCTTACTGGTCTTTCATGAGGTTAAGGATAGGGTCACTGCAGAGTTCCTCCAGTGCCTAAGATTTCCACATCGGGGGGCCTCTTTGATTTGCTGACATTCTACACTTGTTTCTTAGTCAGTCTACAGTGGGTGGAGGCAAGCGGTAAATATGATGGTTGGTAAGCTATTCAGCCCCTTGCCACCTTAGTTAATGGGGCTAAAGGATACTTTATCCACCAGCTTGGGAGACCACTTGTAGGGAAAATCACCCAGGACAGTAGTATTTCAAGAACTGGTTCTTAATTGAGATGATGGCAATTTGTTTGTTTCTTTTCTGCCCACCTTAAAAGGGAAAGGCAGTTGCTATGTACTATATAAACAAGCAGGGCAGTGTAAAGCCTAGGCTTCTTTGTGCAGATACTATTAGACTTTAGCAATGGACTCTGGCTAATCAAATCTGGCTGAGAGCTAACCAGTTGCCTGCATTTCTCAGTATTGAAGTGATGCTGTTGAGGAGGGCTATGACTGGGAAGTTGACCGTCTGATGGCACAGGTGATTCTTGCACAGTAAGGCCCTTCTCGAGCAGGCTGTTTGGCAGAGGGAAAGTGTTGACTTCTGTGTGCACTCCAGTTCTCAGTTCAAAGTTCTTTGGGGAAAAGTTTTTTGAGCTCATGGAGTTCCAACCCCTCTGTACTTTTCTCTCACTTCAATTGATTTCTCAAGCACTCCAGAAAACGCAAAGGAACTGAGCGCATCATTCACATTGCCAATGGATTGTCTTTACTGTGAGCTGTTAGCACTCATTATTTACCTTTTGTTATCATTGTTGTTCAGAGTGGATCTTCTTTTGCAGCAACTGGGCCAGTTCCGGTACCCAATGCCCTGGGGAGTCTTCATTTTCATGCCTGGAAATTGAGAAGGAGATGGAAGGTCTCTTAATTTTCCCTCAGAAATGATGAATGCCATTTATGCAGCACAAGAGCCTTTTACCCAGGCTAAGAGCACAATTTGACCTTGGGTCATTTGGAACATATGGATCCTCTATGTGCTAATCTGTGTGTTTAGATTTTGTCACTTTTTGGCCAAGCATCTCTGTGTGTTAGCTGTTTAAGTCTCCGTTGGTGATTGCTTTACTGAAAATATTGCTCCATCTCTTCCCTGCTTCCCCTTTTGTGACGCCTCAGTGATATGTAACTTGGTACAAGCTGATGGCCATTTGTTCTATGGGTTGCTGACTGTTAAAGACTATTTTTATTGCCATTACTGATATGTGGAAAGGCATGCTCTCTCTGCTAAAGCTCCATATACTTTGTTTTGCTTAGAGAGGATGGTCTTTCACAGTTGTGCAGCTAGGTGATTTTCCCCTTTTACATGGCACAGACCATTACTCTGCCTTCTTTCTTTTTGCCTTCTCATCCTGCCACGGATGTAGAGGGGCAGCATAGTCTGGACTTTAGCTGAACCATTAGCTTCTATGTGGAAAGGACCAAAGATGGACTTCTGATAGACCTTTCTGACAGCAGATTCTTCACCTTGGAAATACCAGAGACACCAGACAGGATCCTGAGATTTTTTTCTCACCATTGCTTCTACACAACCAACAGATAGTGTTGTGAAACTCTGTCACCAAGTGATGTCAGAGTAACATATAAGTGCCTCCATTGTGCATTTATGTCCATTCCTTTTTTACCACGTCTTTGTACACAGATTTTGGACTCGCTCCCAAGCGTTTTGCCTCGTCTCTGATTAAATCTTTTGCTACCAAGTTCTTCTTCAGTGTGCAGTGGAACCTGTACCCACCTAAGACCACAGGGCTTAAGCCTTGTAGAAACTGTCACAAGCGGATGCATGTGCTTAACAAAGGCTTGGGTTTTGTACCCACTCCCAAAGAAGATCCTTTCCGCCTCAACTGTGAGGTCACTGCTATGTTTTGGAAGGTTTGTTTACACTACTTCTTTAAAAATCAACCTATCCCTCCCCCCAATGGAGATACAAACTTGAGGAATCCCTCTACATTTATGCCACCAGCTGCCTCTGTACCTATTGTAGTACTTGCATTTGAAAAGCAGTGCATCATGAAATTGAGTCACTACAACCAACTACACATTTTCAGAATGTGTCTACTAGTGGAAGAGAAGTGATCCGCACACTATCCCATCATCCGGATATCATTGTAAAACCAGCAGACAAATGAGGTGCTATTGTGCTCCACAACAAAACTACCTACAGACAAGAATGCTTAAGACTGTTAAGCGACACCATGTATTATGAACCTATCTCCTCAGATCCCACTCCATGTTTACAGAGAATGATTCAAGGGTTGATCCATGAGGCGGAGAGTTCAGACTGGATAACCCATTTAGAAGCTAAATTTCTGGACGCAAAGGAACCAAGGATTCCCTATTTCTACTGCCTTCCTAACCCCTGCCGGGTCATCCCATTGTGTCAGGCATAGGATCCCTTTTGGATTTCTTTTTACAGCCTATTGTCCAAATAACCCCCAAATTTTTGAAAGACACTAAGGACACTCTGATATTACTAGACAGCGTCAACGACAGTGGAACCTCGGATATGTTGATATGCTTAGATGTAGAGGCACTATACACCAACATACCACAGGATGCCACTCTGGAAGCAGTTGAAGATATTCTTAGCTCTATGCCTTGGCCTTATAAAACTCCCACTACTTTTATTCTGCAGTGTGCGAGTCTAGCTTTAAAAGAGAACTTCTTTCAATTCGAGAATCAACTATACCACCAAATACAAGGGACCTCAATGGGAAGTACATTTGCACCCAGTTTGGCCTGTCTGTATATGTACACCTTTGAACAATGACATATCTTACCACCAACACAACCTTTTTCGTCTAATATTCGACTTTGGTGCCGTTAAATAGATGACATTTTGGTGGTTTGGAAGGGCAATACTGACCAGGCCAAGGCGTTTATTGACTGGATTAACACCTTGGAGAGACACCTACGTTTTAGTGCTAATTTTTCAACAGAAGAGGTCTCCTTTCTTGATCTACGAATCATGTTGGCTGACGGATTTTTACATTCATCCATTTTTCACAAACCTACAGATAGGAACAGTCTATTACTTTTTGACAGTCGCCATCCAAAATCCTTAAGGACGAATCTACCTTGTGGTCAATTTCTAAGACTAAGACGTAACTGTACCGAAATCTCTGACTTTCATAGCCAAGCGGAACTTCTTAGTCAGAAGTTGCAAAATCGTAATTACCCACAACGGATTATTGGACAGGCCAAGAAAAGAGCTCGCAACATACCCAGAGATGTTCTTTTGAGTGAAAATCAACGCGAACCCCAAACCCGACTGACCTGTGTTACCACCTTCACACCATTAAGCAACCAAGTGAAGAAGATAATCAAAAAACACTGGTCCATCTTGAATAGTTCAGGGGAAACTCTAGCTTGCCCTCTATTTGCTTTCAAACGTATACAAAATATTAAAGACCTAGTGGTACACACCAGACCTTCACCTCAACGAAATCGTGACACCACCCCTCCTACATCCTGGTTAGGAGTTACAGAACATTATCCTTGCAGTGGTTGTAATGTCTGTCCCCTCTCCATGCACACCCAGGAATTGGACCTGGGTGAGACTACACTTTGGCGGCTATTGATATATATGAACTTCTGCACTAAGAACTGCATTTACATGATCATCTGTCCAAGCGGTCTTCACTATATTGGGATGACCACCAGGATGTTTAAGACTGGAATCAATGAACATCGCAGCACTATAAGATGCCAGCAATCAGCCACAAAACTGACTAAACATTTTATAGAGTTTCACCACACACCTGACGATCTCAGATGGGTAGTACTGGAACGTGTAACGATTAACAAGAACTGTACTAGAAGACTTTTTGAGAGAGAACAGCGCTGGGTATTTAGACTCGGGACACATCGGACAGGATTGAATGATGACATTCCCTGGCTGGAATTAACCCACTGCTGAGTTCCCGTTGTTTTATTACATACTTGATCTCTAGAAAGTTTTTATGCCCTTTATTCACTTTTATAACACTCATATACCTTTATGACGTATTTCTTTTGGGCAGATATTCCATTATAAGTTACACTTAGATCTTTTTTGCATATATTAATCACACACTCAGTTGTATTAGGGTTACTTTGAACCTGACCTTTTCATTAGAAACTTGTTTTTCCGAACATATATACATTACTTAGAATGAGGATAAACTCCCCAATATGGCCGCCCTCCGTGGTGGACCATTTAGTCCTTTTTCCATGTGAGTGTGTCCCCCTTCCATACTAATATCACCTTTCTTTTTTTACACTCTACTTTAAGATGGCCGCCATTTCTATTTCAAATAACAGTCCTCTTTCAATGCCGATGCTCTGTCCAATTACCGGCCCCTTTATTTACCAGCTCCGCGTTCCCGTTTTGTCATTCTGGGAGCACGGAGCAGGGGTCAATCAATCAATCAAAAAAACTTTATAGAGCGCGCTACTCACCTTTGAGGGTCTCAAGGCGCTTGGGGAGTCGGGGGGGGGCAGGGAGGGTCACTGTTCGAACAACCATGTCTTAAGGTTCTTTCTGAAGAGCAGGAGGTCTTTGGTTTTGCGGAGGTTGGTGGGGAGGGAGTTCCAGGTTTTGGGGGCGAGGTAGGAGAAGGACCTGCCTCCTGTAGTGGTGCGTTGGATGCGGGGGACTGTGGCTAGGGTGAGGTCGGCTGATCGGAGGTTACGGGTAGGAGTGTGGAAGTTCACTCTGTCGTTGAGGTAGGTTGGGCCGGTGTTGTGGAGGGATTTGTGTGTGTGGATGAGGATCTTGAATGTGATTCTCTTGTCTATGGGGAGCCAGTGAAGGGATTTGAGGTGTGGTGAGATTCGTTCGTGGCGGGGGAGGCCAAGGATGAGGCGTGCGGCTGTGTTCTGGATTCTCTGGAGTTTGCGTTTGAGTTTGAGGGGTAGGTGTTCACCGCCGTGTGGACCTACAGAGCTGGGTAAGTTATTTTCTACCATTTCCTCCACCTTTTTAGCGAGTGATTGGAACAGCAAAGCATGCGCTCCTGAATAACAAGACGGTTCGCGATTCTGACACAGCAACCCTTGTGGCGCTTGACGGGAGCTGTCTTGATAGTCTCGATAATGCATTACTATCGTAACTTTGTTTTACCCTATATTACACTATTGCTTGGTGGGAGCTGTCACTTTTTTAGGCTATATCACTTTTGGCCAGATTGACTGATTTCCTTGGCATTAACGGAGCTACGCATCTAAGCTCCTACACTAATTTTTAATGATAGCTCCAGAGTTGACTGTGAATAAAGCCATCTGGTAGACGCCACACTTTGATGGGATTTATTATTATTAACCAAGGGACTGACACTAGGGGTTTCTTCTACTATACTTAATCATGCAATCGTGAGATAGTTGGAAGAAACTACTATACTGATCTTTACTCTGTTTTGACCGGTTTGTGCCATTTTTTGTGGCGTTTATTTAACTGTCTACATTTACATATGCACCCAGGTATTTAGACAAGCTGGGACCACTGATGCCTGTTGCTATCCCGATGGGGCCCATCCTTTAATATAAGAAGGGTAAGGATACTTCCTCTAAATTTAGAGGACTATGGGGGTCATTACAACATTGGCGATATAAGGCGCTTGCCGCCATGCAGAAGACTGCCAATACACCGCCGCGGCCGCGGTAGACCGCCACAGCTATTATGACACATATCACGGAATCCGCCGAAATTCAGACACCCACACAATACCGCCACACCAAAGGTCAGCGATAAACATGCGGAAACAAATCCTCCACCTCCACGCCAACAGAAACACGCCCATGCTATTACGACCCACGAATCCACGCGGCGGTCTTTCAACCGCGGTATTCCATTGGCGGTACACACCACCGTGCTCAAATTACACACACATCTCCAAAACACCGCCACATTGGACAATTTGAAATACACACACCTGACACACATACACACACCACTCCCACACACCCAATACTATATAAAACACACACCCACATCACCCACAAACCTCTACTACCAAAAATTCAGAGAGACAGCACAGAACAGACAACCCCATCACACAGAGGCACACAACACCATCATCCACGCAACATCCAAGCACAAAACACCACATACCACTACACTCACCACACTCATCAACACATACACGACCCCACACATCACCTACACCACCCCATGTCACGCCAAAGACACCCCCGCTTCTCCGAGGAGGAGCTCAGGGTCATGGTGGAGGAAATAATCGGGGTAGAGCCACAGCTATTTGGCTCACAGGTACAGCACACATCCATAGCTAGGAAGATGGAGCTATGGCAAAGAATAGTGGACAGGGTCAACGCTGTGGGACAGCACCCAAGAAATAGGGAGGACATCAGGAAGAGGTGGAACGACCTACGGGGGAATGTGCGTTCCACGGTATCCAGGCCCCACATCGCGGTACAGCGGAGTGGCGGCGGACCCCCACCTCATCCCCCACAACTATCAACATGGGAGGAGCAAGTCTTGTCTATCTTGCATCCTGAGGGCCTTGGAGGAGTCGTTGGAGGAACGGACACTGGTAAGTCTCATCTTAACCATCCACCCCACCCTACCTGCATGATATCACACACCCCCACCATCACACCCTCCCCTATCACCCCAAATCCTCACATATCTACCCATGACACCAACCACCCATCCCAACCCCAAGACCTGCATGACATAACTAAGCATGGACACCCATCACCAAAGCATGCCCACTGCACAGACCCACAACACCCCCCAACCATCAGCACACAAGCCCCCACACAGGAATGCCTGCACTGGGGTTCACGAACACCCAACCATTGCACTCCATGAAACACACACATGCAATAATCATGTACTTATACCCCCGCAGGAACCCGAAGGAACGTCACCACACCAGAGGGTCCAGACAACACCACTCCACCCCCAGAAGAGGCCCACAGTGACGACAGCAGCTCTGCCCCACTGGATCTTGATGACCAGGCCGGACCATTGTGGGCCTCAGGACAGTCGGTTCCCCTTGCCCAGCCACAGCCCAACACCGAGCTTACACCCTCTGGTAACACCAGCACAGCACCCACACAGCGGGCCCAAACCTCCCTACCCAGGACAGGTCAATCAGCGGTGTGTCCACCACTACAGGGCACCCAGGCGAACCCATCACCCCAACAACAACAGGGACCTGGGGGCAGTGGTAGTGGGCACACGGTCCAGGGGACGGAGGCACAGGAACACAGGGGAACTGGGAGGGCTGCTGTGCGACAGAGGGAGGACAGGCCAAGGGAACCAACTCTCAACGAGGCCCTCTCCTCCATCATGGGAACATACCACCACTCCCAGGAGACGATGGCCACGGTCCTGGACAAGTTGCAGGAGACCCTGCGTCTGCAGGAGGAACAATATTTGGGGTTCAGGGAGGAGCTCAGGACCATCGGCTCCACCCTGGGCACCATCGTAGGGGTGCTGACGGACATTCAAAAGACCTTGAGGGACACCGTGGCACTCCAAGGGGCCCTTGACACTAGCCAGGACGATGAAATGCCCACCACCTCCGCCGGCGCTAGTGGACAGGACGCCCCGCCACAGGACAAACACACCAGCACCCCATCCCCTGCAGATGGACAACCACCACGCAAGCGGGCCCTGAGATCCAGGAACAGGACAGAGCAAGATGGTAAGACCCCTGCCAGGAAATAAGACCACCCTGATTGTCCCCCCACTGTCCCACTTTGTTACCCTGTCCAAATCGGAACTGACCTAGCTCCACTTCCAATGCCCAGATGTGCAATGTACCTGTGAGACTAATAGACTGGACTATGCCATGGACATTCTTCCACCATCACCCATCACCAGTTTACAACCCCCCATCACTTTTTTGAGCACTTAAATAAACACCCTTGAAACACTAAAAACAAATGGAGTCAGTCTATGATTTGTAAATCTGTATTATCAATTACAGTTTCATAATGGGTTACCCATTGGAAGGCTAACATACCTATGTCACACATCACAAGCCCTTCAAGGATGCAAACAGTTGACACGTAGGTTACTGCATTTCTGAAACTGAAATGGAAGGGGACAACTCAGTTAACAAATAGTGAGTGAAATGTCGGTACAGGATAGAGGTAGATGTGTGAAAGTTAATGTAATGGTAAAGATGAAAATGTTCTCACCTGTGTCTCACTGGAAATATTGCTGTATGACTGACTCCCTGTTGTCGTTTTCGTCTTCCTCAGCTTCATCCTCATCACTGTCCACAGGCTCCACAGCTGCCACAACACCGTCATCTGGATCATCATCCTGCTGAAAAGGCACCTGGCGTCGCAATGCCAAGTTATGGAGCATGGAGCAGGCGATGATGATGTCGCACACCTTCTTCGGTGAGTAGAATAGGGACCCACCTGTCATATGGAGGCACCGGAACCTGGCCTTAAGGAGGCCGAAGGTGCGTTCGATAACCCTCCTAGTCGCCCATGGGCCTCATTGTACCGTTCCTCTGCCCTGGTCCTGGGATTCCTCACTGGGGTCAATAGCCAGGAAAGGTTGTGGTAACCAGAGTCCCCCAATAGCCATACACGGTGCCTCTGGAGTTCACCCATCATATCAGGGATGCTGCTATTCCGCAGGATGTAGGCGTCATGCACTGAGCCAGGGAACATATCATTTACCTGCAAGATGTACTGGTCTGCCAAACAGACCATCTGGACATTCAGTGAATGATAACTCTTCCTGTTCCTGTACACCTGTTCAGTCCTGCGGGGGGAGCCAGAGCTACATGGGTCCCATCAATGGCACCTATGACGTTGGGGATATGTCCAAGGGCATAGAAGTCACCTTTTGACTGTAGGCAAATCCTCCACCTGAGGGAATATGATGTATCTCCTTACGTGTTTCAGCAGGGCAGACAACACTCTGGACAACACGTTGGAAAACATAGGCTGGGACATCCCTGATGCCATGGCCACTGTTGTTTGAAATGACCCACTTGCAAGGAAATGGAGCACTGACAGCACCTGCACGTCAGGGGGGATTCCAGTCGAATGGCGGATTGGTGACATCAGGTCTGGCTCCAACTGGGTACATAGTTCCTGGATTGTAGCACGGTCAAACCGGTAGGTCACAATTAAATGTCTCTCTTCCATTGTCAACAGGTCCACCAGCGGTCGGTACACCGGAGGATTCCGCCATCTTCTCATATGTCCCAGCTGACGGTGCCTAAGAAGGACAACAGCGAAGAACCAGTCACTATTCCTCCAGGTATGTACCCACAGTTACACACAAGACTACAGCAGACACAAAACCCTTCCTGTATGTGTGTTGAGTGTAGACCTCAGTATGTGTGACACAGTTGAAAATGAATCCATGTGGGCCCCTGAAATGGTAGCTGCCTGACCTCTAAACTGGGACAATGGGATTGTGGGGTAACAGCACTGGCGTTGCACACCGTTGCGGTAGTCGGTCGTAGACCGCGGCGCAATGCTGCATTGGTTAACATTGGACCCTATGGGTCCCAGGAGCCAATGAACAGGTGCGCTGGCGGTGATGATGCGCCCCGCCGCGGACGTCACCGCCGCGGACGTCACCACCATTTTCTATCTGTTCAATCACTAGATACCTGACCTTCGACAGGAGAGGACCTACACTGCTAGTGCTGCTGTGACCTCGGTCTGGAAGCGACGATGGCTGCTGCGTCTGGGGAAAGGGCCCCTGCCTTCACTGCACAAGAGTTGGAGAAACTTGTGGATGGGGTCCTCCCCCAGTACATGCTACTCTACGGTCCTCCAGACCAACAGGTTAGTACACAGGGAGCACGTTGTAGGGGCTAGGCCTGGGTGGACAGGGCTGGGTGGAAGAGGGAAGGGGGCAGAAGTCATACTACAGTAAAGCATGGGAATAAATGGGCCACATGGTCAGAGTAGGGAGGGGGCCACTCACATTGATGGTGCAGTTGGTAATGACTGTTCCTCTTTCCTTGTGCATGTCATGTAGGTCAGCGCCCACTAGAAGAGGGACATTTGGCGTGCCATCGCCAAGGAGGTCCGGACCCTGGGGGCCCACCAGAGACGGGGCATCCACTGCCGGAAGAGATGGGAGGACATTCGCCGCTGCAGCAAGAAGACGGCGGAGGCTCAGCTGGGGATGGCCTCCCAACGTGGGAGGGGTGCCCGTCGTACCATGACCCCCCTGATGTTCCGGATCCTGGCGGTGGCCTACCCGGAGTTGGATGGGCGCTTAAGGACATCACAGCAGACACAAGGGGGTGAGTACACTCTCATTCTGTGGACTTTGCGTGCAGTGGAGGTGTCTGGGTGGGGGAGGTGGGCTCTGGGTATCCCTAGGGCAGGGCGAGTTAGGAAGGCAAGGCCCCTCCGTAATGTAGGCCATGTGGCACTCTACCCCACCTCAGTAAATTATCAAGTTGAGGTATAGTTGCCCCTGTGGCATCCATGTGCGCAGATTTCCACCAATGCCATATAGGCCATATCCCAGAAATTGCATGTGCAGAGGGCAGGAGTGCGGCGTTGTGCATGGGGCTGCTGCGTCTGTCCTGTCCGCCAACGGTAGTGGTAGGCCATGCACTAAAACTCTCTTTGTTCTGTCTCCCCCCCTTTTCCTGCTCTCCCTGTCCTTTTGTACATCAGCATCAACAGGCGGAGGTACAGTGGCACCGGAGCACGAGGGAGCTGCATCCCACATGGCCATGGAGGGCCACACCAAAGACTCTGAATACACCAGTGGGACGGAAGGCGAGGGGAGCTTTACGTCGGCCACCGGATCACCAACCAGCGACACAGACTCGTCCGCCGATGTGAGCACCCCTGTGGTGGCGGCACCATCTGTGCGCCCCACTTCTACAGGTACAGCCGCCACCCCCCCTACCAGCACTGCCCTCCCAGCAGACCCTCAGCGTTCGCCCAGGAGGGTGGGCATCACCTTCGCCCCAGGCACCTCAGGCCCTGCCCCAGTCACCCCTGCTGCCCTCAGTGAGGAGGCCATTGACCTCCTCAGGTCACTCACTGTTGGGCAGTCTACCATTGTGAATGCCATCCAGGGTGTAGAAAGGGCGTTGCAACACAGTAATGCATTCCTGGAGGGCATTCATTCTGGTCAGGCTGTCTTTCAGCAAACCCTGCAATCTCTGGCCTCAGCACTGATGGCAGCAATTGTCCCTTTGTCCAGCCTCCCCCCTCCAACTTCCTCCACCCAGACCCAATCCGCTGTACCCCAGCCCATCCCAAGCACACCTACAGACCAGCATGCACACAAGTCAACACACAAAAGTAGCTCAGGCAAACATAGGCACCACACATCCCACAGGCACTCACACAAGCATCACACCCATACAGACACAGCAACATCCACTGTCTCCACTATGTCCCCCTTCTCCTCTTCTTCCTCCTCCCTCCCAGTCTCGTCTACACACACACCTGCATGCACCACATCTACAGGCACTAGGACTCGCACCAGGACACCCAGCACCACACGCCGCTCACCTGCACTCACCACCTCCACTGCCATTTCCACGTCCCCTGTGTCCTCTCCCAGTGTGTCTGTGACACCCCCTCCCAAAGTACCTAAACGCCGGCAATCACTCACCCAACATCCATCCACCTCACGACAGCCTCCAGTACCTGCACCCAACACAGCTAAAGTGACACCTCCTACAGCCTCCTCCTCTTCCTCCACTCCTAGACACCCTCCAGCTACCCATCCCAGTGTTCGTCAGAAACTGTCCCTCTGTCAAATTGACCTTTTTGCCCCCCCTCCAATTCATCAGTCCCGTCGTAGCGCCTCAGCCAAAAAGCCACCAGTACCAGTGGTGCGTGTTCCAGGTTTTTGGAGTGCACCGTCCACCAGGGCAGGCAGTAGGACCCGGAGCCAAGGCACTGGCAGCCCACCCCCTGTAAAGGCTCCGAAATTGGAGAGTGGACGACGGGACCGTGTCAAGACTCCTGGTGGGACAACAAGTGAAATGGGATCGAAGGCGATTGGTGAGTCAGCTGTAACTCCAAAAAAGGTGGGGAAGGTCCCGAGGAAGTCTGCCCAGCCTGTTGTGAGTGTCACGGCGGAGAAGTGCGCCATCATTTCCGGCGGTCCAGACACAACCGCCAGCACCGTCGTCACTGGTCCAGAGCCCACCGCCAGAGTCAGTGCCCAGGAGGGCCCAAGTATCGTAACGGGTCCAGAGCCCACCGCCAGAGTCAGTGCCCAGGAGGGCCCAAGTATCGTAACGGGTCCAGAGCCCACTGCCAGAGTCAGTGCTCAGGAGGGCCCAAGTATCGTAACGGGTCCAGAGCCCACCGCCAGAGTCAGTGCCCAGGAGGGCCCAAGTATCGTCACAGGTCCAGAGACCACCGCACAAGACACAGCCCAGGAGGGCCCAAGTATCGTCACAGGTCCAGAGACCACCGCACAAGACACAGCCCAGGAGGGCCCAGGTATCGTCACAGGTCCAGAGACCACCGCACAAGACACAGCCCAGGAGGGCCCAAGTATCGTCACTGGTCCTGAGACCACCGCACAAGACACAGCCCAGGAGGGCCCAAGTATTGTCACTGGTCCTGAGACCACCGCACAAGACACAGCCCAGGCGGGGCCAGGATGCCACAGCCCCGCTGGGCAATGATGGAACGTCATGCCACACACCAATGTCCAGTATGTAGATCGTCATGCCACACACCAATGTCCAGTGTGGAGATCGTCATGCCACACACCAATGTCCAGTATGGAGATCGTCATGCCACGCACCAATGTCCAGTGTGGAGTTCGTCATGCCACACACCAATGTCCAGTGTGGAGTTCGTCATGCCACACACCAATGTCCGTATCAGAACCGCCATGTCAAAGCACCACTGAACAGTCCAGAGACCGCCATGGCAAAGCACTGCTGAACAGTCCAGAACCGCCATGGCAAAGCACCACTGAACAGTCCAGAATCGCCATGGCAAAGCACCGCTGAACAGTCCAGAGCCGCCATGGCAAAGCACCGCTGAACAGTCCAGAACCGCCATGGCAAAGCACCGCTGAACAGTCCAGAGACCGCCATGGCAAAGCACCGCTGAACAGTCCAGAGACCGCCATGGCAAAGCACCGCTGAACAGTCCAGAGACCGCCATGGCAAAGCACCGCTGAACAGTCCAGAGACCGCCATGTCAAAGCACCGCTGAACAGTCCAGAGCCGCCATGGCAAAGCACAGCTGAACAGTCCAGAACCGCCATGGCAAAGTGGGCAAGCCACCCACTGTAGAGACTTGAGAGACTGTGGCTTTGCACTCCCCAGGATGTAACAGTGGGCAAGCCACCCACTGTAGAGACTTGAGAGACTGTGGCTTTGCACTCCCCAGGATGGCACAGTGGGCAAGCCACCCACTGTAGAGACTTGAAGGACTGTGGCTTTGCACTCCCCAGGATACCTCAATGGGCATGGAGCCCCGTCATGGATCTGGCTTTGCATTCATCTGGCTGAAGTGCTCCTCCTTCCCTTCCCCCTGAGGTGCCTGTAGTGTTTCTACCTGATGCCCCGGCAGTGTTCTCTCGGATTTTGGTCAGGTATCTATTGTGGGCCTCGCCCATGCATTTTTGGACTGTTTGTGTACGGACATTGTTGTGTACATATCTGCAATACTTATCGGATTATTTATGTAAATATGAGTGATTTTGGAATACATATATTTGTATATTTTTGTATGACATGTATATTGGCACATTATAATGTTTGCCCGAAATTCGCATTGTCTTTGCATTCTTCCGGGGGGATTGTGGGTTGTTACTGTTCTTTTTGTGACTGCATTGGTGTGTATGTTGTACTATGCGAGGGTGGGGGTGTTTGGTGGGTGTCCCCCTAACTTTTGCCTCCCCCCTCCCCTGTGTCGTAGGTGCAGTACTCACCGGTATCTTCTGCGCCTACGTCGCTGTTGGTCGTGAAGGAGCAGAAAGACAAGGGCAGGTAGTATTTGGAGTTCCGGCTCCATGGAGTCGTCGTTCCTCGTGGGATGTGTAGAAGGTGAGCGTTTTCCCATAGCAAAAGCTGTTTCCGCCGTGTTTTTATCCACGGTGAATCCGCCCCGGAAAATGTGGCGGATTGCCCTGTTGTGATACTGTGGGCGGTACATTGTCTCCCGCCTGTCTGTTGGCGGTGACCGCCGCGCTGCTTGTCTGTACCGCCGTGGCGGGCGGTGTGTTAAAGTGGCTGTCTTTGTTGGCGGTTTCCGCCAAGGGTCATAATTCCCTTTTTTTGTCCGTCTAACTGTTTGTGGTATTACCGCATCTTTAACACCGTCCGCCAGGGTTGTAATGACCACCTATGGGGGTCATTACGACCTCTGTGGTCTTTTCAAAAGACCGCCTAGGCCGCGGGAGACAGAATACCGCCATTGCCAGCGGTATTTCTGTCTCCCTATTATGACATTTCCACTGGGCCAGCGGAAATGTCACATCAACATTGCAGCCGGCTCGTAATAGAGCCGGCGGCAATGCTGGTGTGCAGCGGGTGCAGTAGCACCCGTCGCGCATTTCACTGCCCGAAATTCGGGCAGTGAAATGCGCGACGGGGCTATGCCTGGGGGCCCCTGCACTGCCCATGCCATGTGCATGGGCAGTGCAGGGGCCCCCAGGGGCACCCCAAGCCCCCTTACCGCCGGCCTTTCCATGGCAGTGTGTACCGCCATGGACAGGCCGGCGGTCGGGGAATCATAATCCCCAGGGCAGCGGTGCTGGCACCGCTGCCCTGGGGATTATGACCGCCAGGCGGAATCCTGGCGGGAAAGTGGAGGGGCCGGCGGTATGACCGTGGCAATTCCGCCACGGTCATAATTGCTGGCGGAACACCGCTAGCCTGTTGTTGGTGTTACCGCCAACATACCGCCGGCCGCCAGGGTCGTAATGACCCCCTATATGTATTGTCTGTGTTTGTCTCACTATGTTGTACATCTCACACAAGGGATGAGTCTCCAGTGTGGTCCGAATCCCCTACCCCTTCACAGTGCACACTACTTTATCTGTGATATGGGTTTATATGTTTTTTCCTTCTTTTCATTTTTTTAGGTTCCTGTGAAATGACTCAACAATAAGCTCAATGCGATATGAGGATTAGGTAGGTTTGGTCCTGACGAATCGCACTGATCTTTACTGACTTTAAATGCGAGAAACATGTTGACCTTTATTTGAGGCAGTATAGGGATTACTGTACTTGCACTCCACACACTCTCTGATTATAGGGACTGTAGATAAACTTTTTTCATAATTTTTTCTGATTAAGGGTCGATTAGATATAATACTAATCTTTTCCCCTACACCACTGTTTTAAACCATGACAGGGGTTTGATTCCTATTAAATAAGAGTTCCTTAGACCTCTAGTCATTTTTAACCTCACATTGATTTATTTTTTGTACCAATCCCACATTCTAGCACTCACCAACCGGCAATTCTATACTCAAAAAATCTCCGGTAAAAAGCCCCCATGAGGGGCCCGTCAGGCAGTGCAGTGCCGGCCTGACGAGGAGGAAAGCCCGATGATGAAGCATGTCACCAATTGGTGAGTGAGGGCTCTTGTTCCAACCAGATTATATTCACAGGAACTTCTCTTTACTTGTTTTATTATTATCCCTTTCATTCTGGAACTGTGTACCTTCTTATTTTGTTGTGATTGATCCTCACAAAGTCTGTCTCTGGAGTCCAGGGTTGCAAAACTCTACAATGCTGAACACTGATGGAAGATGCGTTCATCCTGCTTCCGGTTAAGAACACTAACACACTTCCACTAGTGAGGTGATTCTTGCAACATATTTTTTTCCCATTTAAAGCCTTCAGGTAAGTCCAAGCAAAAGAAAAGAAAACTAAGAGTTCAAAAAGATTCCTCCCTGTCTCACCACTCTCAACCTGAAAAGTCATGCAGATGTCAGGATGCCTCTTGACGTCTGTCCTACCCCGTATCTAAGAATTGATCTCCAACTTACTCCAGTGCACCCAGATTTGTTAGGTCAGTCATTGATGTTGCAGCAGATAGAGGCTTTCAGAGAAGCTATCCTCTGCATATGCCGTACCATTACTGATTCAGCTGGCGTGTCTTCGGTCCCCAGAGATCCGTGGAGGCCTCCAGTTGGGACACTGTCAAATGATCCATCCTCCACGCAGTGTGTGGCTTTAGACCCTGTGTCCTAGGTCCGTCCTAACACCCGGGCTGACCTCAAACCCAGTCTAACTTCCATTCTAAAGCCATGATCCACGACCGTCTCTGCCATGTCAACACTAGCCCTGACACCCACTGATGCCAGAGGAGGATCTGATTATTTTATCCAATTCCAGCACAAACCCGACCACGAGCAAAGTTGCATCATACACCACAACCAATACATTGTCACTCCGACTCAGGCAGAACCCACTCACACCTCTTTCCTCCCCTGCTGCCTTCCACCCACTGGGAAATCACCCACAAGTTCTCCATAACTTGTTTGTTGACAAAAGTCAACATAATCTTAGAGCTGAGGATAGGGTTGATGCCTAATACTATGATGATGCTAATTTGTTCATGGATCTGCTGGAGGCCAGTAGTCTTGACACCTCAACTGACACTGGGCTGAGTTTTCTCCTTAGCCCCTCAGTGGAGTAATCAGCTACTTTTGCTGTGATCTTTTGGCATCCTACAGCTCCCATGCATTGAGATCAAAACCAGTGTGCTGACAGAAGTTCTGCAGGCATACACGTGTCCACAAAGCCGGTTCTCCCTTTTAATGAAGCCCTCACTAACACATTAATGGGCATCTGGGCTAAATCTTTCTCCTGTCTGCCTGTAGAGATCCTACCTTCCTGCTCCAGCATCTTTCACCTGAAAGCCTGGTTGTCCAGACCTTCACGAGCAAGCTCAATACGAAATAATTTCCTACAACACCTACGTACAGATTAACCAAACACATGGAAGTATTCGGAAAACATTTCTTCTGCCTGTCAAGCCCTTCACTTGTCAATGTTACTTGCCTCCCAGGGAGATATTCACATGCTTTGTGGGATATGGTCGGAACATTTTTGCTGACCATCCATGAAGAGTTTTGTGACAGTTTTGCACAGATAATCCAAGTTGGCCAGAATACAACAAATCATAAGATTTGTTCTCGACTGTTTCAAGCTTAGTTTCAAGTTTATTTATTTCATGATTTGGAACTCCTAAGAGATCCACATGCTTAACCAATACATAAAATAGCATAAAACAGCATAAAATATTAGTTATAAGATTCCAGAAGGAAATGAAGAAATATCAATTATACAGTCACAATACTAAAAAGAGAAAAAAAATAATAATAATAAAACCCCTCAGACATTACATAGCAAAATATATCACGAAAGTGTTCTAAAATTGTTCGAATTAGCTTCTTAAGCGCAAAACATTAAAATTCAAGAAAGCCCATAAAGCGCCTCAAACAGTGCAACACGGTACCCCAAAGGAAACTTCTCATGTTAAAAACCCTAGCGTACCATGGTATTTTCTTCGATAAAACAGTTGTGCAGCATAGACTTCCAGTCCTGAATAAGAAGTAATCAATAAAATCCTAGACAATAAACCTATAGCACCAGAAGGAAGCATTATAAAGCAACAAATGTTCTCATCATAATCCTCACCTTGAATAAGTCACTTTCAATCATCTTGATTATCACCAATACAAGGAGACTCAAAAGAGATTTAAAAAGTACTGAAAACATTTTAAAATCCTAAAACAGAATGATTCATTGGGAGGATTAAATACGGCTTCCAAGGCTTCTCTATCAGAACAAATATTAAAATACAAATAAAGGGGTTTCAGCCATTTTTTCCTGGCCATGGCTGGCGCCAGACAAACAAATAATACATGCTTTCAGTTCTGTACACCCAATTGGCAAAGATCACAATTATTATCAGATCCATCCCACCTGGAGGTTAGATCTCTAAGAGGCAGTCTATCTAATCTCAACAAAATGTACAGGCGCCTCACCCCATCTGGAAGATTCCAAGCAAGATATAGCTGAGATTGTTTAAAAGTTACTGATTCGGTTAGCTTGGCCAGTCTCCTCTTACTGCTGCAGAACTCTAAGGCCCATATTTATACTATTTTAGCGCTGCATTTGCGTCCCTTTTTTACGCAAAAGCAGCCCAAACTTACAAAATACAATCGTATTTACTACGTTTGCGCAGCTTTTGCGTAAAAAAATGACGCAAATGCAGTGCAAAAAAAGTATAAATATAGGCCTAAGTCTGAAGAGAAGATTTTCGACCAAGTCACTTCTTTTAAAAAAACAATTTAAGTGGTGGGCGGAAACGATTGAATCAAGTCTTTGTTTAGCTCAAGCAATTGTAAAGCTAGATTATAGTTTCTAAAAAACGTAAATTTGTTTTTTAGTCTACTAAAAATTTCTATGTAAGCTACGTTTCTTAGAGTGGATGCCTTACCATGGGCTAAACTATAAGCCCTCCTGACCACAGCCACCAGACCATGTGCAAAAACATTCTTAATACCAAATTCAAGTCTTAAAGCTGCCATTGCGGCTGAGTTGTTACAGAAGGCTAAGCATCTTAATATCTGCCCTTCTATGCTATCAAGAAAATTCCATTTGGAAATCTTTGTACCCCCTAAAGCACACAAGAGAGTGATCTTTATTTGATAAGCTGTTAGTAAGTGATAGAAATGGCGCCAGCAGACTGCTGTAAAAAAGGCAACTAAACCTTGTGCTTGAGAGAGAGCCTTAGAGGCATTACTACGCATGTGATCTTGTCATTGAGTGAAGAAGAGAAAATGTTCCCAAGGAAGAAATAGGATTTTACCCTCTCTAACTTGTGTTGGCCCAGGAACCACAAAAAGTTAAATTTCTTACCCAGTTTTTTCCCCAAGAAAACATATTACTTGGGATTTCGATTGATTAATCTGCAGGTGGTGCTGAATGGAATAAAGGTTTAACAACTCAACTTTCGGAGTAAGGTCAATCATAAATATATTATCTGCTTATACAAGACAAGAGAGTGGATATCCTCCAATTTTGGGTTCAAAACCATCCACGTTCTGCAGGGAACTGGGCAGGTCATAAATATATAAAGAAAATAACAGTGGTTCCAACAAGCAGCCTTGCTTCAAACCATTTTTTGTGGGAAATTTAGCTGACAAGCCCTGTTCTCCTCCTAGCACAATTTTGCACCAGGTAGAAGAGTGCAAAGCTATAACCAAACGTAACAGGTTTAGGGGTACAACTAGCTCATATAATTTTTCCACAGTATTTTCCTATCCACTCTATCGAAGACCGTAGAAAAGTCTATGAATGCAGCATATATTGTCCCCCCCTGGTCTGAACATGTTTTTCATTTAAAATATGCAACAATAAGATATTATCCAAAGTACTATGGTGGTCATTACAACATTGGCGGTAAATGCTGCTTACCGCCGTGCAGAAGACAGCCAACACACCGCCACGGAAAACCGCCTCAGCTATTATGACCCACAGCACGGAATCTGCCAAAATTCAGACACCCACACAAGTCCGCCACACCAAAGGTCAGTGATAAACTGGCGATAACAAAACCTCCACCGTCACGCCACAGAAATACGCCCACACTATCACGACCCACGAATCCACGCAGCGGTCTTTCAACCGTGGTATTCCATTGGCGGTACACACCGCCACGCTCAAAATACACACACATCTCCAAAACACAGTCACAATGGACAATTCAAAATACACACACCTGATACACATACACACACCACTCCCACACACCCAATACAATATAAAACACACACCCACATCACCCACAAACCCCTATGACAAAATTTGACGAACGAAGGCCAGAGAGAGACACCACCATCAACAATACCAGCATCCACACGCACAGACCACCATCACCCATATAACTTCCACGCACCAAACACTACACTACATATCAGCACACTTATCACCCCACACACCACCCCACACATCACCTACACCACCCCATGGCACGGCAAAGACACCCCAGGTTCTCGGAGGAGGAGCTCAGGGTCATGATGGAGGAAATCGTCCGGGTAGAACCACAGCTATTCGAATCACAGGTGCAGCACACCTCAATTGCAAGGAAGATGGAGCTATGGCGAAGAATAGTGGGCAGGGTCAATGCAGTGGGACAGCACCCAAGAAATCTGGAGGACATCAGGAAGAGGTGGAACGACCTACGGGGGAAGGTGCGTTCCGTGGTATCAACACACCACCTGGTGGTTCAGCGGACTGGTGGCGGACCCCCACCTCCTCACCCACAACTAACAACATGGGAGGAGCAGGTCTTGGCGATTCTGCATCCTGAGGGCCTCGCAGGAGTAGCTGGAGGAATGGACTCTGGTAAGTCAAATCTCAACTATTACATCCCCCACCCTACCTGCATGCCATCACATACCCCCACCCTCGCCCTCACCCCCATCACTCTAACTCCTCACAAATGTCCCAACATCACAACCCACCCATCCCAACACCAAGCCCTGCATGCAACAACGCATGGACACACATCACTAAAGCATGGCCACTGCACATACCCATACACCCCCTCTAAACCATCATCACACAAGGTCCCACATAGGAATGCAAGCACTGCGATACACGGTCACCCACCCATTGCACACCATGCCACACACAGATGTAATAAACATCCTTTTATACCCCTGCAGGACCCCTACCCAACGTCACCGGACAGGAGGGTCCACACAAGTCCACACCACCAACAGAAGAGACCCACAGTGATGACAGAACCTCTGTCCAGCTGGATCTAGATGACCAGCCCGGCCCATCGGGGACCTCTGGACAGTCGGTTCCCCACACCCAGTCACAGGCCACCACAGAGCTACCCCACTCTGGAAACACCAGCACAGCACCCACCCAGCGGGCCCATACCTCCGTCCCCAGGACACGTCAATCCGCAGTGTGTCCACCACTACAGGGAACCCAGGCTAACCCACCACCCCAACAACAACAGGGACCTGGGGGCAGTGGTAGTGGGCACACGGTCCAGGGGACGGAGGACCAGGAACACAGGGGAACTGGGAGGGCTGCTGTGCGCCAGGGGGCGGACAGGCCCAGGGAACCCACTTTCCACGAGGCCCTCTCCTCCATCATGGGAGCCTACCACCACTCCCAGGAGACGATGGCAACGGTACTGGCCAAGTTTCAGGAGACCCAGCGCCTGCAGGAGGAACAGTATATGGGCTTCAGGGAGGAACTCAGAACCATCAATTCCACCCTGGGCACCATCATAGGGGTGCTGAAGGAAGTACTTAACACCAGGAGGGACACTGTGGCACAACAAGGGGCCCCTGACACTAGCATGGACGATGAACTGCCCACCACCTCCGCCGGCGCTAGTGGACAGGTGGCACCGCCAAAGGACCACCACACCAGCACCCCACCCCCTGCAGAGGGAGAACCACCTTGCAAACGGTCCCTGAGATCCAGGAACAAGACAGAGAACGATGCCAAGACCCCGCCAAGAAATGAGACCACCCTGATTGTCATCCTACTGTTCCTCTTTGTCACCCTGTCCATCCTTAAACTGCCCCAGTTCCACTTCCTATGCCCATTTGGGCAATGCACCTGTGAGACTAATAAACTGGACTCTGCCATGGGCATTCCTCCACCATCACCACTCACCATTTTACAACACCCTCCAATATTGAGCACTTAAATAAACACCCTTAAAGCACAAAGCAATCTGGAGTCAGTCTGTGATTTCGGAATACTGTATTAGCAATGACTGTTGCAAAAAGCTCTTTCATTTGTAATGTCAACATACCTATATCACACATTTCTGGTCCATGAGGAATCAAAGCAGATGACACACTGTGGGACCCAGATCTGTGAAATCGTAAGGGAAAGTGGCAACTCAGTGACCATACACTGGGTGAAAACGACCGACAGTAGAGAGGCAGTAGTGTTTAAGTACATGTAGTAGGCAGCTCTGTATTCTTACCTGTGTTTCACTGGAAATATTGCTGGATCACTGAGTCCCTGTTGTCCATGTCTTCTTCCTCTGCTTCCTCATCTTCACTGTCCACAGGCTCCACAGCTGCAACAACACTGCCATTTGGACCATCCTCCTGCAGAAAAGGCACCTGTTGTCGCAAAGCCAAATTGTGAAGCATACAGCAGGCCACGATGATCTGGCACACCTTCTTTGGTGAGTAGAATAGGGATCTACCTGTCATATGGAGGCACCTGAACCTGGCCTTCAGGAGGCCGAAGGTCCGCTCGATCACCCTCCTAGTTCGCCCATGGGCCTCATTGTAGCGTTCCTCTGCCCTTGTCCTGGGATTCCTCACTGGGGTCAGTAGCCATGACAGGTTGGGGTAACCAGAGTCACCTGCAAATCGCGAGGGACAACTGTTAGACACACACTAACCTGGAGGGATATCCCCAGACCCAGGCAACCATTCCCACTGTCTTGCTTCCAGGTGCTCACCTAATAGCCACACACAGTGCCTCTGGAGTTGACCCATCACATAAGGGGTGCTGCTATTCCGCAGGATGTAACCGTCATGCCTTGAGCCAGGGAACATGGCATTCACATGGGAGATGTACTGGTCTGCCAAATATACCATCTGTACATTCATGGAATGTTAACTCTTCCGGTTTCTATACACCTGTTCACTCCTGTGGGGGTGTACCAAAGCCACATGTGTCCCATCAATTGAACCTATGATGTTGGGGATATGTCCCCTGGCATAGAAATCACCTTTCACTGTAGGCAAATCCTCCACCTGCGGGAAAACGATGTAGCTCCGCATGTGTTTCAGCAGGGCAGACAACACTCTGGACAACACGTTGGAAAACATATGCTGGGACATCCCTGATGCTATGGCCACTGTTGTTTGAAATGACCCACTTGCAAGGAAATGGAGCACTGACAGCACCTGCACTTGAGGGGGAATTCCTGTGGGATGGCGGATAGCTGACATCAGGTCTGGCTCCAACTGGGTACACAGTTCCTGGATTGTGGCACGGTCAAGCCTGTATGTGATTATCACATGTCTTTCCTCCATTGTCGACAGGTCCACCACGGGTCGGTACACCGGAGGATGCCGCCATCTCCTCACATTTCCGAGCGGACGGTGCCTGTGAAGGACAACAGCGAGCACAGAGTCAAGCAACTCAGAGGTACGTACCCACAGCTTACACAGAACACCATTCATAATCTAAAAAGTGGCCTGTATGTGTGTTGAGTCTAGGCCTAGGTATGTGTGATGCAGTTGAAAATGTAGCCATGCGGGCCCCTGAAATGGCGGCTGCCTGACCTGTAAAGTGGGACAATGGGATGTGAGGTAACTGCGCTGGCGTTGTACACCGTCGCGGTAGGCAGTCGAAGACCGCAGTGCAATGCTGCATTGGTTAACATTGGACCCTATGGGTCCCAGGAGGTAATGACGATGTACGCCGGCGGTGGCGGTACACACCGCCGTGGACGTGACTGCCATTTTCTATCTGTTCAATCACTCGATACCTGATCTTTGACAGGAGAGGCCCTACACTGCAAGTGCTGCTGTGACCTCGGTCTGCAAGAGACACTGGCTCGAGTGTCTGGGGAAAGGGCCCCTGCCTTCACATCGGAGGAGTTGGAGAAACTTGTGGATGGGGTCCTCCCCCAGTACACGCTACTCTACGGTCCTCCAGACAAACAGGTAAGTACACTGGGAGCATGCTGTATGGGCTATGCTTGTGTGGAGTGGGGTGGATGTAAGAAGGAAGGGGGGAGAGTGCGGCGTGCATGAAACGACAGTGAGTGCATGTGCCACATGGCAACGGTAGGGATGGGGGCCAATCACTTTGACTGTGTAGTTGGTAATAACCTTCTCTTCCCCCTGTACAAATCATGTAGGTCAGCGCCCACCAGAAAAAATATATTTGGCGTGCCATCGCCAAGGACGTCCGGACCCTGGGTGTCTACCACAGACGGAGCATCCACTGCCGGAAAAGATGGGAGGACATTCGCCGCTGGAGCAAGAAGACGGCGGAGGCTCAGCTGGGGATGGCCTCCCAACGTGGGAGGGGTGCCCGTCGCACCATGACCCTCCTGATGTTCAGGATCCTGGCGGTGGCGTACCCGGAGTTGGATGGGTGCTTGAGGGCATCACTGCAGCCACAAGGGGGTGAGTACACTCTCATCCTGCAGATTTTGCACGCAGTGGAGGTGTCTGGGTGGGTGAGGTGGGCTGTGGGCTTCCCTACGCCAGGGCAAGTTCTGTAGGCAAGGTCCCTCCGTAAGGCAGGCCATGTGGCACCCCACCGCACCTCTGTAGAGTGCCAACTACACCTAGTCATGCCCCTGTGTCATCCATGTGTGCAGATGTCATCCATAGCCTAGTAGGCCATTTCCCAGGAATTGAACAGTGGAGCCCAAGAGCGCGGCGTAGTGCAGGGGGCTTCTGTGTCTGTCGTGTCCGCCAACGGTAGCGGTAATGCATATACTCAACATGTCCTTCTTCTGTCGTCCCCCCCCTTTTTGTGGTCTCCCTGTTCTTGTGTGCATTAGCATCATCAGGCGGAGGAGCAGTGGCACCGGAGCACGAGGGGGCTGCATCCCACATGGCCATGGAGGGCCACACTACAGAATCGGACTTCACCAGTGGGACGGAGGGCAAGGGAAGCTCCACGGCAGGGATAGGAGCTGAGACCAGTGAAACGGACTCGTCCTCTGATGAGAGCTCCCTTGTGGTGGCGGCAACATCTGTGCCCCCCCATCTACAGGTACAGCCGCCACCCCCCCTTCCAGCACCGCCCTCCCAGCAGCCCCCCAGCCTTCGCCCTCCGTGCCCGCTCACCCGGGAGGGTGGGCATCACCTTCGCCCCCGGCACCTCAGGCCCTGCCCCAGTCACTCCTGCTGCCCTAAGTGAGGAGGCCATTGACCTCCTCAGGTCCCTCACTGTTGGGCAGTCTACCATTTTGAATGCCATCCAGGGTGTAGAAAGGCACTTGCAACAAACCAATGCATTCCTGGAGGGCATTCATTCTGGTCAGGCAGCCCCTCAGCAAGCTTTTCGGACTCTGGCCTCAGCACTGATGGCAGCCATTGTCCCTGTGTCTAGCCTCCCCCCTCCACCTTCCTCCACCCAGACCCAATCCCCTGTACCCTAGCCTATCCCAAGCACACCTCTAGACCAGCATGCATACACGTCAACACACAAGGGAAGCTCAGGCAAACATAAGCACCACACATCCCACAGGCACTCACGCAAGCATCACACACAAGCAGACACACCAACATCCACTGCCTCCACTGTGTCCCCCTCCTCCTCCTCTCCCTCCTCCCTCCCAGTCTTGTCTACACTCACACCTGCATGCACTACCTCTACAGCCACTACAACCATCACCAGCACACCCACCACCATACCCCAGCTCACGTGCAGTCACCACCCCCACTACCATTCACACGTCCCGTGTCCTCTCCCAGTGTGTCTGTGACGCCCCCTCCCAAGATACACAAACGCAGGCACACACCCACCCAACAGCCTTCACCTCACGACAGCCTCCAGCGCATGCACCTTCACCCAAAGTCAGCAAACGGACACCTCCTACAACCACAACCTCTTCCTCCACTCCCAAACCCCCTCCAGCTACCCGTCCCAGTGTCTCCAAAAAACTTTTCCTGTCCAACCTTGACCTCTTTCCCACACCTCCCCCACCCTGTCCGTCTCCTAGGCCCCGAACTAGCACCTCAGCCACAACATCTCTGGGACCAGTGGTGCCTGTAGTCACCGGAATATGGAGTGCACCGGCCACCAGGGCAGCCAGTGTGGCACGGAGCCACAGCACAGACAGTCCCCCACCTGTGAAGCATCAGAAGTTGGCTAGTGCCCGGCGGGAGAGGGGGAAGACTCCAGCCACCAAAGCCGCTCCCAGGGGTACAGGTGGGAGTGTGGAGTCAGCTGCGACACCTTCCAAGGTGGGGAAGGGGCACAAGAAAGTCAGCAAGTCTGGGAAGAGCAGCACGTTGGAGAAGACCGCCATCATACCCGCTGCCCAGGAGGCCACCGCCATCATCCCCGCTGCCCAGGAGGCCACCGCCATCATCCCCGCTGCCCAGGAGACCACCACCATCATCCCCGCTGCCCAGGAGGCCACTGCCAGCACCAGCCCAGCTGCCCAGGAGGTCACCGCCAGCACCAGCCCAGCTGCCCAGGAGGCCACCGCCAGCACCAGCCTAGCTGCCCAGGAGGCCACCGCCAGCACCAGCCCAGCTGCCCAGGATGCCGCCGCCAGCACCAGCCCAGCTGCCCAGGAGGCCACCGCCAGCACCAGCCCAGCTGGGACAGAGAGGACCGCCAGCACAAGCCCAGCTGGGCCATGATGGACTGCCAGAAAAAGCCCCGCTGGGCCATGAAGGACTGCCAGCAAGAGCCCCGCTGGGTCATGGAGGACCGCCAGCAAGAGCCCCGCTGGGCAATGAAGGACCGCCAGCAAAAGCCCCACTGGGCCATGAAGGACCACCAGCAAGAGCTCTGCTGGGCCATGAAGGACCGCCAGCAAAAGCCCCGCTGGGCCATGAAGGACCGCCAGCAAGAGCCCCGCTGGGCCATGAAGAACCACTAGCAAAAGCCCTGCTGGGCCATGAAGGACCGCCAGCAAAAGCCCCGCTGGGCCATGAAGGACCACCAGCAGCTGAGTCACTGCAAAGGAGACCGCCGCTCCAAGCACCGCTGAACAGGGCACCGCCGCCTCAAGCACCGCTGAACAGGGCACCGCCGCTCCAAGCACCGCTGAATAGGGCACCGCCACCTCAAGCACCACTGAACAGGGCACCGCCGTCTCAAGCACCGCTGAACAGGGCACCGCCGTATCAAGCACCGCTGAACAGGGCACCGCCGTCTCAAGCACCACTGAACAGGGCACCGCCGTCTCAAGCAACGCTGGCCCATGAGCGCCAATGGCACTGACGCTACGTCAAGGGTAGAATGAAGCACTCTGGGCACCATGCCCCCTCCAGAACCAGTGGAGAGATCCATCCACTACCTCTATCCTTAGCAGGATGAAGCACTCTGGGCACCATGCCCCCTCCAGAACCAGTGGAGAGATCCATCCACTACCTCTGTCCTTAGCAGGATGAAGCTCTCTGGGCACAAAGCCCCCTCCAGAACCAGTGGAGACTGTTATCCACTTGAGAGACTGTGGCTTTGCACTCCCCAGGATTGAACAGTGGGCAACCCACCTGCTGTAGAGACTTGAGAGACTGTGGCTTTGCACTCCCCAGGATTGAACAGTGGGCAACCCACCCACTGTAGAGACTTGAGAGACTGTGGCTTTGCACTCCCCACGATAGAACAGTGGGCAACCCACCCACTGTAGAGACTTGAGAGACTGTGGCTTTGCACTCCCTAGGATTGAACAGTGGGCATGTGGCCCTCTCGTGGATTTGGCGTCGTGCACTCAACCGGCTGAGGTGTCCCCCCTTTCCCTCCCCCTGTGGTGCCTGTTTTCTTGCTCTCTGATGCCCCTGCAGTGTTCTCTCCGTCATGGCTGGGGATTTTGTGTGGGCCTCGCCCATACCGTGTGGGCCCAGTGTTCCACAGACTTATTTGGAGCACTACCTGGACTACTATGCTTGGTATATATTTTGTACATGGTGTATATATATATGTTTGCCTACTTGATTTTAATATATTACAATGGTTACACTCATTTTCTATTGTCTTTGCATTCTTCCGGGGGGATTGGGGGGTGTAACTGTGATGTATCATGCTGTATTAGTGTGTGTGTTGTAGTGGGTGGGGGTGGGGGTGTTGCATGTGTGTGTCCCTGTTTTTTCCCTCCCCCCTACCCTGTGTCGTAGGTGCAGTACTCACCGTGGTCTTCGCCGCCGGCATTCGTGCTCCTGGTAGAGGAGCAGGAAGACAATCGCAGGGAGAATTTGGAGTTCCGGGTCCATGGTGTCCTCGTTCCTCGTGGGGTGTGTAGAGGTGAGCGTTTGCCCTTCGAAATCCTGTTTCCGCCGTGTTTTTATCCGCTGTGAATCCGCCCGGGAAAAGGTGGCGGATTGGTAGGTTGTGATACTGTGGGCGTTACTTTGTCCTCCGCCTGTCTGTTGGCGGTGACCGCCGCGCTGTTTGTTTGTACCTCCGTGGCGGTCGGATTGTTAAAGTGGCTCTCTTTGTTGGCGGTTTCCGCCACGGTCGTAATTGCAAAATTTTTACCGCCGGCCTGTTGGCGGTCTTACCGACGCTTTAACACCGACCGCCAGGGTTGTAATGACCACCTATGTTCCTTTCTGAAACCTGCTTGTTCCAGGGGAAGTATCTAATTTTCCTTGACCCAAGAAGTTAAATGTGTTAATATACTTTTCGCTAATATCTTTCCAGTTGCATCCAGTAGTGCAATTTGGCGATTATTTATGGGCAGAGATTTGTCACCCTTTTTATATAATGGGACTATGACACTCGCCGTCCAGGAGTCAGAAACTCTACTTTTTAAATAGCAGGCACGAAAGACCAGATGGAGAATTTTTGCCCAGAGCAAAGGTTCTAGTTTAATTAAGGACATCGGGACCTCATCAGGGCCCATTGCTCTGAAATTCCTCATTGACTTAATAAATCCCTTGATCTCAGTCATGCGGTGGGACCCCAGCAGTCCACTTCAGATCTGTTATTTTTGCTTCAGACCATTTCCCATGGCTCTTTCACCCCGTCTTCTGCATAAAGGGAAAATATGTAGTTCTTCCAATCAGCCTCGGCTATTGGGGGAGCGCTGGACGATTTATGGATTCTACAGCCTTTGGAAACAGTAGCCCAGAATTTACGGGAACTTTTTGCCGCCGCTGCTTCCCTCACTGCTATCCACATCTGCTCCGCCTCTTCCCTCCTTATACCTAACTTCACACGCGCTCTTCTTCTTTTTAATAAGGATATTCTCCTACTCCTATCCTTGGTCTCCCTTTCATACTGTCTCCTTACCAATTTATTAATTTCTCTATTTAACAATAAAATTGATTGCCTTACTTTCTTTTGTGGAGGGTTACAGCTTTGATATCAAACACTTTGGGTTATATAATCAATAAATTTAGGGAAATAATTTAGAGGACCCACGTTCCATTCATCAACATCTCTCACTAAGAATTCGAGTGCTTTTTTCACAGAAGACATTTTGACGGGGGTCCAAAAAGTTCTGTTTTCCCATAGAATCTAATGACCTTGCCCAAATGATTCCATGAATCTATGGAGGAGAACTACATTTTTAACGAATGAAGCAAAACATTTATGATCACTAAAAGATGTGTCCTTAACCTGCATATCCTCCACTGATTGGGCAAAATCGTAAGAGGCTAAAATGTAACCAATAATAGAATTGCTCTGTAGGGATTTATGTGTAGAAGCTACAGGATAGTCAGAACGAAAACACCCATTTTGGATGATGCAACATCGGTCCCTCAGACCTTTCAATAAGGTGTAGCCCCTTTATACGACCTGATTCTAGGGAAAATAAAATCGGCTGAATATTTAAGGCGGTTTCTCTCTCTAAGTCCCCAAAAATGGAAAGGGATAGATTGGAAACTTTACAATTTAAATCCTCCATTATCAGTAACTCATCTACACTTTCATGTTGATTGGAGCAGATTACAGAAATTTGATTAAGCATGTACAATAGAACTATATCAAATTCCTTATCAGGAAGAATATATACATTAACTATTAGCAATGGAGTTTTTCTGCCAATCTCCAATATTGGATGCACTCTCACTATCTAAAAAGAATTTGAGGAGACGGGCAGACTAACATAGTCCCATTTATATTTGTTGCTTAATAGCATGGCAATACCCCCTTTTGCATGACCTTTCTTGGAGGGCTGTGCCAGAGCAAATACCCTAGACAGGAGAAATCTGCTACGCTCCAGGTCTCCTGAGTGCAATTAAATCCACCTGTAGAAAACAAATAAGATCTAATTTTTCAGAATGGATCTCTAATCCTGCAGCATTCCATGCCATGGAGAGACTCTGGTTAGTAAAAGGGTTGTGAGGATGTTCCCTTTGCCTGAGTGCAATTTAGAGTATTATTTAAAGCCCCCGCCAACTAACTCCAATTTTCATTTTTGGGAACTGTAAAATGTGAGGAGTCATCCTCCATAATCTTCACCACTCTTTCACCATGGGAAACAGAAACTTTTACGTTTTCAAAGGGAGAATTATTATAAGTGGGCCTTTGATGCCAGTTGGTACCATTCGCACATAGGGCAGAGTGGGGCTGTTTCCAATTAAGGGAAACTTCCTTACCCCATATTGGAACCACATCTATACCTCTACAGTGTAACTGCTCACAATTAACTAAAATCAGGTTTAAAACAGTTTTAGAAAAGAACCAGACTTTTGTCTTTATCACTTCTATAATGTGTTCGAGATAAACCCAAGAAATATCACAACTGTCAATAAACTTTAGCTCGTCAATACCTGTGAGGCAAGAAATTAATATAGAACGATTTAAGATTACATTCGAGTCAACTAAAGCAGAAAACTCTAAACATTCAAGGGTCTCTATATAGCCTTGAGAGACTTCCTCCATACTATATTCTTTCCCGCTTCATAAAGATCTGAAGTATAGTTTGCGGCCACTACATTAGCATCTACATTACAGATAGAGATATCGCATGGATTTTAGACAGGAAACAGACTCATGGAGTCATGGGATAGAGTCTGTTGCACCTCCGGCGGAGATATAGAGTCTTGTTCTCCCCGTGAGATTAGAGGGCCAGCAGATCTCACCACCTTGGGGCTCTCCATCCTCAGCACCAATTCATGTTCTTCTTGCTGGGAGGAGGCTCCATTATGGCCCTTGTCCTCAAACTTAACCCTTCTTGGGTTCTTTTTAGAGATTCTTCTTTTTCTCTGTGTTCCCCTTTATTTTAATTTCCTAAACTCTTCCCTTTTTTTGGCGTAGCAAGTTCAAGACCAATAGGGGCCACATTGGTCGTAGGGGAAAGGCTGGAAAAAAAGATTTTCCAGAGAATAAACAACACTGTCTTGCGTAGAAGGATCCTGTGCATTTGAAAAATTCAAATGGAATTGTGGCTTTCCCACCTGTGTACCCTGATCAGAGAGGGAAAGCAGAGAAGGTGGAATCACAGGTGTACAGGGGACTGATGAGCACAAAAACTGTTGTGAGTCTTGACACCCCAACTTTAGGGGAGCAACCTTAGTAGCCCTACCGGATTTCCCATCGTAGCCTGATTTGAGGTCCTTTTGATCTAACAAGGTTTTCAATATAGATAATAATAAGTCTTGAGTATGATCAGAATTGGTAATTGATTTTTCTCGAAGAACAAGGATTGAGGATATAATTCTTTCAAGGCCTTATAAAGGACTCAGTGAATATTAAATTTTGCTCTGGAGGGCCACTCAGTAGATTCAGATAGTACATAAGATCTGGCGTCGCAGAGGATATTTGTGGGGAAAGGGAATGGTCAGAAGGCGTACTACTGAACAGCCTTAGACCTGGGGTGTTGAGTCCGAGGTTACTATCCAGATGGGTCTTAGGTGACTGTTGGAAGAGTTCCTTGTTCCACATACGCAATTCAGGTCAATATCAGGAAGAGTGAAATCCTCTCTCCCACTCTAATTCCCGCAACACCTTCCACATTCACTGTAAAAGGCATTTGATTTTCCGGGAGAAGCCTTTGGGTCTCCAAAACCCCCCTCGTAGGGGTAAAGCCATCCTCCCTCCCCCCATTGGTAGCGCAGCAAGCTGCTAAATCAGTGCTGTCGCTAAGAGCTAATTCTTCAGGTGACTTCTTTTGAACAGAAGGCAAAATGGAATTTATACTTTTTGTATTGAGGTGAGGAGTGCCCTTGTTTCTTAAAGGATTTGACTTAGTCTTTTTACATGCACGACTAAGAAAAGTCCTGCTCCTTCAGAAATGTCCTTCAGTCATCCTTATCCTTATCTGCACCCCAACTTCCCTCTAGACACCTGAGAGGTGCAGCGTTTTTCACCTCTCACTGCTGCTGCTACTGTACCACTGGATGCCACAGCTATACCACTTTTACAGGCAGGTGCAGAGGCAATCACAGGGTCCAGGGCGGGGGGCCAAGGGTGGGATTGAGAGCTGAGAGCTATGTGGGTTCTAACACTGACAATCAGTGACAACCTGCAAGCGTACGGGGCAGTTTTCCTCACCCCTCCACCCGCTCGCCCCTTCCTTCTCCTCCTTCTCCTCATCTTCCTTCCTCCTGGTAATCGTTGATCGTAGATGGTATTAAAATGCGGAGGATCAAACCATAGATGCTGCTGTGCACACTCCCAGGTCCCCACGGCACTCCTCTGAGTGTTTTTTTTTTTTGGCCCCTCAGCGGGATTGCTTTAGCTGATCCACCTAAACTTTAGCAACGTCTTTGCCCAAGAGGCACTGTGGGGGGCTTTATCGTTCACCCTTTCACCATTTGCCAACCGTTCCCCACTCCTTTGCCCCGGGAGCGCAGTGCATCTCACCGCGACTTCACACCTCCGCTCACTCCGCACTAGGCTGGAGGCCTAATCGAGCTGCTCCAAATTCGGCCGGGAGAAAGGGCCTCAAATAAGGTGTCGAGGGTGGGTAGAATCGCATGGCCGGCTCCGCTCCCTTGCCTGGCATCTCCCGATGGCACGCACTTCCTTCACGGCACCTCTGCCGACCCCCAGGTCAAACAGGATTGCTTTAGAAGCCATTCGAGAGTCATTTGATGATCATCCAACCACATTAGAAGCCATTTTCACATCATCAGACATCATCAAGCTCTTGAAGTCATCAGGAAAGCTTAAAAGCTCAGCCTGATGATTTGAGGATGACTTGAAAATGAGTACCTGATGACTTCAGAAGGTGTCATTATTCCTGATGATATAAGGATGACTAGAAAATGAGTATTCGATGACTTCAGTAGGTGTCATTATTTCTGATGATTTGAGGATGACTTGAAAATGAGTATCCAATGACTTCAGGAGGTGTCATTATTCCTGATGATTTAAAGATGACTTGAAAATGAGTATCTGATGACTTCAGAAGGTGCCATTATTCCTGATGATTTAAGAACGACTTGAAAATGAGTATCCGATTACTTTATAAGATGAGACTGTTCCTGATGACTTTTGGATGATTTGAAAATGAGTATCTGATTACTTCAAAAGTACGATTTTGTTTTCAATAAAATGTTTTTTTTCTGGTGATTTTAACATGAATTGCTAGTTTGATGGTGGGCTGGTGAAAGTGGTATTCTATTGGAATTAGCATGGCAGATTTAAATTAGGATGCAAAATGGCAACATTTTCATTTTTCGCTGCAGATAGAGGAAGAAGGCATATTGAAGTACTTTAGATATATTCAGGGCCACTGGAATTATGTGGCAGGAAAAGGACAAATTATGAGGCAGGGTTGACTAATTTATGTGGCAAGAAATGTCCAGTTATTAATTTACAACGCCAATAGCTCTAACTCAAGCAGATGCGAGACCAATTGCATTGCAAATGCTTGTTACCTTTTTATTCCTGGAGATTCCTAGACACCAGGAACCATGAGGAAGAAATCCCAAGTAGGGTTACTGAAGCAGCTTGAGGGTACCAGTGAGGTTGTAGGTGGCCCTAGAATCGGAACCACTGCGGTGCTACTTCTTGCAATTTACCACTGTTTGTAGAGGTGTGTGCACTTTGAGACCCCCCAAGCCTGGTCTGCTTGGACTCATAAGGAGGGAAGTCCAAGTACAGGAGAACAAAATGTCCACCTTGTCCTCTGCTGCTGGCTAAGCTGGGACACAGCAGCGTGGGCAGGGAGATAGATCTGGCGTCCCTTCCCAAAAGAGCGCTCCTGTTTTAATTGTATCCATTCACCCTTTCCTCCTTCCATTCGCCTGCTGATAACCACCATTTCATTCTGTCATTCATTCATTATTTCATCCATCATTCAGTCTTTCAACATTCTAACCGTCCACCCATACATTTCCAGTCTATCCATTCATCTCAATACGTAGCCATCAAACCTATCCATCCACGCACCTATCATTCATCCATCCTTTCACACATCCATCTTTTCAGTCACTCACTCATTCATCCATCCACCCTTTCATCAATCCATCAATCCATCGACCCTACCTTTCACTCATCCATCCATTATTTCCCTCATCCATCTATCCACCCTTTAATCCATTTATCAACCCACTTTCCCTTTCACTCTCCATCCATACTTTCACTCAGCCATCCTTTCACTCATCCATCCATTATTTTATCTCTCATAATCTTTTACATCCATCCATCCCTCATCCACCTATCCTAAGCAGGCACAAGTTGCATTTTACAGAAGAACTCTCAGACACAAACATATCTTCTTTTTTTGCTGGTCCCCAACGAGAGCCACAGTTAGAGGAAAAAACAGAACTCTTCTGCCTTCTTCCCTCGTGACCCATAAAACACTCTGAACGCCCAGCGTGCTTACTTTCTAAGAAAGCAAAAAAGAACTGCACAGCCGTACGTTACTTTTATATCCCCATGGGTCATTACGTCTCTTTTTAAACAGCTTTTCCTTTGAATCAGTAAGTCGAAATGCAAGGATTTGACACTTGCTGCAGAAGTACATAAAGCGGCAAAGGTAATTATTCAGAGTTTACACATCGGATTTTTGTCACTCTTGTGGTTTTAATGAAATATATTGCACCCCTCACATACACATTTAAAAACAGCTTTTTATTTTTTCTATTCCCAGTCCAACTGCTTCCAGTCCCACTCACCTCCAATGTTCCCTCAAATGTTTCTCCACTGTGTGCGGCAGTGTGCGGTCTCTCTGCGCTGCAGCCAAGGATACGTGCGCCAAGAAATTGACCATTCACGCGCGCGCAGCGCATAACTAGCCAAGATCTTTTGCATTAGCCTCTCCATACCACTAATGCAAAAAAGGGATATCATTGCTCCATGCAATAGGGCATCAAGGCAGTTTTGTGACCTGGTTGCACACCCCAAGGACATGACCTGTTAGGGGAGCACGTATATTGCTCTAAAAGGCTTATTTAGGCTTAGAAAGTGATAACGCATATAAACTACCACAAAGTATAGGAATGGTGGAACATTTGATAACAGCATATTGTCTACTGTTCTGAAGCATTTCTTAGCTCATTAACCATTAATTTCCAAGACAAATATCACTTGCTCGCTTGTGTGCTAAAGTACGACAAATGATGTTTAAAACACTCCCTGCGGCATTTAAACGCTGTTTTCATTGACTTCAATCCAGATTCAAATATGAGCATTATCTGCCTTAGGGGAGCACGTATATCGCTCTAAAAGGCTTATTTAAACTCAGAAAGCGATAAAGCATATAAACTACCACAAAGTATAGGAATGGTGGAACATTCGATAAGAGCACATTTTCTACTGTTCTGAAGCATTTCCTAGCTCATTAACCATTAATTTCCAAGACAAATATCACTTGCTCGCTTGTATGCTAAAGTACGCCAAATTATGTTTAAAACACTCCCCGTGGCATTTAAACGCTGTTTTCATTGACTTCAATCCAGATTCAAATATGAGCATTATCTGCCTTAGGGGAGCACGTATATCGCTCTAAAAGGCTTATTTAAACTCAGAAAGCGATAAAGCATATAAACTACCACAACGTATAGGAATGGTGGAACATTCGATAACAGCACATTTTCTACTGTTCTGAAGCATTTCCTAGCTCATTAACCATTAATTTCCAAGACAAATTTCACTGGCTCGCTTGTATGCTAAAGTACGCCAAATGATGTTTAAAACACTCCCCGTGGCATTTAAACGCTGTTTTCATTTACTTCAATCCAGATTCAAATATGAGCATTGTCTGCCTTAGGGGAGCACGTATATCGCTCTAAAAGGCTTATTTAAACTGAGAAAGTGATAAAACATATAAACTACCACAACGTATAGGAATGGTGGAACATTCAATAACAGCACATTTTCTACTGTTCTGAAGCATTTCCTAGCTCATTAACCATTAATTTCCAAGACAAATTTCACTTGCTCGCTTGTATGCTAAAGTACGCCAAATTATGTTTAAAACACTCCCCGCGGCATTTAGACGCTATTTCCTTGACTTCAACCCAGATTCAAATATGAGCATTATCTGCCTTAGGGGAGCATGTATATCGCTCTAAAAGGCTTATTTAGGCTTAGAAAGTGATAACGCATATAAACTACCACAAAGTATAGGAATGGTGGAACATTCGATAAGAGCACATTTTCTACTGTTCTGAAGCGATGGGGGGAGGAAATGCGCACGCGCCTTACAGGGAACATTGCTCACCTCTATGCAGGTACCTGCAGGAATGAAATCGCAGGTGAACTTGATAAAAAACTCTACGCACATCCGGCAGCGCCGGAAGTGACATCATCGTACTGCGGCGCCAAGAGAGAACTGTGAGGGTGCAACGTTGATATGAGGTGCACAATGGGTTGGCCTCGCTCTGTTTTTTATATTTTCTACCTACCTACGAGGAGGAAAACTGCTTCAATCCGTAAGGTAAGAGCATGCAGGACTAGCTAATGAGCTTTGGGTCGGGGGATTGCCGCCTGGCAGTGGCCGGGGCTAATTGACCCCAGGTTAACCAGAGACGCCAAATGATGTTTAAAACACTCCACGCTGCATTTAAACGCTGTTTTCATTGACTTCAATCCAGATTCAAATATGAGCATTATCTGCCTTAGGGGAGCACGTATATCGCTCTAAAAGGCTTATTTAAACTCAGAAAGTGATAAAGCATATAAAATGCCACAAAGTATAGGAATGGTGGAACATTCGATAACAGCACATTTTCTACTGTTCTGAAGCATTTCCTAGCTCATTAACCATAAATTTCCAAGACAAATATCACTTGCCCGCTTGTATGCTAAAGTACGCCAAATGATGTTTAAAACACTCCCGCGGCATTTAAACGCCGTTTTCATTGACTTCAATCCAGATTCAAATATGAGCATTATCTGCCTTAGGGGAGCACGTATATTGCTCTGACAGTGCTAAATACAGGCGATGTCAAAGCTTGAGAGCGTAGTGATGGAAATTGTTAAATTTAGCAGATGAATTGACACTCTGGGAGAGCGCAGAGAATGTCAAAGTGTTAGCGTGTCTGACCTTAAAAAATAAACTTACAAGGGGACGCGAATGAACCTTTTGACTCGCAACTAAGATGTTGTTACCGTAGCTCCAGTACATAATCTATACAATATCAATAATCAAGGTTCCCGGGACTGGTGGGAGAAACGGCAAATCTTTTGGTACGCACTACCTTTTGGTGTATATGTGCTTATGTTGTGGATGCGGGGTGAAACAGCATCCTTTTTTCCTTGCTGCCTCATAAGTTAAAACACATTGGATTAGCGCATGTTGCGATAGACTTTTTTTTATAAACAGAAACGTTTGGGCTACTTTTCCAGTGCTTCGTAGTTCCATATATTCTCATAACAGAGGGAAACATAATAAACAGATAAATAAATCCCATCTCCAAATGATGCCTTACTATGGTTGGGTGTGCAATACATGGGATAGAAAGCTTTTTACTAGATTGACGACGGGTCCCATAAGATCACATTGATGTTTTCCTCTGGATCAATTCGACCCCAGTTCCATCCTTGTTTGCCCCTGCGATGAGGCGTCCTCACAGAGTCTGCTTTACTTTATGATTTTCTTTAAATTTTACTCTCAATTTACTAATTAAATTACAGTGCTTAGGGGGAAGTAAATGTCGACCTGATTTAGGTTTTTTAATTTTACGTAGTTCCCCAGAGGTCTATATCAGCGTTACCTCCTTTTTCCAACCTGAAGTAGGCTGTAGGAAATCGGTGCTCTTTAGAATCTGAGGGAAAAGTCTGTGTCAATCACCACAAGCTCCTTTTAAAGTGTTATGTGACTTCTATATGAGAGTACTGGTATCCCCTGATTGTTATCCTGTTTTAGCAGTTTGTCACACACAGGATGAATTGGTTTATATGTTTATTGTTATTAGGTTTTTATCAATGTGTGCTTTTATGATTTTTTTTTTAATGATCAAATAAACTTATTAACTTAGACCTCTGTTCCCTCTATAATAAACTTTATTGATGAATATATTTTAAACTCCTCTCGCCTCCAGGGAAGAGATATCAACACCTACCCTTTCGCTCCATGGATATATCTGTACTATCTGATCGAGTAACAACCACAGTAGAGATCAGTTTCCACCTGTTATGTTTGGGGTCTTGTCTGTTGTCTGTTGCCTGGAAGGTGGTACTGCCTTTTGTTTTTAATGTATCTAAGTTTGAATTGTTCTATCGTATATACTTCTCTAAAAAGTACTTTTATTTGTCATAGCAAAGCACTAACTGGCAGTTCATGTTATTTAGTGCTATTGTTTGCGTCTGTATGAATCTTTATGAGCGTCTCTTAAATGCTCAACCACACTACCATGAGAGTGACACTTTCCTAAAAAGAGCTATTCAGTAGTGATATATCTGTATTGTGGCCTTGGGGCACCAATATGTAAACAATAGTAACATAACACATGAAACTGCCCACTAACAACTCACTGCCACAGGAACACAAGAAAATGCCTCACCTCCGGAACACCTGCGACAGCCAACCTCCAATACCATAGCCACTAGCACTGAATATCACTAAAACCTGCCGCTATGTTCAAAGGGTGTAAACATGCAGCTTTCAATAATCTCTTCATTTATTTGCTTAAAGCCCTGGTCACAGCCACCACTCCACACACATTACACCTTTTTCAAATAACATTTTCAGCAAGATTCCCCACACGCTCTGAGTAGTACTAGGCAAGGCAGAGGAAGGGAACCAACTGTTCACTATTTTGTGGTCTGGGCGAGCTTCAACAAGAATTTTCTTTTGTTCAATATATGTACCACACACCGTGTGCCCCAAGCATTCCACATCACCCTGGGCATAATTCTCCAGCTTATGCAGCATATACATTTTTTATGATTTGCTTCCCCTTTACCATAGACCAATGTATCATCTTTGAATGCTCGTGTTCCTTACTAGCCTCCCTCTGAACATGGTGTGCATCACTCCTTCCAAAACCGCTAGAGCACTAACCAAACCTAACAGTATGATTCAAAACTGGGACACACTCTTATGTAGAATGACAGCTGTACACCTAATAGAAGGGTCAAACAAAGTCACTGCCAGGTCTAAGAATTCTCCCTTCCTCACCACCCCTCAAGCTTGAAACTTGGGAATACTCTTTGAATCAGAGATGTTGTTTATTCCACAGGTCAACACAGTGGTTAAAGGATTCAGACTTCATTATTTCCTGCTCCGCAAAATACTCCCTTTACTCCAAACTGGCTACCGGGTGGGCCAAATCCCTTGTTATGATCAGTCTGGACTACTCTAGACCCATTTACTTAGGCCTCTGCGAAGCACTCATTGTCAGACTGCAGAGACTACAAAAGTAGCCACCATAAGCCTTAATGTATATATTCAGAACAACATCAAACCTGCTCTGAAAGATCTCGACATAACTACTGTTTAGGTCCTCTGCTCTTTCTACAAAGCCTACTGGAAAAAGACTCTATTTTTTTCTGATGTGTAATTTCTGAAAGTATTCTTTAACACATAATTGTGCAGTACATTCCAATCTGCCTGACTCCAATCCATACCAATCCACCCCACCTCACCCCACAACAATCCACCCCACTCAATCCAGTTGATGCCAGACCAACCCAGTCCACCCCACTCCAAACCAACCCACTCACCCAAATCACTCCAATCCCCCATAGTTCAGTCCTCCCAACCCAGCCCAACTCAGTCCGCCCCATCTGTCCCATTCCAATCACAAACAATCAGCCCCAATCAAATATAAAACAATCTGGCCTACTCAGACTGCCCCCACCAATAAAAAACAATCTGCCCCACACAAATCTAAAACAATCTGCCTACTAACCTAAATATCAAATGTAATGTCTAATGCCATGTTAAAGCCAATAGCCAGGTAAACTGAATACAACATGTAATGTGCTACTGGTGAACATTGAGCAAATAATATGCGCAGTGGTGAAACACAGTCATTGGTCAAACACAATTAATAGCATCACTACCCCTAAATCTTTAACCAGTCGCAAACTAATTCATGGTTTTTGTATCTAGCAGGATATAATCATGGCTTGATTCAACGTCCTATTTTTCGCTTGCGATCGTTCAGTTTGTGTTAGAAAAGATGGAGAATTTCTGCTTTTGGACAATCCTGGTGAAGTTCTATATATATGGCTGGTTGAAAATATTGATGAAAGTGGTCGGCAAATCACAGAAGAGAAGAGACTTCAAGGCTGTGGTTCTTTTCCAATCATCTGGTAAGTAAAATAATTAAAAACGTTTGTTTAACACATGCCATTTGTGGATAAAGAACTATTTTAGTTAGGTGCCTTTATTCAGGAAGTTCAAGTTCAAAAATTAAAATGTGTACTGCCCATTAAGAAAAACTTACTTTGTTATGGATTGATAGTAAGTTTGTGTCCTTTGATATCAATACATGTTTATGTACATATTTTGGGTAATCAAGGGAAGATATTTCAAATCCTCACTGTGGTCTTGTCACAGTTTTGAAATTATCATTTTCTTTTTTTTTCAGTGAAAAAACAGTGTCTTATGATTCAAAATATTTTTGAAGACTTAATTGCAAGCTATTCTGGCACAACAGAGGGTTTAAAACAGGTTTTACTTCAAAGGGCACAGGAGGAAAAGCAGTTGTTAATGGACTGTGGCAGTCGAGGAAGTGCTGGAAGACTTAAAAGGGTATTGCGTGAGCTCCAAGAGGAAGAGATTGCAGAGAAAAGATGCAAGGAAAAAAATAAAGCCAAGCAGAGTGGCCAGGATAATATAAGAGTTGCTATCCAAGCTCATATTGAAAGGACATCTTCTCAGCCTGGAGAAGCAAGTTCACAGATTAACTTGCAGAAACTGGAAAACCTGTCCCTTTTAGCAGGGATGGCTAGTGTCCTTCATCCGAAATCTACAAACAAATATGAAGCAGTAGGTGGTGAAAATGAAACTTTCTTGGAGTCCCCTATCAAATTCAAGGATCAAAGACAAAAACTTGCCTTCCCTTCACCACGTCACCAGCTGATACCCAAAAAACTATTTCCTACACAAGAAATGACTGCTTCACACAATGAAGTAACACCTACTAGACCCTGCAAACGTGATCATAAAATGGCACCAAATTTGTTGACACCACAAGGTTTTTTGGCTCACAGTTCACAGTCACACGGGCTGGCCTACAGTGAATTTCCGTCTACAGCAACATTCACAGATGTGAATGTGAACCATATGCCTTGCCATGCTGACCCATTTCCAAGCAACGAAAGAGGTGGCCTTGACGTAAGTAGAGCTAAATGAGTGCTGCCATAATACACAATTGCATATTGTTAAGCCGGCATGCCAGTCTTTTTTCTTGATGACCATAACATACCTTTTGCTGCTTAGACATATTTTTAATAACTACTTAATTTCTACCTGTCAGCAGTATCAATAGCCTCAATCCTTATTACAGCATAGAATTAATATAGTGCCTTAATTTTGTCAACAGTAAGACACATATTTATACCTTTAAAATGTGAATAAACAAATGGAAAAGTGCTTGAGCTGTACAATGTAAAAGATGGCTTGAAGATTGATTTTTTTTTTCCCCTTTTTTTCCCCTCAGGACAATGAAGATAGTGCAGGTTTCCTTCTGAATGGTGTCAGTGAAATCCTTTTTTCACCGAAAGAACTTGCATCTGCAAAAGGTATAACTAAAGCTCGTGCTGGAGAAGCTGCCCTAGATGAGGAGAAGGTTGATGCATTATTTGGTAAGATATTGTAAATGTTCAAATTAACTTTCAGCCAGTATAGGATTATGAAAATACATTATACCTCCAATGTTTGCATATGTGGTCCTGTATTAAATTATTGCACAAGGGCTCCATCACGCTTAACTAACAGCTGGGAGGTGTAATTTTGTAACTGTTTGTCCTGGGTTTGTGCTACAAATGACATGAAAATCTGGTGCAAGGCCATGTGTTGGGATTTAATTTCCAAATATGTAGGTCTAGGTGTGTGTGGGGGGGGTCAAAGTGGATGAATGTGCACGTGCAGACTGCACTGCTAAAAACACCGTGCTCACAGATTGTATTTAGACCTGATCAATTGTTCCATTAATTAGATCAGCCACCCTCTTCCTAGCACTTGGTTGTAAGCTCCTATTTGGATTTCTGGTCAGAATGGTAGTTTCATAGACTGTTTTCCAAATATGAATATTGAAGTAGAGTTCAGGCCCGACATAGCTGCGTTTTAAGATGGTTATGTAAATGAAATCTGGTATTGATTACTTGTTTGCAGAGGACACATAGGTTTGTTTCAACACCTACATCTGTACTTGAATCAATCATTCTTTCAAATACGCCAGCATTTTAAAAGCTTGGGGATTTTTAAACACCCACTTGTGTGCAACATCCAGGTCCACATTGGCCAGATATTGACCCTCCAATATGCCCTTGTGTTTTGGGAAAATAATGTATAATGTGATGAAACAGCAAGCTTGTAGATCTGAGTGTGCAGCCCCATGGGTTTATGGGTATGTTCCAGTGGGGCACAAATACCTTGTAAATGAAGATGGCCACGATGCGTGACTTTGTTTAATTAGTGCTTTTCCAGGCTGTCCTAATTATGGGAGGGTGTAATTTGCGTAATTTGATGTTGTGTAGTTATATGAAATCACAAGAATTACTTTTTTGTTGTTGTTGCCATCCCCCGCAAAAGGCAGACTATTTCAGAACTGGGCAAATGGCGAGGCAGATAAGACAGCCTACTGCTTGGGGCAGGAACTATCATTAGTGTAGCTGGTGCATTAGGGACCAATAGGTCCAATAGGTGGAGGAGCTAAACACCACAGTTTGTGGAGTGGTGGTTTGTGTTCATTATCTGTTTTCTGTTGCTCATATTTACTCTTTTATATTTCCCACTCTGGTCCCTGCCACTCATGCTTCCCCAAGTCATGTATGAAGTTTCAGAGAGACCTAAACTTCAACTTTTACTTATAGGGGCAAAATCCAAAAAAGGTTTAAGGGCCTTTGATGTAGATGCAACTGTTCTTACCTCTTCCTGAAACGCAAACAGATTTCCTAAGTCCACAACATGCTGCTTCACTCATAAGTTCATAAAGGAGCATTTTCTTTCTTTACCTTCTACATCCTCTTCATCAATGCCTTGCTCTCACCTCTGCCTTTTTGACCAAGTGCTATTAATGTTAAACTTATGAACCCTTGCAACCAAAACCATATCTCATCAGGCACACAACATGAGATATTAGATTGGAACATTTTAAAGGCAACCCAGCCCTATGAAAAAACTAAAATAGTGGTTGTAATATGATACTAATGTATGTTCATTTAATTTTTCAGAGTTTATGAAGTCTGTGTGCAGGGTAAACGGCTGGCCATCACTGGACAACAGAACTATGAGAAGGAAGCTGACTATAAAGATCTGCAATGCAAGAAGAGGACTAAAGAAAACTCCACATCTAGAAACAAACAACGAAGTTACTGGTTTTCGTTGAATCTATTTGTTCTCTTTTGTAGCCTTCTGGCTTTTCTTTTTGTTCTCATACAGTGTCAAGGGCTTTCTTTTGTTCTCTTGTTCAGTATCCTGGCCCCCATGGGGCTAATGATGTGCTTTAGATCAATAATATGACATGATGACATTCCCCTGTTAATCCTTTTTACTTGAACCATTGTTTTGTTCAGTCTTTTGCCACTAGTCACTATGTAAAACAACTAATAATGTGCTGTACCTCAAAGTAAGGCAAGCCCCAGTGAGTCAGGAGCATGGGAAGTGAAGCACCACAAGTTAAGCTTTTCTGAATGGAAAGTTTAACTTTGTTGCAGGTAATTACTTTTGTATATATGGTATTTTTACAGCACCAATCTAGCCAAAAAGCATGATTCTCAGAATTATTTCATACCAGTGCCCCCCTCTTTGTAGAGATTAAAAAGTAATCTTTCCAAAGCAGAAGAATAATGATCTGATTATCGGGACCAGATTTATGGAAGTTTTGTGTTTAGTTTGCTTATGTTTTATAACTCGGAACTAATGCAAACTCCTTTTCTGGATTTAAAAACTGAAGCAAATTGGTATTTGGTACGATACCTGTCCAAAGTGGGAAAAAGTTTTAAAGTTTGCCTAGGCTAAATCTAGCCTAAGCTAGACTATGGTAGACACCTTTGCACTATGATGCAGAGGTGTGTGCATGGTGCCCGGCTGCCTGATGGTCAACTGGCGCAAGGGAGAGGGGGAGAAAGGGTACTTTCATGTTCTCTCCAATCATGCAACACAGCAATTTTGGGTGCTGTGCTGCGTTCAGTGACAGTTTTGTAATTCTGGCACTTAGTTCTTTGGAACTCATGGCATTGCAAATAATTCATGGTATTGTGTAAAGAAGGCATGTTACATCCAAGTGACCTTTTTTCAGTTGGAAGGAAGCTTGAGGAAGTGGTCATCTAAATATTTCACTATCAACAAATCCATATTCCTAAACTACTAGTGAGACCTTGCAATGAAATATTGGCAGTTGGCTAATGTGCTTGTAACATGGAATTGTCAAGGTGTAATCCAACCCTTAAGGATTTAACATTGATCCACAGCCATTCTAAATAATTTATTAAATCATCTAGGAGCTATGCACAGTTGGCAGAAAATCAGCCAAGAGTATTGCACAATCATCTGAAAGTCCACATGTAGTCATGGTTTAGTAATCCACACTCATTCTGAAGTTGTCCTAAAATAATCCTGAGTAATCCATGCTCATTCCTGAGTAGTCTTTAAATCATCCTAGAGTAATCCACACTCATCCTGAAATTGTCATGGGATCATTCCAAAATAATCAACAGCCATCCTGAAGCAGTAATAGGATCATCGAGGAATAACCCACAGTCATCCTGAAATTGTAGGGGGGTCATTACAGAGTAATCAACAGCCATCCTGAAGTGGTAATGGGATCATCGGGAAACTATCCACAGTCATCCTGAAACTGTTGTAGAATCATCCTAGAGTAATCCACAAGAATCAGTAGATTGTCTAGAGACCATCCTGGAGTAATTCACACTTATCCTGAAGTTGTCAATTAGTATTTGTGGAGTTGTAGAAGGTCATTACTCCCTGCCAGTGGAAGTCATCAGAACACCATCCTAGAGTAGTTTTTGTGATGATTCTAGAGTCATCTCATTTAAATTTTTTGGTCTATACACATACTTCAGGATGGTTTGGGATGACTTCACCAGTTAATTGCAGGAATAGCCCAGCTGAAGTCATCAGATGACTTCAGAATGACTCCAGGAAGATCTTCCTTTTTGACCACCTGGCACTGACGGCACTTATACCGTCTGGACACTTCACTTCAGAGATAAGGCAGATTTGGCACAGGAGTGATTCAAGGAAAACAGGGTCTCAACATAATCTTTAGGTCTTTCCTCATGCTTGCAGAAGTATCACCAGCAATTACTCCACTTTGCACTGAAGGCCTTCAAGCTGCTGGCGGGGTTCGGTGCAAAGACAATGCTGAAGCCCTCGCTCCAGCAAACAGCCACCCTCCCACAAAGTCCTCTAGACACTGGTCTCTGACCATCTGGAGCATACCCCAACTCTCTATTTTAGCTGGCCTTCTCACTCAGTCATCAGAATGAATGAATGAATGGAGGGATTTATAGAGCACATGGCTACTCAGAGTGTCCGGGCACTGAGAGTGAAAATAATATGCATCTAGGGGAGAAGAGCTGATTTAATTTCTCTTCTAAAGGCAGCCTCAAGAGGAATCTTACACAGATCTCAAGGAAGCTTGTTACATGCTTTAGCAGCAAGAAATGAAAAAACTGTGCCTCCCTTCCTCAAGCGCACAATGCGTGGGACAACATCCAATGCAGCAGAGGTTGAGCGCAGCACTTTAGAGAGGTGATAAGGAACAAATTTCCATGCAAGATAGCTTGTGTTGGCTAGAAAAACAGCCCTGGGAACCAAAACAATGGATATGAAAAGGATCTGCTTCCTGATTTCAATACAGGGGGATTAAGATGCGAATGGGCAGGCACATAATAAGCCTAGTCACAATATTTTGGACCAGTTGAAGGTGACTTAGCAGGGCCATGACGCTCCCAGATATAGGGCATTAGCGTAGTCCAAGCATGAGGTAATCCAAGTATGGTTCATGGTCCTCCTGCATTGAAGGGGCAAGAGGAAAAAAACAGGTCAGTCATCTGACCCTTGGAGTCACTTTTGCGTTGGATGAAGGGTACAGGCCCAGTCTTCCTTCTCAACCAGCAGAGTAGCAAAGCAACAAAGCAGCACAGCAATCCTCCTTCTGTAGTATCCACAGGTCCAGAAGTGTACTGAAGAGTTGAGTCTGAGGGTCTATTGTTTATACCTGGTGCCCACTTTGAATTAGAAGAAGGTTCTGGAGGTTTCAACCCTAGAGGTGTTTGGAATTTTTGGTTTCCCTTTTTGGAATTTTCTGTCTCCCTGTCCTTTGTGATGTCTGAGTGTGGTAGGTAACAGCCCCTCCCTCTCATCAAGTCAGAGTTGGCCCATCCTCCCAAATACTATTCCCCTGTGCCTCACTGTCTGAGCGCAATACCTAAAAAACAGCTGCTTGCTACATCTGCTCATGTGACCCAATATACAGGCTGCAGGCACCAGAGGATTGGGGCAAGAAAATGCCAACTTCTTAAAAGTTACATTTTCAGAAGTGTGACTTAATATCCGTTTTTTTACCATTAAAGAGCGTTTTTATTTATAATTCTTTAGATAACAACTCAACATTCCTACCTGCTCCCAGCTGCAAGTTATCACCTATTAAATGTAATAGGTTAACCCATTGTTACTCTATGGAAAAGGCAGGCCTTGCAGCACTGAAAAACACATTTAAGAGTGTTTCACTACCAGGGCATGTAAAAGTTAAAAGTACATGTCCAACTTTTCACATACACTGCATTCTGCCCTCTAGGCTGTGTAGGGCAAACCCCAGAGGTGGATTATTTGTATTTTAAAGGAAGGTTTATGCCTAGCAGAATGTTTATTTTGTCAGGTGGAAGTGGCAGTTTAAACTGCACTCACAGGCTGCAGCATCGGGCCTGAGACATGTTTAAAAGGCTACTTAGGAGGGTAGGATAATCAATGCTGCATGCCCACCAGTACCATTTAACTTACAGGACCTGGGTACATGTAGTACCATTTGACTAGGGACTTAAAAGTAAATTAAATGTGCTTATTGGTGTGAGCCAATTTCACCATGCTTAAGGCACAGAGTGCAAATACTTTAGCACAGGTTAGCAGTGGTAAAGTGCACAGAGTCCTAAGGCCAACAAAAACGAGATTAGCAAAAATGAAGGAGTAAGGCAAAAAGTTTGGGAGAAGACCATCCTTAGGATAACAGATCTAACAGCCTGTGATGGACACAATGCTGTAAAGTAAATTTTTGGGGCTGACTTGAAAACCAAAAACTATGTTGACCGTGCTGTGAATGCTAAGATGGTAATTCATCATCATGCTTTGATTTGCACCATAGGTTTCTTGGTTGATGTACAGGCATTCCACACGGACATGCGTTTTGATGACTCCAGGCTGTTTGGAGATGAGCTAATTTATCTCTGGAGTGATTCAAAGATAGCTGTGCAAAGGCTCACTACGTAGGCTTGGTAGCTTCTACCCACCAGTTCCTCCAGCGATACATTAGGTTCATGGGTTACTCCCAGGACCTGGCTTATAACCAGAGGTGGCCTTCTCAGCCTACTGCCCGCCACCCGTCCCTTTAGGGACTCCGGGGGCATGGAGGCACCAGAGAGTGTGGCCAACTACAGCATGGTCATCACTCATCATCCTCTTTCTCTGCCACTGCTGAACCACTTTGATGCCCCGTTAGGGACTCACAGCCAGCGGGGGACAGAATATGTGTGTAATTATCTTGGGCCAGTGGGTCCTGTAGGTTGTTAGGGTTGCTGTAGGAGGCTGGCCTGGCTTATAGTGGGTACCCTGTGGTACTTACACCCTGTGCCAGGTCCAGTTATCCCTTATTAGTAGAATATAGGTGTTTCTAGCAGCTTAGGCTGATAGAAGGTAGCTATGGCAAAGCAGCTTAGGCTGAACTAGGAGACATGCAAAGCTCCTTCTATACCACTTATATCATATAGCACAATATCATAAGAAAACACAATACTCAGAGTTACTAAAATTAAAGGTACTTTATTTTAGTGACAATATGCCAAAAGTATCTCAGAGGATACCCTCACTTAGGAGGTAAGTGATATACACAACTTATATGTACACAAACCCAAAACAGGTAAGTAAGAGTCAGAAAAGTAATGCAAACAGTGTAGAATTACAATAGGTTGCAATAGATGAACCTAGATCTAGGGGCAACACAAACCATATACTCCAAAAGTGGAATGCAAATCACAAATGGACCCCAGACCTATGGGAGCTTGTAGAGGGTCGCTGGGACTGTAAGAAAACAGTCAGGGTGTCCAAGATACCTCACCCCAAGACCCTGAAAAGTAGGAGTAAAGTACACCTACTACCCCAAAAGAACACAATAGTCGTGATAGGGGGATTCTGCAAGAACCACAAACACCAGCAAAGCACTGAAGACGGATTCCTGGACCTGAGGACCTGCAAGGCAAGGGGACCAAGTCCAAGAGTCGCAATAGTGTCCGGGGGGGCAGGAGCCCAGGAAACCCCAGATGAAGGTGCAAGGAAGCTCCCTTTGGATGGAAGAAGCTTGGAATTCTGCAACAACGAAGAGGACTAGGAACTTTTCCTTTGGATGGAAGATGTCCCACGTCGCGATGAAGGTTGCAGAAGTGTTCCCATGCAGAAATACTGCAAACAAGACTTGCTAGCTGCAAGGGTCGCGGTAGAGGTTTTTGGGTGCTGCTGGGGACCAGGAAGGACCAGTATGTCGCCCCTTGGAGGAGGAGACAGAGGGGGCACTCAGCAACTCAGAGAGCCCCCACAAAAGCAGACAGCACCCGCAAAAATACCTGAACTGGCACTAGGAAGATTTGTGAACCGGAGTCCATGCAGAGTTACAAAAGAGGGGCCCATGACGTTGGGGGCCAAATCAGAGGGTTGAGCACTGCCGGACGGAGTGCTGGGGACCCAGGCTAGGCTGTGCACAAAGGAAATCCTGGAAGAGTGCACAGGAACCGGGGCAGCTGCAAATCACACAGCACACAGATTTGCAGTCTAGCGTGGGGAGGCAAGGACTTACCTCCACCAAACTTGTACTGAAGGGTCACTGGACTGTGGGAGTCACTTGGATAGAGTTCCTATGTTCCAGGGACCACACTCATCAGGATGAGAGGGGACTCAGAGGACTGGTGATGCAGTCTTTTGGTGCCTGCGTTAGCAGGGGGAAGATTCCGTCGACCCACAGGAGATTTCTTCTTGGCTTCCAGTGCAGGGTGAAGGCAGACCCCCAGAGCATGCACCACCAGGAAACAGTCGAGAAAGCCGGCAGAATGAGGCGCTACAATGTTGCTGGTAGTCATCTTGCTACTTTGTTGCGGTTTTGCAGGCGTCCTGGAGCAGTTAGCGGTCGATCCTTGGTAGAAGTCGAAGAGGGAGATGCAGGGGAACTCTTGTGAGCTTTTGTATTCATTATCTGAAGAATTCCCCAGAGGAGAGACCCTAAATAGCCAGACAAGGAGGTTTGGCTACCAAGAAAGGAGGATTGGCTACCAAGAAAGGTAAGAGCCTATCAGAGGGGGTCTCTGACGTCACCTGCTGGCACTGGCCACTCAGAGCAGTCCAATGTGCTCCCAACACCTCTGTTTCCAAGATGGCAGAGGTCTGGGACACACTGGAGGAGCTCTGGGCACCTCCCCTGGGAGGTGCTGGTCAGGGGAGTCGTTACTCCCCTTTCCTTTGTCCAGTTTCGTGCCAGAGCAGGGCTGGGAGATCCCTGAACCAGTGTACACTGGCTTATGCAGAGATGGGCACCATCTGTGCCCGTCAAAGCATTTCCAGAGGCTGGGGGAGGCTACTCCTCCCCAGCCCTTCCCACCTATTTCCAAAGGGAGAGGGTGTAACACCCTCTCTCAGAGGAAATCCTTTGTATTGCCTTCCTAGGCCAGGGCTGCCTGGACCCCAGGAGGGCAGAATCCTGTCTGAGGGGTTGGCAGCACCAGCAGCTGCAGTGGAAACCTCGGAAAGGCAGTTTGGCAATACCCGGGTTCTGTGCTAGAGACCCGGGGGATCATAGAATTGTCCCCCCAATACCAGAATGGTAATGGGGTGACAATTCTATGATCTTAGACATGTTACATGGCCATGTTCGGAGTTACCATTGTGACGCTATACATAGGTAGTGACCTATGTATAGTGCACGTGTGTAATGGTGTCCCCACACTCACAAAGTCCAGGGAATTTGCCCTGAACGATGTAGGGGCACCTTGGCTAGTGCCAGGGTGCCCACACACTAAGTAACTTGGCACCCAACCTTCACCAGATGAAGGTTAGACATATAGGTGACTTATAAATTACTTATGTGCAGTGAAGAATGGCTGTGAAATAACGTGGATGTTATTTCACTCAGGCTGCAGTGGCAGGCCTGTGTAAGAATTGTCAGAGCTCCCTATGGGTGGCAAAAGAAATGCTGCAGCCCATAGGGATCTCCTGGAACACCAATACCCTGGGTACCTAAGTACCATATACAAGGGAAATATATGGGTGTACCAGTGTGCCAATGAGAATTGGTAAATTTAGTCACTAGCCTGCAGTGACAAATTTGGAAAGCAGAGAGAACATAAACACTGAGGTTCTGGTTAGCAGAGCCTCAGTGATACAGTTAGGCACCACACAGGGAACACATACACGACACATACTATGAGCACTGGGGTCCTGCCTAGCAGGATCCCAGTGACACAGGGGCTAAAACATACATACATACAGTGAAAATGGGGGGTAACATGCCAGGCAAGATGGTACTTTCCTACAGTTGCACCCTTCAATTTTTGACAACCGCCCATCTCCAGATCCTCCTGTTGTCGCCCAGACTTCTAAAGAACATGCCTTCATCTTTGCCAGAGAGATTCAGTCATTAATGTCCAAGGGGGCCATTAAGACAGTTCTTGAGACGGAGAGAGGCAGAGGGTGCTATGTTCTCCATTTTCTGGTATCTAAAAAGGGTTGTGGGCTCATGTTCATTTTGGATCTCTGTTCCTGAATGCTTTTCTTTGAAAGGACAAATTCAAGATGCTCACCTTAGCCCAGAACCTCTCCGCTCTTGACCCAGGAGACTGGATGGTGTCCTGGAAATTGCAGTGCCTGTACTTAGATGTGCCTGTCTTTCAGTGCTACATGTGATTCCTTTGATGCCTCTTGGAGAAAAAACACTTTCATTTTGCTGTTCTGCTCTTTAGGGTCACTTTTGCCCCTGTGTTTTCAAAATTATCATAACCATGGTCTCAGCTCATTCTCACAGATCGTGAATCTACATCTTTTTATACCTTGGTGACTGGCTGTTGAAGGTGGTCTTTTCACAGTCAAACCGGCTTATGACTATTCCTCTACTCTATATCCATCAATAAGCAAAACTCCCACCTCCATCCACTGCATTGGATTCCCTTTGTTGGAGGCAGTTTTGGACTCAGTGGTGTTCAAAGCTTTTCCACCCCTACTGCAACTCAGGAACATTGTGGATTTGATCCTGATGTTTCAGGATCGGTCTTGGGTTCCGGCCCAGATGGTTCTAAGTTTCCTTGGTCTCCTTGTGTATCCTTCTGGTACCTCAGGATTGTTAACACTTGCAGGCTGTCCAGTGGAACCTCCATATTCAATGCACTCAACACGAGGGGCATCTCAAGGATAACATCTGTGTGTCGGTGGTGGATGAAGGACACTTGCCTGCTGTGATCCCTACTCCACCTAGTGCACACAGCGATGATGGATAAATTTGGCTTTGGGCTGGGGAGGCCACCTATATGAGGTAGAGATCTGTGGCCTCTGGTCTCTGTTGGAACAGTTGCACCCCATCAAACTTCTGGAGCTGTGTACCGTCCAGTTGGTTCTCATGGTCTTTCTACCATCTATCAAGGAAAGCCCTGTGTGCAAATTCTAACAGACAACATGATGGCCGTGTAGTACTGCAACAAGCAGGGTAGTGTGTGGTCACAGGTTTAGTACCAGGAAGCTCTGAGACTGATGCTGACTGGGTCTTCAGGGGATCTTGCTGACTGCCAACCATCTAGCAGGATCCCTGAATGCCAGGGCAGAGAAGCTCAGCAAGCTCCATCTAGCCAAACATCATTGGCCTTTGGACCTGGAGGTAGTTCGATGAGCCTTCCCCCCCCAGGAAGTCATTGAATGTATCTTTTTGTTACTGCTGAGAACACTCACTGTCAACTCTAAAGTTTCCACCTCAGGGCTCTCGAGGAGATGCTTTTCACCCTTGTGGGACTCCAATCTTCTCTGCGCCTTCCCACCTCTCCTGCTACTTTCCCTAGCTTTGTAGAAGGTCAGGAGAGACTTGGCTTAGATCATGTAGAAGGTCAGGAGAGACTTGGCTTAGATCATCCCAATAGCCCAAGACTTGGTGCAGAGAGTGTGGCACTGCTAAATGTGAGCATTTGCACTCTGCTCCATCTGCCTCTATGAGAGGACATGCTGTCCCAGCAACAGGCAGGTATTCTTTATCCAAACCTACACGGATTGATATTGAGTAGAAGCAGTTGGGTGGATTTACCCAGCATGTAGAGATGGTGTATATTATCCTATCCTGGTGATGTACTGTGCATGCTGACCAGTTTGTGGCCTGGTGCAAGGGCAGTCGGGTCAATCCCTTCCTGGCTAAACTTGCGGATATACTTCTGTTTGTGCTTTATTTTGCTCTGCAGGGCCTTGCTGTGTGCAATGTGAAAAGACATTTGTTGCCTTCTTACCCTTTCTACATTTTCGTGATCAGTCTTCCCTGTTTAGGCCATACATTGTGATGTTTCATGATTTCTTGAAATGTCTTTCATATATTTTCTCCTGTACCTATTGTTATGCTACAATTGGGAGTTAATTTGTTTTTTCACCACCTTAATTTGCACATCTTTCCAGCCAAAGCTGTTCCTTTAGACTTCTGATCTTTAAAAGTGTCTTCCTCATTGTGATTTCTTCTGCACGCTGTGTCAGTAAACTACATGTGCTCTCAGTACATATGACATATACCACTTTTTTTTTTAGAAATTGGTACTTTGGACCTGGACATTCCTTCTACAGAAGATGGTATTGGCCTTTCCTGTGGGGTAGTGTGTCACGGTTCCCCCTTTTTTCTCTCTGACTCCTCCCTATAAGGAGGTAGAGATGCTTCATTTGTTGGACCCCAGGAGGGCCCTAGCTCTTCTACCAATTGAACTAAGGAGCAATGAGTGGATATGACAAACCCTTTGTGGGTTTCTTGAGTGCAAATAAGAGGGAAGGGGTCCAGAAATAGACCTCATGCAGGCGAATTGTTCTCTATGTTAAAATGTGCTATGTGTTGTCCAACAAGGAGCCTCCTTGGGGCCTTCTGGCCCATTCATCTGAAGCTTAGGCCACAACTATAGCCTTAGCTAGGGGTGTTTCAGTGCCGAACATCTGCCAGTTGCCTATGTCAGCCTCGTCTACACTTTCACCAGGCATTACTGTCTTGCTTTGCAGAGAGGGCCATTTTGCCAGCTTGGTCCTGTAGGTTTTCCTGTTTTGAAGTCCACTCCTCAAACCCTCCAACTTTTAGGAAGTACTGGTTTGGTATCTTGTCAAAAGCTGATGACTCTTCAGTTAGAACTATCCAAATGCCCACCCTCCTCCTCGTTCTGTGAAGTGGACTTCCAGGTTTTATTATGTTTGCTTGTTAAATTCTCTGCACACCTGTGTATAACAGGTAGGGCATTAAAATTCATGGATATGAAGCAAGCCATTCATGACATTGTTTTGCAGCATCGCACATTCTTATATTAGCTCCATTTGTTGTTGTTTCGTAACAGCACTTTTTATGGTCTTTAGGTGACATGGTTTCATTGGTGGAGTGGACTCTCTGTGATACGTTGAGATACTTGCCAGTATTTCTTCTTTTTTAGTCTTAGTTTCTTCTTCAATCACACTAAAGTTCCCTGTTGAACCTTGCTATATTTGTGATCTCTTTCCATTTTTTCATTCATTGCCTCTTTCTTAAGTTAAGGAAAAGCCAGTGTGCCTGCTGAGTGCTGAGTTCAGCTCACAGATTCAAAGCAGACACACAGCTCCTCGCATCGGCCAACAGAGGAGAACCCGCCCTGCTGCCAGAGTAAGCAGCTCTGCCATCCAATGGATGGAAATCCTCCCCTAAAGATATGCAGCTTTTTCTGAGGTGAAGATTGTAATAGTTTGTGTATGTTTTCTTTGCCCAGAGAGTGGTTTCCTCACCGATCCTTAGACAATGTAACCTTTTAAACCTGTTTAGTAGGTACAGTGTTTCTCCAGTTGGTAAGCATGCTAGCCTTGTACCTTTGATTCAGCTTTATCTTCATGGTCTTTCTTTGATTCTTCTGGGTTTCTTCTTTTGGCCTTGCATAGTTATTCCACGTATGCTTAGAGACTATAGACCGTCCTTTGTTTTTTCCACAACTGTTAGTATGTAGGTGCTTGGTTGGGCTATGAACACACTTTTGGTACTTGGCCCTCCCCTTCAGTCATGCAAAAAGAACAAGTGATGGACGGAATGCTGAACAATGTCAAACATTCAACCCCCAGTACAGAGATCCCGCCCTGAATCCGTTGTGTTTTTGCTACGCATGCCATTCCAGTTTGGACCTAGCCATATGCACATCAGTCTTGACCCTGCTTCCCATAGGAGAAGTCCAGCCCAAACTGCCAAGCCAGGACCTCCATGGACTGGAAACAAGCATCCTGGGACCAGTTTCAGGGTATCACTCTTCATCAGCCAGGCTAGCTTGACTCCAGTTGCATGAGGGGCAAGGGACCCGGATCTGGGCATACCCTTCCCACTTAGGGCGACAAATGCAAAGAGAAGAAGTGATGGGCAGAATGCTGAACAATGTCAAACATTCACCCCCAGTTTGGGCTGGACTTTTCCCATGGGGAATAGGGTCAAGACTGATTTGCATATGGCTGGGTCAAAACTGGGGTGGCTTGGTGAGCAGAAAAACTATGGATTAAACCTGTATCTTTGTGACTGGGGTCAATGTTTGCCTAAGTGGGAAGGGTATGCCCAGACGTGGGTCCGGTGCTCACTGCACCACTGGATTCAAGCTAGCCTGGCTGATGAAGGGTGATACCCTGAAACCGGTCCTAGGATGCTTGTTTCCGGGCTAGGGAGGACCTGGCTTGGCAGTTCAGGCTAGACTGTTCCCATGGGGAACAGGGTCAAGACTGAATTGCATATGGCTAGGTCCAAACTAGGGTGGCATGGTGAGCAAAAAAATGATGGATTAAACACAGATCTTTGTAACTGGGAGTGAATGTTTGCGTTGTTCAGCGTTCCGTCCGTCATCTGTTCTTTTTGCACCTCCCCTTCAGTCATTCAAAGGAAAGTTAATTTATTTGTGAATTTTGATGGTGTTAAGTTAATGCGAAAGCCTGAGCCCTTATGGATTTTTTACAATTTCTTTTTAGGATAAAATGACTGCACATCCCAAATAATATTTCTAATCATCGAGTAATTTGGTTTTAACTGCCGATTTATTACTCTGTTTGCCATAAGTTGCTACCACTTTTCTGTGTCCTGATAAAGGCCCCTTTGAAATTGCTCTGACAAGTTGAAATGAATGACACTGTTGTTTGCTATTTAGTTGTTCCTCTATCCAGTATACTTCATGTATGAGTTTTTTGCTGCCAAATATATACTGTTGCTCAAAAGTGTATTGCTGTATGTAAGAATTGTTTTGAGCACCAATATTCACCTTTGTCACAACTTACTTGCACTGTGCTGTGTCTTTGGACGACCTTATGGACATTTGTGATAATTTCTTTACTGTAGGAAAGAAATCTAGAATTCAACATGCAACTGTTTGTGATATCTCAAACAGGTTGTCAAGGAAGCATAAGCTACAAGCTCTCCTCGAGGGAACCATTTGTTCTTGTTGGGATTCTACACACTGTCATGGATCAATATCTGTTATTGATGCTCCATGTCTAAGAGCGCAGAATGCCTTATGGTCAACTGATGTCAGTGTGCAGGGGTGGCGTGTGTATACCAGTGGCATAATGAAACCTGGGGATGCGGGGGAGCTCCTGCAAAGTACAAGGAGGGGGCCCCCCCGGACTCACTCAGGAGCTCTCAGGCTAGGGTACTGTGCCGAGTTGGCCCCCTGGAGCTCTGGTACGCCCACAACATGGGTGCTGCTGGGGTTAGTGTTATACCACTGATATATACTGCTCTGTACTGTCTTTTCCAGAGGAGGTGCAAGATTGCTGTGGAGTCTGATGGCTCCACCTAGCAGTGCGCATGAGCAACTACTGAAAACGTTTCTGGATCCAGTCTGGCACTTTAGGGGGTTCAAAAGCTGAAGTATCTAGGGTAAGAGTACCCACCAGAAAAAGTGTTACTGAAGGTGAGTAACTTGTTCATTTGACTCTGTATGGTACAGTCTGTGCATGAAGGAAACTGTGCTCAACTTAGGATGATATGCATCCTTAACAGATGCTCCTTCATGTGTACTCCAGGTTATTCCTGGGACTGGAGATGCCTGAGATGTGGCATCACAAGGGAAGAATCGCTTTCTGACTCCTCGTGTTCTGTTTGCTAAGTAAGGTACTGCATAATCCCTTGGAAGCTACTCAATTCTCTGTAGGCACTTGGATCTAGACAAGTCATGTATTAAAAAGGCCAGACAAGATCGCTGTGGAGAAAATGCTGCAACTGCCTCAGTCAAAATCCTACCACATTAAAGAAATATGTGCAGTTGTAATTATTTTTTCATAACTATTTGCGGAGCTAAGACTTTTGACCGGTGATGCGGGATGTGCCTCTCTTTTTTTTTTTGCTTTAAAAAAAAAAATCTTTTTATTATGCTGTGAACAAAAACATGCATAGCTAAACCTGACGTTAATGTAGCACACAGTTTGAAAATCAGTGATTCAGACATATTTGATGTAGAGCTGACAGTTTGACAATTCGGGCAATCAATCGAGGTCCCTGTGAACCTGTCATGGACCCTATATATTTTTGAATTTCCGAGGGCGTCCTTTGCCTTTTACATATTGTGCGTTCAGCCTACATGCACCAATCCATTCTCACATGCCATTGTGTAATGTGGGCATGTCTCAACTCCCCCATTCATGAGCAGTGTCTCTTTGGGCCATAATAAGGACCACTTTAAAGAACAGAATTGTGTGTCTAGGGAGGGTTCGGTCCCACCATATCCCCATGGTGCTCAACTTGTTGGTCGTCTCCACTGGCATCTCTGCAACTGTGGACAGGCACCATCTCACGTGTGTCCAGAACCGTTGGATGAGTGGACAGTACTAGATAGTGTGTGTGAGGGTTCCACAATGGCCACGATCCCTCAGATACGTGTCATTATCAGTCCTACCCATCAGGAGCAGTCAAGTTTTGGTGAGGTAAGTACGGTGGAGTATTTTCAGCTGTACCAGCCAGTTTCTGGCCTTGATGGCCACCTTCCAAGGGTGTTGACATACCTCCTCTCCAATCTTCATCTGTCAAGACCCCCAGGTCCACCTCCTACATAACACGGCCGGGGAAAGCTGATAGTTAGACACCAATGTCCTATATGTTAGCAGTTGAAACTCCAGCCTCACTGCGTCGGGGACCTCACACAGCATATCCGGGCAACCTTGGAGTGCGTGTTCGACCTGTAAGTATCGAAAGTACTGAGTTGTCACCAATTCATATTGAGTCTGTAGATCGGAGAAGGAGAGCAGGCCCCACAGGCCACCAATGTCTCCCAGTCTTGATATCATGATCATGTCCCATTGGTGCTTGCATTCCAACGCCTTTAAGGCTCCCAGTAGGAACAAATCCCATATTTGAGTCTCCAGCATGAGCCACTCCTGCCATCTCATTTTTTGGTGGCTTATTTCCATAGTTTTATCACTACGTCTGTCAGGGAAGGGTGTTGATGTGGCCTACATTTGCTGCAAAGGTTCTGCAAGTATGCCTGGGGGGCAAAAGTCTTCCTTTTGCTTTTAAGGTGGGTTCTTCCTGTGGGACAAACATCCAGTCATTGAAAACTAGCAGTTGTGCGGACCAGCAGTATAGACAGAGGTCTGGGAGGCCGAGTCCCCTGTCGCATATGTCTCTGGACAGGGCTTATGGTGCAGTGCAGGGGATCCAGTCTTCCACATAGATTTTTAAAAAATCATCTGGGACCTCGAATAGTGTATTCTGTAGCAGGTAAGCGGGATGTGCCTCTCGAAAGGAATTTAGTGACAGTGTTACTGGTCCCTTTACAACTAACTGGAAAGTGACATGCCAATGTGTTCTAAACTCCTGAAATAATGTTAGCTGAAAAAATTAAATAGGTTTCCTTGGCCACCAAAGAACAAACCTATGCAATTAGTCTTTAGTGCTGAACGTTTTCCTGCCTAAGGCTAAGTGTTGATGCAACAGAGTGACCGGAGTAGTCAGTGAATCAAGTTGACCACAGCTCCATGGAGCTTGTACACAGTTCACCTGACATCTCAGCCCTTTTAGGTCCCTAAAAAGTCCATATGCAGTCTTCTTCACCAGGACAGCTATTCTTTTCATCCAACCAAGGTACTGGTTCTGCCGGATCAACACAACAGAGTTAATTTGAATCTAGATGGGTTTTTTTTACCCATCAAATATCCATGTGATTGTTCTACCCCACACCACACAACTTCAGAGCCCTCTTGTTAGTGTCTGGGTACAGACAGCTTTAGCGTTCTGTGGGCAGTCTTTGAGTTCCATACTGCGGATACTGAGCAATGGTGCTCCGAGCTTTTGAAAACAACATGTTGTGGCAGAAACTTTCTGGTCCACATTTTAGATGGCATGAAAGAACTTTTCGCCAAGTTAATTTTAGGAGTGTTCCCACTATATTAGGATCTGATTGCGTTGTATGTTTTAGTTGATTTACATTCGTATTTTCTTGAATTTCGTTACTTGTAGAGTATGTATTTTAATATCTACCTGATTTGAATTGTTTAGGCTGTTTGAACTGTCTGTGCTCTCAGTATTAACCTGGTGCTTGGCCTATTACCAGAGGGTGAGCAACGGTGACAGTATGAAGCCAGAATTTACATATTGTGCAGAGGTATCGTAATTTGATGTGGCGGTAGTATATCTGCGCCTCTATTTGCTTTCCTCTTTCTAACGTTAACAAATTTACATGATTACGATGAATACCATCTTTGAAAATGAAGACAAAAACTGGACACCGGTGAGAACAGAACAAAGTTCTTTAATCCTAAAATCATAGACATTTATATAAAAATATTTACATGGTGTGTGTACAATAAACATGCTAGTCCGCAATATGATACGTTTGCAACATTTGGATGTTTGAGACTGGTACATATAGTCGATGCTGTAGCCTGAATGGAATGTTGACGGAAGAAAGAAACTGGAGAGATGTTGTGCTGTCCTGCCTCCCACACAAAATCCACACAGCATTATGTTGTGTGGATGAGAGGCGAGTAATGTAAAATGGGTAGCATGTGAAAGTGTAGACAGCAAAAATATTGTTTACAAAAGCATAAACTCCAAGTAAACATATACTGATAAAATGTCAAAGAGACATAAGCATCTCCCTACAAAAACTCCAAGAGACCTGTAAGCATTTGCCACTAAATATATAGGACGGGAGGGAGGATGGTAAACCTATTCCTACAATGTGTGTCAAGTGAGTTTGGCTGAATTTAGGAATGAAATACAGGTCGGCCTTTTCGTAGGGAGATATTTTTGTAAGGTCGAGAATTTGGCAGTGTATATTTTAGAGTCTGTTCTTGCAAAAGATGTCTTTGCAGTCTGTTTTCACAAAGAACAGTAAAACTGGCACCAGTGAGATGAGTGGGTGTCCTTTTTCACTTTCGAGCTGGAACCGGGGCCGAGATGTGGACACAGTGCAGTTAGAGCGCGCTCTCTTGTGGGTCTGTTCATTCTGCCAGGGGGGACCTCTGTGGCTCCAGTCATATGACCATAACCTGTGTCGTGGACAATACGTTATTGTCCTCTCTGTACCAGCAAGTGGCAGTGAGATGGACACACTGGTGCGAGGGGCCACGTCTCTTGTGTGGATGAAAGGAACGTCAGTACTGAACCACAGCCCCCATCGCTGCATTGCCCCCGTTATCTGACTACAAGATTAGGACATGTCTATGGTTAAAAGCGTAGAGAACGCCGTTATGTTCTCAGTCATATACAAGTGTAAACAAACCCGAACGCGGGGCCACAGACTGTATTTGTGCTAAGACAACCTTTCATGGAGGGTTAATGAATCTCGGGTGAAAAAGGAAATCCCTAGGATTACAAAGAGTCTTGCGAACCCCTCTCACTTCCCGGGAAACGGAACTGTTGGGAGTTTTCCAACCCTTCAGAGATAAGAAAACACTGAAGCCGTGTCTGTGGCGATGGACACCCTTAGGGTTCAGAGCTATGGAGAAAGGGTTTGTGGAGCACTCGGTTCTATTTCATGGAGATATGGAATAGAAACTATTGGGACACTGAAGGTACATGATGCAGCGCTATGAAGTAGGTGTTTATAGGGTGCACGAACGGTGAATTCCATCCTTGGATTGCAAGGGAAATGATACCCCCCCTATCTTGTGGCTTCCTCTTGGAGAGTTGTTTTATAAAGCCAAACTTTAGTAGTACAGCCCAAACCTCCGACTGATGGCGACTGGAAAGAAGAGTTCGGTTGAAAGATGTTGTGCGGGGATAGAGGAGGAGGGGGTGACTGTGGTTGTGCCAAACGACCGGTTATTTTCAAAAATTGTAACGGAAGCGCTGTGCGGTGAAGCAGGGCTACCCCCGCCCAGTCTCTGTTGTGCAGTGACTAACGGGTGTCTTGGAAGGGGCGCAGTGGCTCCCGGTGAAGGGTGACTGAGGCCTGGCTTTGGCCATAGGACTGGAGGGTGGCTGTAGGGCCAGAGAATGCCGAACTGGTGATGTAGGGATTCTTGCAGAAACTTGTCCAGCCAGTCACCTCTCTTTCAAAACACAAACGTGTCCCAGTGTTCGCTGCATTTTACCCTGGCATCTCATTAAGCATGTCACTCTTCCACCCACACCTCTTCAAACACCTCTGTACCATTAACGGGGACATTTGAAATTATAGCACACTGCTTGGTTTTACGGTTTCTTTGCGCACTTTACAGCCGTTTCATAAGTGAGCGTAAACACGTAATATGCTGACATTTGACTAACAAAGACGAGACAAAAAAACGAGAGCCACAGTGAATTGCTATAGGGGTTACTACATAAACACCGCTGCTTGAACGAAGGAGACTTGAAAGGCCCGTTGTTTTTCATTGTCATTGACTTTACATCAGTTGCTTCCTTTAAAGTGGCGACCCTGTCAAAGATGGCGGCCCCCTCCACCCGGCACACATGTCCACCCTTCCTCGGCGACACGGAGCTTCTTCCTTCTTCCTGGCATGTGATGGGATGAGGTGGTAGCTGCAGTGGGAGTATTGTGCTGTTTGCCCGTGAGAGGGGGGCCCGTGCCCTGGCAAGCCTTACTTCTTCCGCAGGACGAGGTAGAACAGCCCCGCGAGGAAGCTGAGGCAGAAGCAGATCCAGGCCAGGATGAAGCAGTAGCCGTGGAACCAATCACCTGGAAATGTGCTGGGGAAGCGCGCGGTGTAGATGGAGACAGCGATCAATATGCACAGCCCTGAGAAGACAAAGGCAAGAACTGAGAGTAAGTAAATCAGCCTCAGCAGCCCTGCCGATGTGGCGAGGCCATCGCCACGGCATCTCTTACTCTATCAACCCCAGGCCATCAATACAGGACACAGATTATCCACAGACTACCGACCAGTATTGCTAGATTTGCTTAAGTATATGTTGACAATGAAGTCCCCTTGCCCCCCAATCCGCCCTCTCCTCCAGCTCCCGTTAGCTCCCAGTCTTATGTTCCATATACATCCTTTGTCATTTTTCGACAAACATTACCTTACTGTTTTGCACTCAACAGGTAACTAGCAGCAGAGCCCCCCGCGTTCTGGGACAGGTCAGTGCCCCATGGTTTTTAGCGGTGTAAGGCAGCACCGGACCCGACGCCACTAAGATTTCAGCTGTTCTCAGATGGTGGGTATGATTTTCTTCATGCTTAGGATATGTCAGAGCCTTCAACATCAATTGTTTAGAGAGGGTATCAACGTTGTCCCTCATTTGAACAATATTGTGTGCTTAGCAGTCACCTACAATACATTTGTTAGCCTCGTTTGTTTCCCCTGCCCTCCCCACCTCAACGCTGGAATCCATCCCAGTAAAAGGCTAGCTGGGTTTCTTGCGACTAGAATGTTTATAATGCCTGTTGCCTTCCCAATCTCTCCTAGTAAGACCCCAGTTTGGAGCATGCCTCTAGGATATGAGCAAGAATCCCACCTGGCCCTCACTTCCTCCAGCAAAGCTTGGAGTGCTCCTTGTTAACTGTGAGGTGCCCAGTGCCACTGATGTAAAATTACGCAGGCCGTTTCTCTTCCCTGTACTTGTTTGGTCCCCCCAAGAGACATCCTTGTAAATACTCTCCCACTGCTCTCTATTGAGCTCTACACCCACTACTTTTCTCAACCTTGACCGGTGGACACTTGGATCACTGTCCTTTCAGTGCCTCTGAAACCCTCCATAGTGGTTTATCAAACTTAGTGGCTTAGCGTGTTGCCGTTTTTCTGATCTTTTTGCATAGCCCAATGCCTACCCTGTATATATTTGTAAACTTCCCTGTCTCCTCTTACCCATAGTTTATGTTGGCCTATTTAAACAATGTTACCACTCATTCGCAAAGAGGTATCTAATTTGATGCATCTCACTTGATGTCACTTGCCAAAAGCTTCTCTATTAAACATGGGTCCGAAGTCCGGGTTCCTAAAGAATGGCATTTATATTGATGTGTAAGACCTGTTGATTCATCTATAGTGCCCTGCTATTAGGAGGATAGACCTGGTGACTGGAGGCCTAGTCAAATTTGGGAGTGTCTTTTGAATTTGTCGGAGGTATCCATGGAGCTTCCCATATTAAGCCCACAACCCATGAAGTGGTTTATGAACACCAGTGCTTCTCCACTTAACCCTTTGACCACTTTAGAAGGTAATTTAGATGAGGAACCTGGTATTAGGCAGCATAGTTTGGTACCCCCAGCCTCCTTTCCATGCTGGGCGGTAAGCAGTTCTTGCAGCAGTTCTTGCTTTTTTCCCCATTTTATGAAATTGAGACATACTTTTTTGTAAGTGTTGCAAAATGGGATGCATCAAATTAGATACCTCTTAGCAAATGAGTGATTCAATTATTATAGCATGAAAGACGAATCGGGCCTTCGACAAATTCATAATCTTATTGAAACTAATCACCATGCCATCAGAGTTAAGAGTGCCCGATTTGCAATCTTTTGGACTTCCTTCAAAAGACGTGGGAAGCTTGTGTTGTGTATACTTTTTATTGTTGGACCTAGCGGGACTCCTATATAATAAATAATGGTTTGATTCCAGATAATGGTTAGTTAGTTCTCAGCCAGGTCTCATTGCTCTTTAGGATGTTAATCCCTAGAGATTCTGACTTGGTGATATGTAGTTTAAACCTTGAGGCTTTGAAAAATCTCTGGAGTTCAGTCATTTACAACGATGGCCTTGATGCGTGCAAGGTCACTAAAATGTAATCTACAAACAGGGAAATTAAAACTCAAGCTTGCCTAATTTAACCACTTGCATGGCATTTTTACTTTCCGAATTTGTTGCACCATCGGCTCCAGGTAGAGCTGAAAAAGCAGATGTGATTGGGGCCAATCCTGCCTCATCTCTTTCTCTGTCTTTACCCTTTTTGAATCCTGTGTTTAATTCGCATCTTGCTTTCTGATGGCAGTAACCAGATAACGCCATTGATACGAAGCAGTAATTTTGACCCCTATATCTATATATCTGTGTTGCTGATAGTTCCCTCTTATGAGTGTTATGCCTGCCTCCATCATACGTCTGCTTGCCTGTACTGGTCTTCCAGGCAGGTCTCCAACCGTGCCTGGTGATCGGTGCTTGGCCACCTTTAATTGGTGCCTGGGCCCTCCACCATTTGTAGCTTCCATGGTCTGCGCTGTTCGTGCCCTCAAGCTTGCTCACTTCAGTATATCAAGCAGACATGCCCCACCTTTGTAGACTTTGCAGAACAAGCATGCTTCTGATTCCGCTGTGTGCATAATTACCCGGGGGTCCCTATCAACCCGCGGTCAAGTGCTGCTTAGGGCTTTGTGGCCCACTTGCTCGGCCCCACTGCTATTTATTCTGATGGTGTGCTTGCTGGTATTCCTTCACCTGAGTGCTTTCACCAGTTCCTAATACTGTCTTTAGTGTAGTGGTGTGGCCCCAGGGTTAATGTTTCTGGTGTATCTGTATTGGTTCAGGATGCTCACCCCACTTACTAATATCTGAAGGTGGTTCAAATCTAGGCCTCGATACTCAGGCAGCTCCCCACTTTCTCCCCTGTGGTCCAGTGTTTAGCATTCCAGCCTGGGGGTTTGTGCCAGGCTGCGATCCTGTCCTCCACCACTGAGGGTGCTAGGTGTTCAAGCAGGTGCTGGTTTGAACCCTGGCGCTAGCTGTCGGTGCTGGCTTGAACCCTGGTGGTAGCTGTCAGTTTAAGTGCTGGTGCTAGCTGCTTATGCGGTGCTGCTGAGCAGGGGAGCAGAGCTTATAAGGGCACAAGGACATCAGCCCACTCCCCCAGAAATATTTTTGATCAGATCACTGACCCCTGGAACAATGCCTGCCCTTCCTCCACACACAATTGCAGGCTGCTAGAGAGAGGAGTCCAGCTCCTCCAGACCCCTCCTCTCACGTCTGCAAGAATGAAAGTACATTTCAAACAGGTTTTTTTAAAAAAATCTTTGAATATTTGAGCATCGCACTAGCATGATTTTATTTGCTGAAGCCCAGAGGAGGTGAAAGGGGCCAGGTGCTCAAGCCATGGCAATCGACACGTGTTTTGACACTGGCAGATGCCTGGGGGCTGTGACCAAGAGAAAGCTCAATGGATATAGGTGGTGTGGTAAACCTTCGTCTCCCTTCCTCTTTTCCACCGAGTGGTTTCATTTTGATTGGGCGACAAAGGAGACAGCAATCATCGGCCTCAAGAAATAACATTCCTAGCAATAATGCCTGTATTTGCCAGGATGCCTTTGGCCCCAGACACCACCGACAGAGTTAATTATCAAGTTCACCCAGGCAAAAATTGAGCAATTATCTGTCTGCAGTAGCGTTCCTGCAAGGTCAAGGGAACCTCGCTGTTGGTCAGTGCTTAATTTGTAAATAAAAAGGTGCCGGTGCTCAAAGCTCTCCTCTTAAACACGTGGCTGCTGCAATTAAAAGTGCGAGCACATAATACTGAAGCAGCGTAATCCTGAAGCCACCTCGGGCATCTTTAGTCCATTTATAGCCACCCACTCCCCCTTCAGCTCACCCTGACAGGTTCCTGCTTTTCCTCTTTCTGGCCCTTTTTTGTTTTTCTCTTCCTCCGTCTTTCCCACGTGTCTTTCGCTCCCATTAAATGCTTGAGACAGAAAACGAAGCGAAGGCCCTCAGAAATAAGGGCCGGTGCTCCGCACCGGAAACAACAAGCACAAAGTAAGCACTGCTGTTAGTAATATAAGAAGGTGGGTGTCCTTTACCCACAGCCTGGTGGAAACCTTTATCACAGCTCCTTAAATTGAGCCATGCAACACATTTACATAACGACAGCACCATCATGGCACATCGAACCAAGATAAGGTCGCTTAAAAGATCCATGAATAGCACCTTAAGATCCCTGTGACTATACCACAAGGACAATCTTCTGCAAACCGCTTTACGTCAGTATAAAACAACACTCAAGAAGCTGAAGTGGGCCGTCAACAGAGCACGCGAGGATGACGTTTGGGCAAAATATCTGCTGACATTAAGCACAATGATGGGGCTTGCTTCTGGAAAACAATAGATACTCTGGCACGCCCGTCGCAGGGGGTATAACATCGCATATAGCAGAAGCGGACTGGGAGAAATTCTTAGGGGAACACTTCAATCAAGGTGGCATTGTCTCCAATATGGGTTAGGAAACCGTCATGAACGTAACTAACACCCTCTGCAACTTCTCTTCCAAGTATGTCAGGGCCTTCCCCCAGTTCCGCACAAATGAATTTAATCAGGAGGCAAATAGGCAAAGCCAGGAAGTAAGGGGCACCAGGTCCAAACGGTGTTTCTCTGGTGATACGTAGAGCCACTTCTTCCAGAAATTAGGCTCACAGGCATAACCCTGGATGCCTGGAAAGGATTGTTAATATCCCCAATACTCAAAAGTGGGGACAAGTCGCTGCCCAAAAACTACTGTCTAATTGCCCTAGTTGACAACGAGGCAAAATATTATGTGGTGACTTTACTTGAAGAATTGCTAGCCTGGGCAAGGGAAAATGCAATAATTCCACTTAATCAAACTGGCTTTTCAAAAACCTCTGGGACGATCACTAACATCGTGGCCATTGCACTACTTTTAGACAGTGTGAAAGTTTAAAAACAATCACTCATCTTTGTTTTATCGACTTTAGGGCACCCGTTGATCCCATGGACTGTGCCAAGCTCTGGAGCAAGATGGCAAGCTGGAGATCCCACGATTTCTTCTGGACATTCTAATTCCTTTCCATACAGATACATGGATGCAGATAAAGTTCAGCGAAGGGGCGCACCTCTCAAGCCGAATACCAACAACCAAAGGGTTAAAGCAGGAGTGTGTCATGGCTCCCACACTTTTTAGCTTATTCCTGGCTGATCTGACCTTGGCACTTGACAACTGTAATTCCCATGGCCCAAGGCTGGGTGCTCTGCCGCTGTCGAGCCTCCTGTATGCAGATGACATAGGGGGTCATTACGACCCTGGCGGCCTGCGGTAAGGTGGCGGTAACACCGCCAACAGGCTGGCGGTGTTCCGCCATCAATTATGACCATGGCGGAATTGCCACGGCCATACCGCCGGCACCTCCAATATTCCGCCAGGATTCCGCCTGGCGGTCATAATCCCCAGGGCAGCGGTGCATGGGGATTATGAGTCCCCGACCGCCAGCCTGTCCGTGGCGGTAAACACCGCCATTGAAAGGCTGGTGGTAAGGGGACTTGGGGTGCCCCTGGGGGCCCCTGCACTGCTCATGCACTTGGCATGGGCAGTGCAGGGGCCCCCAGGCATAGCCCGTCGCGCATTTCACTGCCCGAATTTCGGGCAGTGAAATGTGCGATGGGTGCTACTGCACCCGCTGCACATCAGCATTGCCGCCGGCTCTATTACGAGCCGGCAGCAATGTTGATGTGACATTTCCACTGGGCCAGCGGACGGTAACACTGTTACTGGCGGTATTCTGTCTCCCGCGGCCTTGGCGGTCTTTTTGCAAGACCGCCGAGGTCGTAATGACCCCCATTGTCTTGGGCCTGCAACACCTCCTGCACACAGTACAGAAATACTCCAAAGAAAATGGTTTAGACGTCAATTTTCGACAAGACACGCACCATGTCTATAAATTACACCTGCAAAAGGTGCCAACCTTGTACTGGGGCAACACAGCCATCGTGTCAACAACAGAGTATAAATATCTAGGGGCATTAGTCGACAAGGAGGGTAATTTTACATGTCAAAGAGGAGCAATAAAACAGAAAGGGCTGTCACTGGCAGTGTTCCTTAAGAACCTGAAAGCAAAGTTGAATGGGCCAATGCTATCTCCAGTTCTCCAGGTATTGCAAGCCAAACTCCTACTGACATTAACATATGGTAACAAACTCCAAAGGGGCAGAGACGCAAGAATCCTGGACAGCACATTAGTGAAAGCATAGAGAATAATCTATAACCTGCCAAAGTACACCTCTCCAGGACAGGTCAGGCTGGAGTTTGGTCTGTCAAATTAGTCTTTGGCAAGGCAAGGAGCGTTTATCATCTGTTTGGACAAAATAAGGAAGGTGCCGCTGGGTTCACTCAACCACTACTTATGGCGGGAGCTACCACAGAGAGAAACATCACTAGTCTGAACCTACCTTCAAGACTCCCTGCTTAAGACCAGGTTAACTGGGCTGTGGGAAGCCCCGACCAGTCACATCATGTTTAAAAAAACAGTGTGGAAGACTGTCAAGCTGTAATCGTTACTGGAAGATAAGACAACTCTCTCTCTGGAACAGCTCATGCTTGGATAGTCTTGCATACTTACACCACGTCAGCACCCCAGAAATACCTAAGTTTAGGTTTATCCAGGGTTATGAAAGAGAAACTTCTGAAACATTGTCTGGGTCTGCTGCCCTGTTCCCAGCACCTCCCTCAATGGTAGAAAGTTAATACAAAGAGGGTCTGCAGACTATGCGGCACAGACCGAAAGATATATCACACTTACTGTGCAGCTGCAGAGGTCTGTTGGAGGAAAGGAGACTCTTGCTAAAAATCCCCTTCAGCCAAAGGGGAATCTGCTCCTGGAGGCAGGTTGTGATGGCCTGCTTTGCCCTGGGGACCCCCAACTGATCAGCTGATTTGTAAAATTTCTTGCACTGACTTCCAAGAAAATGCCAAAGGTGGACGCTGCAACATCTTGACCTGGACCCTTCAGCTTTTTAGCTGTGCACCGTCGCAAACAAAATTGTGTTTGTCTCTTCATGGTCACTATCAAACCTGCACGTAGTACCTTGGCCTAATCTGCTGAAGCACCCACCATTAAGGAATGGATGTCACTTTTGGCCCTTAAACACTCTTTGCATTGGCACTTTGGCTTTTGACTCCTGGCTTCAGGACCTAGGCCCCCAGGGATAGGCCTTGGGCCTCAACTCTGCAGAAGGCAGCTCTACCAGGCATATATCTACATCCTAGGTTTTCTTGTACTGTATATCCCTAGAAATGAATGAGCTCTTCAGGATAAATTGCCGAATCTTTCGCTATCAAGAAATTTCTAAGACATATGTAGTGTATGCAGAGAATGGTTATCACCGTTCTCGAATGCCTCGTGCTGGTAATGCAGCACGTTCTGGTTATGATGACAGAGAGGCATTCGAGAACGGCGGTTTGACGGTTGTTGAAGTGTACGGGACAACTGCGCTGTCTTCCTGTATAATCTGTGCTTAGAATAAATAAAGCACGTTTACCAATTCCCATCGCGTGGACGAAGTTCTTACAATTGGCGACGAGACTTGAAGACACTAACTCCTCTGATGAAGATGATTTGAACATGTGTATCTAATGTGTAAATTCATCTGATGAAGACGCCATTTTGTGCTTGAAGCAACAAGAGAAAAATAGAATGAAAAAAACAATTTGTGAGACTGTGTTGGGAGGAGTGACTATACATGTTGTAGTAGATTCGGGGTCTCCATATACTATTATTAATCAAAATGTGTGGGAAAAGAATCTCAAACACATTGTGGGTGAGGAGTTATGCTTGCCAGATATAACGATTAAGACTTTTACTGGTGAAATCATTGAATTGTTAGGTTTCAAGAGGTTGAAATTCCAGTACAAAGACAGACAAATGACAGGAAAATTGTATACTGCAGTTAAAGGTCCTTCCGTTTTGGGATGGATTAACCAGAGAAAATTGGGCATAATATTGGATCCTAACAATCCCGAACCAGTATTGTCTGTACAAACAGGGTTAGGAGTTGGTCAACTAGTTCTACAGAAATTTCCTAATGTATTCACAGGAAAGATTGGAAAAATGAAAGGCTTTATGCATCTCATTCATTTAAAAAAGGATGCAGTACCACATGTGCATAAAGTAAGACATATTCCCATTCCTTTAAAGGAAGATGTTAAAGTGCAATTGAATAAACTGCAGGAGGAGAAAATTATAGAACCGGTAGAATCATCTGAGTGGGTGGCCCCATTAGTCATAGTGAAGAAAGCCAATGGGAATTTACGATTATGCATCGACCTGGGAGATCTCAATAAGAACATACTAATTGATCAATTCCCCTTACCACACATTAATGAAATGTTGTCACGCACTAGAGGAATTAAATGGTTTTCCTCCATTAATTTGAAAGCGGCCTATCACCAGGTACGGTTACATCCCAGTAGTAGGGACTTGAACGCTTTCGTCACACCCTTTGGGTGTTACAGATTTCGGAGGGTACCATTTGGTTTGGTGTCAGCAGCAGCTATGTTCCAGAGATTGATGAACACAATTCTTGCGGGGATCGACAATACAATGGTCTTTCACGATGATATCCTTATAATGGGAAGGGCAAGGAATGATCACGATCAGACCTTGTTAAAAGTGCTAAATGTGTTGGACGAAAAGGGTTTGAGGGCAGAATTTAGTAAATGCAAATTTGCATGTGACCACGTTAATAACTTGGGGCATGTAGTTTCTGCTCTAGGAATTAAACCAAAGGAGGAGTTATTGTCTGCGATAAGCAAGGCATTGAATCCTCAGAACAAGGATGAGGTCCGTGCTTTTCTAGGTTTGGTAGAATTCTACTCCAAATTTGTCCGTAATTTTTCTACGAAAACGTATAATTTAAGACAATTGCTTAAAGCTAGAAACACGTTTTTGTGGACAGAAGCATGTCAAAATGCTTTTAACATGTTGAAACATGATATTTACAATGCACCACCATTGCAAGGTTTCGATTCAAGTCTTTGATGTGTTATTACAACTGATGCCAGTTGCAAGGGAATTGGGGCAGTTCTTACCCAAATCAATAAGAAAGGCTACGAAGATACGATTGCCTTTGCCTCACGTTCATTAACTCCAGCTGACGGGAAGTATTCAGTTATTGAGCGTGAAGCACTCGCATGTGTATGGGCACTGGAACACTTTAGACAGTATGTGTGGGGTACCACAATCATCTTAAGATGTGGCCACAAACCACTTGTGAAAGTTTTAACCACGAAGGGGTTGTATAAGGCCTTTTCCTAGGTTGGCGAGAATGTCTGTACGCTTGTTTGACTACAACTATGTGGTGCAATACTTACCTGGAGTAAAGAACACAGTTGCAAACTTCTTAAGTCGCATGCCCTTGCTAGCCAAGGATACTGATGAAGCTGACAAAGAAGACATGTGGGTGCCTATTGTGGATGAAGGTATATGCAGGGGTATTACACGAGATTAATGGAATACAGAACAGGACTTAGATGAGGTAATGCAAGAATTAGGTGTCATGATTACTAAAGGGTGGCCGTTAAAGAAAATGGTTAACAAGAATTTGTTATCCTTCTGGGAAGTACGGGATGAATTATCCATGGAAGAAGGTTTATTTCTTAGAAATGGGAAGGTGATACCTCCTATCACAATAAGGAAGAAAATTCTCGAGATTTGCCATGAAGGCCACCTAGGCATCGGTAAGACCAAGAATAGAGTGAAGCATTGGTACTGGTGGCTGGGGCTAGATAAGGAGGTAGAAAGAATGGTGAGAGATTGCCATGTGTGTGAAAATGCTGACAAGACGCAAGTGATGTTAAGACCGCCTTTACATCCTATTCCTTCTCCCAACATGTCTTGGGAAAGAGTAGGTATTGATGTCTTGGGGCCCATAAGTGAAGGCGATGGACAGACCTTCCTTCTAGTACTTGTGGATCACTTTTCAAAGTGGCTGGAGGTAGGAATTGTAAGGAAAGCAGATGTAAATTGTATCATCAAATTTTTGGATAAAGTTTTTGTAAGAGAGGGTTTACCAAAATGTATTGTGTCTGACAATGGGGCACAATTCACGTCATCAGCTTTCCAAGATTATGTGAGGAGGAACGGAGTTAAACATCATACTACTTCGATTTACCATCCTGCGGGTAATGGTACTGTCGAAAGGTTCAACCGCGTACTCAAAGGAATGATTCAATTATCTAATTGCAATCATTTGGTTTGGAAAACAGAATTATGGAAAACCTTGTGGGCTTTCAGGTTTATCGCATGTGTTAGTACTAACGCAAGTCCATTTGAACTTATGAGGGGTAGAACTCCCATGTCAAAGGATAATGTTGGTTGGCTTAAAGCTGCCAAAAGGGTGGAATGGAGTCCTGAGGAGGTGAGGACAAATATTGAGAAAGCTTAGGGCAAATATAGGAAGTATTATGATGACATCCACAAGTGTAAGGAGTTTAATTTATGTGTTGGCGATGTTGTAAAACTCAAGAGCAATAAACACACAGTTAAAGGTCAAAGTAGATTTTCTTCTCCCTTGAGAGTAATTGCAGTGTACAACAATTCAGTGAGACTCAGTGATGGTAAGGTATGGCACGTATCTGCATTGTCAATATGTAAAGGCACCAGAGTTGACTCGGGAAAAGACAATAGTTTTCTGAAGAATTATAAGTGGAAAGAGTGGTTAGAAGGAAAGGATGAGTGGAGAGAAGAACATGATTATCAAGGTCAACATAGAGTTGATTCGGGGAGCACTGGTGATCATTACCCATTGGGTGATAGTGGCTTGGAAGGAACCTCCAGTAGAGTGGTAGGTGGAGTAGATCTGGCAGGAAAATTGTGAAACCAAGATCAGGCCCTCTAGGAAGTTTAGAAGCTGGCTCCCATGTTGGTGTTAAATGCGTGGGCGTAGGCTGGCTTCCTGGTGCTAGTTGTTGATGTTTGCGCTGGTTGCAGCCCTGCTTCTAGCTGTTGCCTTTTTGTGGGTACCCTGACATCTTGGAGCAAACTGGGAGGCGGTGAAGGAGTGTTCTTGGGGGGCGATACTTACAGCAGAAGAGCATGATGCTGCCAGTGATGTAGAAGCGGCAGCCCTTATCCAGGGTGAAGAGCTGGGCAATGAAGACCATCAGGGCGATGCAGCCGAAGATGATGGCCAGGATCATAAACGCTCGGACCGCTTTCATAGCGCCTAGAGGACGGGGAAAGAAGAAGGTTAGAGAGAAAGAGATTTCCCAGTATTCAATGCTGTTTCTTGGGGGAGGGGGTAATCTTTGCAGAACACTCGCTGTACGTCAATGTTTTTTAATTTTTTAAATTATTTTCTCACTTTCATTATCGCCTAGATCAGGAAGAAGTGTGCAACCCGCAGCGTCACATGTCTTCCATATCCCAGCTGAAAGGCTGCCGCTGGTCCTCATCCAGACCTGCGAATGAGAGGAGACATTCCTCAAATGGTGTAATACAAATAAGGACTGACAGCAGTGTGCATTTATGACGAGGAGGGATGCAGATGGGCACTTTAGAGGCAGACCCCTGCCAGTCTGATCCAGTGTGTTCCTCGCCAAACAGCTTTACAACAATATACCAATGTACACATTGGCAAAGACACTTGGCAGCGGTTTGACTAGCAAAAGTATTTTGTAGGTTTCACTAATGCACTCTGTGCGTCAGCAGTGCAGGACTTCCTCCAGGCAGAACGCTACCTGCACATGCAGCAGCAATGCATGCTTTCCTCCACAAAGAACACACCATGCATGTGCAGCAGCACTGGGCGCTTTTCTGACATAGAACTTAAATAGCATGTTCAGTAGTGCTGCTTACTCCGTCACAGAACATTATCAGTGGGCGTTGCAGTGCAATCCTCTCTCCCACAAAGGACATTAGCAACAGTGCAAGCTTAGGTCACACAACAGGTACCACATTTGCAGCAGCTCGCGCTTCCACCCCTAACAGAACATAAACAGCATATACAGTAGCAGTGCAAGTGTCTTTCCACACAAAATGTAATCTGCATGTGCATCGGGAGTGCAAGCTCTCTTCAGACAGAACAAAAACTGCACGTGCTGTTTCAGAGCAGACGCCGTTCTACACAAATTAATACCAGTTTATGCACCTGGATTTCAAACTTCTGTAGCACACAGAACAAAATCTGCATGTGCATTATCGGAGCAAGCATCCTTCCACGCAAAATATAATTTGCTTATGCAGCGGGAGCGCATGCGACAGTCCCATGCAGAGCAAAAACTGCATATGCAGCATCAGAGCAAGCGTCCTTCCACGCAAAATATGATCAACTTGCACATCGGAAGTGCAAGCTTCACTACCACACAGAACATAAACAACATGAGCAGCAGCAGGGCTAGTGTCCTTCCACATCAAAAAATATAATCAGCTTATGCACCGGGAGTGCAAGCTTCAGTATCACACCGAACATAAACAACATGAGCTGCAGCAGTGCAAGCGTCCTTCCACACAAAAACGCATCAGCATGTACATCAGGAGTCCAAGCTTCACTACCACACAGAACATAAACAACATGAGCAGCAGCAGGGCAAGTGTCCTTCCACATAAAAAAATATAATCAGCTTATGGACCGGGAGTGCAAGCTTCAGTATCACACCGAACATAAACAACATGAGCTGCAGCAGTGCAAGCGTCCTTCCACACAAAAACGCATCAGCATGTACATCAGAAGTGCAAGCTTCAGTACCACACAGGACAAAAACTGCAGGTGTAGTATCAGAGCAAGCGTCCTTCCATGTAACACATATTCAGCTTATGCACAAGAAGTGCAAGCTTCTGTACCACACAGAAATAAACAACATGAGCAGTAGCAGTGCAAGTGTCTTTCCACACAAGATATAAGCAGCTTATGCACCAGGAGTTCAAGCTTCCATACCAAATACAACAAAAACTGCATATGCTGTATCAGGGCAAGGGTCCTTCCACACAAGATATAATCAGATTATGCACCAGGAGTGCAAAATTCCGTAGCACACAGAACAAAAACTGCATGTGTATTCTCGGAGCAAGCATCCTTCCACGCAAAATATAATCCGTTTATGCAGCGGGAGCGCACGCTTTAGTCCCACACAGAACAAAAACTGCCTATGCAGCCTCAGAGCAAGCGTCCTTCCACGCAAAATATAATCAACTTGTGCATCTGGAGTGCAAGCTTCACTACCACATAGAACATAAACAACATGAGCAGCAGCAGGGCAAGTGTCCTTCCACACAAAATATAATCAGTTTATGCACCGGGAGTGCAAGCTTCAGTATCACGCCGAACATAAACAACATGAGCAGCAGTAGCAGTACAAGCATCCTTCCACACAAAAACAAATCAGCATGTACATCAGAAGGGCAAGCTTCAGTACAACACAGAAAAAAACTGCATGTGCAGTATCAGAGCAAGCGCTCTTCCATGTAAAACATATTCAGCTTATGCAACAGAAGTGCAAGCTTCCTTACCACGCAGAACATAACATGAGCAGCTTCAGTGCAAGCGTCCTTCCACATCAAAAAATATAATCAGCTTATGCACCGGGAGTGCAAGCTTCAGTATCATACCGAACATAAACAAAATGAGCTGCAGCAGTACAAGCGTCCTTCCAAATAAAAACGAATCACCATGTACATTAGGCGTGCAGGCTTCAGTACCACACAGAACAAAAACTGCATGTGTAGTATCAGCAAGCGTCCTTCCATGTAAAACATATTCAGCTTATGTACCAGAAGTCCAGGCTTCCGTACCACACAGAAATAAACAACATGAGCAGTAGCAGTGCAAGTGTCCTTCCACACAAGATATAAGCAGCTTATGCACCAGGAGTGCAAGCCTCAGTACCACACAGAACAAAATATGCATGTGCTATATCAGGGCAAGGGTCCTTCCACACAATATATAATCAGCTTATGCACCAAGAGTGCAAACTTCCATAGCACACAGAACAAAAACTGCATGTCATTATCAGAGCAAGCATTCTTCCATGCAAAATATAATCCGCTTTATGCAGCGGGAGCGCACGCTTCAGTCCCACACAGAACAAAAACTGTATATGCAGCATCAGAGCAAGCGTCCTTCCATGCAAAACATAATCAACTCGTGCATCGGAAGTGCAAGCTTCATTACCACACAGAACATAAACAACATGAGCAGTAGCAGTGCAAGCGTCCTCCCGCACAAAAACAAATCAGCATGTACATTAGGAGTGCAATTTTCAGTACCACACAGAACAAAAACTGCATGTGCAGTATCAGAGCAAGCTTCCTTCCATGTAAAACATATTCAGCTTATGCACCAGAGGTGCAATCTTCAGTACCACACAAAACATAAACAACATGAGCAGTGCAAGCATCCTTCCACACAAGATATAATCACCTTATGCACTGGTATTGCAGCTTCAGTACCACACAGAACATAAACAACATGAGCATGAGCAGGGCAAGTGTCCTTACACGCAAAATATAATCAACTTGTGCATCAGAAGTGCAAGCTTCACTACCACACAGAACATAAATAACATGAGCAGTAGCAGTGCAAGCGTCCTTCCACCCAAGTTATAAGAAGCTTATACACCTAGAGTGCAAGCTTCGGTACCACACAGAACATAAACAATATGAGCAGTAGCAGTGCAAGCGTCTTTCTACACAAAAACTAATCAGCATGTACATCAGAAGGGCAAGCTTCAGTACAACACAGAACAAAAACTGCATGTGCAGTATCACCGCAAGTGTTCTTCCATGTAAAACATACTCAGCTTATGCTTCAGAAGAGCAAGCTTCCTTACCACGCAGAACATAACATGAGCAGCAGCAGTGCAAGCGTCCTTCCACACAAGATATAATCAGCTTATGCAATGGTATTGCAGCTTCAGTACCACACAGAACATAAACAACATGAGTAGCAGCAGGGCAAGCTTCAGTACAACACAGAACAAAAACTGCATGTGCAGTATCAGAGCAAGCGTTCTTCCATGTAAAATATATTCAGCTTATGCAACAGAAGTGCAAGCTTCCTTACCACGAAGAACATAACATAAGCAGCAGCAGTGCAAGCGTCCTTCCACACAAAAACTAATCAGCATGTACATTAGGAGGGCAAGCTTCAGTACCACACAGAACATAAACAACATGAGCAGCAGCAGTGCAAGTGTCCTTCCACACAAAAATGAATCAGCATGTATATCAGGAGGACAAGCTTCAGTACCACATAGAGCAAAAACTGCATATGCAGTACCAGAGCAAGTGTCCTTCCATGTAAAACATTCAGCTTATGCACCAGAAGTGCAAGATTCCGTATCACACGGAACATAAACAACATGAGCAGCAGCAGTGCAAGTGTCCTTCCACACAAGATATAAGCAGCTTATGCACCGGAAGTGCAAGCTTCAGTACCACACAGAACATACACAACATGAGCAGCGGCAGGGCAAGCGTCCTTCCACACAAGATATAACTAGCTTATGAACCTGGAGTGCAAGCTTCAGTACCACATAGAACTTACAAAACATAAGCAGCAACAGTCAGAAAATATAATCCTAAATTTATGCACGAGAAGGGCAAGCTTCCGTACCACACAGAACAAAAACTGCATATGCAGTATCAGAGCAAGCGTCCTTCCATGTAAAGCATTTTCAGCTTATGCACCAGAAGTGCAAGCTTTCGTACCACACAGAACATAAACAACACATGCAGTATCAGAGCAAGCGTCCTTCGTCACAAAACATCATCAGCTTATACACAGGGCATGCAAGTTTCAGTACCACACAGAACATAAACAACATGAGCAACAGCAGTGCAAGCGTCCTTCCACACAAAATATAATCAGCATGTATATCTGCAGGGCAAGCTTCAGTACCACACAGAACAAAAACTGCATGTGCAGTATCAGAGCAAGTGTCCTTCCATGTAAACAGTCAGCTTATGTACCAGAAGTGCAAACTTCCGTACCACACAGAACATAAATAACATGAGCAGCAGCAGTGCAAGTATCCTTCCACACAAAATATAACCAGCTTATGCAGCAGGAGTGCAAGCTTCAGTACCACACAGGTCATAAATAACATGAGCAGCAGCAGTGACCACACAGAACATAAACAACATGAGCAGCAGCAGTGCAAGCATCCATCCACACGAGATATATTCAGCTTATGCACCTGGTGTACAAGCTTCAGTGCCACGCAGAGCATAAACAACATGAGCAGCAGCAGTGCAAGCGTCCTTCCACACAAGATATAACTAGCTTATGAACCCGGACTGCAAGCTTCAGTACCACATAGAACATACACAACATAAGCAGCAGCAGTGCAAGCGTCTTCCACACAAAATATAATCAGATACACTGCATGTTCTGCAGGAATAAATCGGCTATGGCACATAGAATATAAACAGAACACGCTGCAGCAGGACAGGCTTCGGGCAAGCAACGTATAAGGCATGTGCAGCTGGAATACATACGTTGGCGATGGTGGCAACAAAAAGCATCACCACAGTGGCAATGTGGATGACAAAAATCCCGGCGAGTAGCACCAGCATGATGGCGTCTGGCGGCTAGACCACTGGAAGGAGATTCTGCAACAGAAAACAGACAAGAATGTTCACAAAGAGGCCTCGCACTTTTACTGTACTTCATTTGTAGACGTGCCTGTGTTTCATAGCAGTTAGCGTGCATTGGCTGACAGTTATGCAGTAACCAGCCCCTATCGGGCAGCAGCAGTTGGGTACTTTGTCTCAGCAGACAAAGCCTGTGGCAATATGTACTCCCCTCCCTCAGTCTGCTGCAAATGCTATCCAGTGTTCATGCCCTCATCTGACCTCCCGGCATAGTGTTCTTCTGACACTAAGGGCCTGATTACAACTTTGGAAGACGGTGTTAATCCGTCCCAAATGTGACGGATATACCACCTACCGTATTACGAGTCCATTATATCCTATGGAACTCGTAATACGGTAGGTGGTATATCCGTCACATTTGGGACGGATTAACACACTCCTCCAAAGTTGTAATCAGGCCCTAATTCCTGTTAGGCGAGTAGTAAAGTTCTTCTCTTCCTGGTAATTTAATAATAACTTGAATCAGTCCAAAGAGAAAAGCCATGTTATGTATAGCTCCCACTTATTCCTCTGCCCCTGAGTAGCAGTTGTGAGCCCAGACATATGATTCTGGGGGGTCACACGTAACATAAAATTGTGGATCCGTAAATAATGAATAGCGGATGTTTTTAATCTCTGAGTGACATCATAGACAACTCAAACTTCTTTCTTCTTGTGCAGTCGATGTCACTCAGAACCCCCCATTGCAAAGTATCCCCATTATCCAGCTAAAATTCTATATCTTACTGGGTCAGTAATCATGCGCTATCAGTGTTCTTGGGTCAGTAATCATGCACTGCCAGTGTTATTGGGTCAGTCATCACGCCTCCTCAGAGTGTTATCAATCAGTAACCAGGTTCCATCGGAGAGTTGTGCCCCTCATAGTATTATGAGGTCTGTAATCATATCCATCCATTGTTATTGGCTCAATGATCATGTCCCCACCAGAATGTTGTGGGGATATTAATCATGCACCATGAGAGGTAAGTCAGTAATTATGCCCTATCAGAGTAATATTAGGTAGGTGTCATATCATTATTATGCCACATCCTAATTATTTTTAGGCCAGTAATCATATCCGCTCCAAACCTCTTTTTGTCACTTATGTACGATCAGTGTTAGTATATCAGTAATGATGTCTCATCACTGTTTTTTGGTCAGTAATTATACCTTATCAGAGCTTTTAGGGGTCAGTAGTCATGTGTCATTACAGTGTTATTTGGATATTAATCATGTTCCATCAGAGTTTTATGAGGTAAGTAATAATGCCCCGCAGAGCATCTCTAGGTCAGAGGTGATACCCTGTCAGGACATTTCTGGGTCAGTGATAATATCCCATGAAAATATTTTAGGTCAGTTGTCATATGGCTTCAGTGCTATTGATTCAGTAATGATTCCCCCTCAGAGTGTTATTATGTTAGTAATCATGCCTCATCAGTATTAATGGGTCAGTTGTCATACCTGATTAGGATCTTGGGTCACTGGTTATGCCCCTTCAGTATTATTGGGTCTGAGTAATTATGCCCCATCAGGGTATTAATAGGCCGCATCGCATTAATTAAAATGTCAATTTTACCACTTTTTAATTTCTTGTTTGCAGCCATTCCGTGTGTTTTGACGCAACCCTTTTTTAAAACACTGGAATCCCTATTTCGCTCCTTCATCTGGCAGAACCGAAAAGCTCGAGCCGCCTTGAGTATACTGTACGCCGACAAGGAGAAGGGGGGATTGGCCTTACCCAATTTCAAAGATTATTATTATGCTTTTTTTGCACACTATTATGCTAGCTTTAAGCTAGAATACTTCACGGGCTCCAAGTTTTTTACTGATTTTCGGGTTCTAATATGTCAAGAGCATAATATTCGGAACCCAGCTCTTTTGACCAAATCGCCCAAAAAAGTTCTCTATAAAATTTTAAAATGGCTTCTTAAGAGAAGAGTGGATTTCGCTAGAAAATAATCAATTCCCTCTGTACATTTCCGCACCCCACTCTCACAGATTTCTCTAGGTTCAGGGACACAGCTTAACGAAATGACGGTGAAAAGGTGGGAGTGCGCTGGATATAGTAAAATTGGAGATTTTGGGGTTGAGGGTAACTGGGAAGTCCCATGGAAAATCATGATTACAGTCAATAATGATCTTTTGCTGGTCAGATCCTACAATATTTTGCTGAGGATTTTTAAAGACTTAGATACTAATTCTATCATTAATACCCAATCACTGGTATCAGAATTATTTACTCCTCTGCGGGTGAGGAGTGCGGGGCATGGAGAAGGCTCTTGTCGGAAAGGTTTAAAGTGGATTTGGGGATAAGAGCTCAAAAGAAATGGGTCAGTCAGGAGGGCATGATGCTCTCAAGCGAACACTGGGAGACTATTAAGCGCCTAAATTTCTCTGTGCTACGAGGGGCTAATTGGCACAAAATTATATTTTTTAGCAAATGGTTGTTATATCGAACCCCGCAAGCCCTATCCCATATGGGTATCGGCCACCCAAATATGTGTTTTCGGTGCAAGGAAATAGGAGCAGCTGGCTGGATACATACGATAGCGACATGTAAATGTATACAGAGATACTGGGAGGAGGTCTTTGCAACGTTATCATCCATGGTGTTGGTACCCATGTTTCCCAGTATTCGTCTGTTGAGTCTGGGCTATGATCCCGAGGCAAGACTCTCTCCCCGGTTGGAGAAGCTTGTATTTATAGCCTCGGCAGTGGCTAGATCACTGTTGCTGAGAAACTGGCGGTCAGAATTATCTCCTACTAGTCAAGGATGGTACAATAAAATGATTCAAGTTAGACTTCAGGAGATGAGATATGCTAGGAGAACAGGCAATGTCAAAAAGTTCTCTCTAATTTGGGGAAATTATTTCTTGGATAAGCCTGAGGGATTCGTTTTTTCTCTTTTTTTTGTTGTTGTTCGAAAGTGACAATGTATCCTATTATGTACTATTATGTACTGATGTTAAAAATAATAAAAATAATTTTTTTTTTAAAAGAGTAATCAAACCCCATCACTGAGCTTGGGTCAGTGTCATGCCCCACCAGGGTGTTCTTGAGTCAGTAATCATACCCCATCAGTGTAATTAGATCAGTAATTATGGCCCATCCTTATTATTATTTAATTGATAGCATGCAAATACCCCAAAGAGCGTAGTGGCACCCGAGGCGGAAGGGGAAAAGCTGCGTTTTAAATTTCTTCCTAAAAGCAGAAAATTCAGACGTGGTTTTGAGAGCCATTTGAAGACTATTCCGGTGTTTGGCTTCCATGAAGGAGAAATTGTGACCTTCGAATCTTGTTTTTAGGAAGCTTGGACCTTCACCAAAAGGCTGATAGCATTTGAATTTATCCTTTAAATATGTTAGTCCCGAATTGTGGATGGCCCAGTGGACAAAAGAAAGTGCTTTAAAATTACATTATTTACTCACATGGAGCCGATGAAAGGCTTTGAGATTAAATGAGATGGGGGCACTAACAGGGACGTTTAGGATCAGCCTTGCTGCTAAATTTAGCGCAATCTGTAAGTGATGGTAAGAGATCAGGAAACTTGAAGTAGACAGCATTGCCATAGCCCATGTTGAATGTAATGAAATCAATGATTATGGTTATGCGAACATTCAACGGAAGTCGTGTACATTTTTCCTGAGCATCCGTAGTAGATTAAAACAAGTACCAGAAATCCAAGATATCTGTTTAGAGAAGGTAATATTCTGATTAAAGAGAAACCCCAGATTCTTAGTCCAAAGGGTTGGGCTAGTGGGAGGCCTAACTCTATGGGCCACCACAGGGGTAGCCAGATGCCCGCTTGCCTGACATAAGGAAGGAAGGATTTCAGAGTTAACTGCTTAATTTTGGTATGCCGGCTCTCATCCACGTTGTGACAGCACTCAAACAGCAACAGGACTTAAGACATGTCATGTCTGACATGCCTAATATGGAGACAGTGATCTAAGTGTCATCAGCATATGACTCGAGATCAAAGCTCAATGATTGCGCTAGTGACGCGATTTGGGAGATGTAGAAATTGACTAATGTAGAGCTCAAGGAAGTGCAAGGATACCACAAAGGTCTATGATAGTTGGGCTGGTGATGTCTGGTGCTAGGGATAAAATATGTGGTAGACGGAGGTGCGACGGAGAGCCGGATTTAGTAGCTAAAAATGTCACCACTGCTTCATCCGAAGAGAGTAATAAAAATTGATAAAGAGGCTCTGCTTGTGAGGCTAAATGTGGGCATTTCAGCAATTCTGCTTGAATTGTCGGTTGTGATTTAAAATTGGATTGAATAGATATTTTTTTTTGCAGAAAGAAATCCGAGAGTTCTGAGCAAAGTTGTTGGAAGGCCCTATAAGAGTTGTTACAAGCGGTGGGATGAAGCAGCTTTTTGGTGATAGAAAAGGTCTTTCAAGAAGCACACAGAGAGCTGGTTCTCTTTTAGTGCAGAAGTTAGCCCAGGCAAGTCGCACACAATCACAATAGTTTTTTTAATAACAGCTTTATAAGAGGATCTTACACATGTGGCTAAAGGAGTTCCAGTGTTTTGCAGTCCCTGGTTTTTAGATCTTTACTCCCCGCAGTACCAAAGTTACGGGAGTCGGTTAGGTCAAGTAATCATGCCCAATAAGTGTTACAGGGTCAGTAATCATATCCATCTCAATTGTATTTGGTCAGTGACCATGACATCATCACACGATCGGATTATGAGTCACAGCTGAATCAAAAATTATGTTAATGTGCCCCCAGGTCTTGACAAGTCCATTAACCCCAGACTCATCACCTGGTCTTTACCTTTGCTCCAAGCTGTTTACATGGTCTGCCATGTACCTCGAGCTCCGATGTCCTTGAAGTTCGCCACCCTGTCTGTCTGTGTGTCTTAAGCTTTCCAGTCTGTGTGCCTCAAGCTCCTCAGTCTGTCCATTTGCCATAGGTTCATTACATTTCCTGCTCATATGCACCAAGCTCCTAAAACCACATGCCCACGTGTTCCGAGAAGCTCACACTCTGACTTTGTGCCCCAAGATCCTCACACTGTCCATTTGCACACAGGGACATCATACTGTCTGTGGTGTGCCTCCAGCATCTCAATCTGTCTCTCCACGTGCCCCAAGCACCTCACTTTGTCGTTCTATTTGTTGAAAGACTGCCAAGGGTTGAGAAGGTATTGTGCTTGGTCTGCAGCAGTGGGAGGTGGGGATAGGGGTATTCAAAGCCATCTAAGATCAGCAGTGTGTCCACAAGCTTGAACTCCTTCAGGTGAAAAACTACCTTCAGTTGACCTACCGACTAATCGTAGACAAAATATTAGACAAGGTGAATTATCACAAAAGCCAACATCCGCCATTCAGTCGGTCAGCATAATACCATCTATCAAGGCTTCAATCTTCTGGCCAGGGCACGCACAGATTCGGCTCTGTTGTACATTTGAGGTGTTTGTCGGTCGTTGGAGGCCTTTATAGATTGCCTTCGGATTTTGACCCCTGAATCCTCTAAGAGTTTAAGAGTTGCTACTCAACTTTCCTCTTTCATGGGTTCTAGAGATGGGAACTTGGGGAGCACAGTGTGCTCTAAACACGGTCCGAATGATGCAAAGTAAGGGTCACTCACTCCTTCTTTCATATGAACAGGAATTAATGAGCCACAATGGCGACAGAGCAAAGAAACTACCAGAAGCCCAATATATTTCGATAAGAGAAGGACTTGTCGGTCGAGTCTGAATTAAATACCTTATCATCACAGATTTTTTTTTCGAATTACAGTGACTAAACATATTTGTTAATTAGTACTTTTTACAAACTCGGGATTACCACCCATCACGCATTTCCCATATTGCATCCATTTATTTTAAATAATGGGTCTTGGTACAGTCTGCTCAATCCCAAAGGATGACAGAGAGCTTTACAAGATTGCAATGAGGCATTACAATTTTACAAGGGATGGATATCAGGAGTAAGATCTTTGGGCTAACTACAGTTTCCATTACGAATAGTACCCGTTTTTTTTTCTCATGGAACTTACATAGTTCCCATTCACAAAATGTAGGAGAAATTCTGTTTGAATTCCAGATGCATTAGGTGGGGTGAAGGAAGTGGTGCTCCAGTTTAGACTAACATTTTAACGAGGATGCACATCTGATGTGAGATGAAAGAACGTTCTAGATTTTTAGATACATATCAAGTTAAGTTCTTAAACGTGTTTTTTTTTTAGCTCTGGGGTTTTGAGGAGTAGGGATGGTCTGCTTCTAAGTAGTCTGCTGCATTCAGCTCTCTTGTGTTTCTGGGAAGGGTAAATAGGTGTTTTCAGAGGAATTGCTGTGTTCATGAGCCATACTGTTTTGCAGAGAGAAAGTTGTTCAAGAGGGAGTCATTTGAGGGATCCTAGGACGGGAGAGATTTTGTAAACTTTTCCACTGCCAGTGCTCTGTCTAGCTTCTAGATGAAGGGCAGTCTTCAGGGATGAGGGGGCAGAGGTAGGTGAGACTTAGAAAGACCAAAGAATAGAGTAATTCCATGTTCAATAGACAAGATCACCATTGTTTGGACAGCAGTTTTGAGATCTTGAGTGGAGACAAAGAGCATGATGTTTTGCAGTACTTTGAGTTGACATCTGGTTCTGTTGATTTAGCAAGAGTAAAACCAAGGGATATAGCTGAGGTCACAATCTTGAGAAGAATATTGAGCTCATTTAGTTTATTTGACCATTTCGATGGGAGTTCTTTGAAATTGAAGCAAAAATCATTTTTTTCTGATAGAATTCTAACTGCAGATTCCTCACTTTGTGAATTTCCCCTGGCTTCAGACTGTATCCGGGATCTTTTGCTAGCAATCCCCTTGCTCATCTGCAGGTGACATTGTGTAGCCCTGAGTAGGATCCATCTCGCCCTGGATATGATGTTGAGGCCACCATACATGTGCCACCTTTGTACACTGATGTCAGTTTCTTTCTTTCCATGCATCTTGACATGGATCTGGGGCTTCTCGAATCCTGCCTTCTGACAGAATTTTCCCCTCAAACTTCTAAGAGTGCAAGCATGTTTCCCCCCAAAAATACACAGTGTTTCAGTTATGCTGGGATTGTCACAAAAAAATGTTGATGACTGATATCCACGACGTTTCTCTGTTGTGTCTGAGATCGAAACACGACTGGGTGTCACGTGAGTGCTGCTTGAAGAGTAATCGCAACCTGGCAGCCTGAGCTCTGATGCCGGAAGCGAAGCCAATAGTTTTATCAGACTCTGAAATCCATTTTCCACCTCAGTGACAAGGCCAATATGCCCATTTAAACCCAGAGATGTACACTGCTTCCCTTGATGCTCATGAAGCAGATGACAACACCTATGATGAATCTGATGATGGCAACCTTCTTGATGACTTAACAAGAGGTCAGTCGCCTGGTCACCTCTCCAGACATTAGGTCAAGGCACAAGTCGGAAGTACACTGCATCCACCCACTGTTTTGAAAAGATGGATGCTGTCCACCCTGCCAAGTAGTTGTGCCGCAAAATAATATGCTGAACTCGTCCTGGTGTAATGTTTAAACACAGCGCCTGCACGTTGTCTGCTTTCCTTCTGAGCAGCAACATGCTCAGAAAGGGCTTTTTATTTTAAATTCAAGGTGGGGCCAAAACCCTGAAGTTAAGTGGCCATCAGGCCTCTTTTTGTTCTCGCTGGAGCTATCTGGAGCCTCACCCCTACCTGCGAATGCAATGGAGGGGAAACAAAAGCACACACCTTGTTGTCAAATTACAGGTACTTAAGAGAGGCATGATATTGACTTTGGTCAGTCCCTGTATATAATTATGCATGCACAGCAAGAATGTTAGATATTCTGGTCTGTCCTATATTTACACAAATAGAAATTTATTATCACTGTTTTGTTTTATAGCTCTACTTATCCTAATGCAGGATGCCGGAGCGCTTTACAGCCACATGTACACATTATACATTGACAATAAATCATAAAAGTGTAAATCTATGTACAGGATGGGATACATAGGATAGTGAGGGGTACAAGGTGTAGGAGTCATATGTCCTTTATTGCTCACTGTGCTATATTAGAAGATTACAATTTATGAACTGCAAGTAACAAAAGGATTTCCCTATTAAAAGCAGTAGCCCACTTACCTATCTACATGAAATAAAAAATTTATCATGATGTGCTTTGCAGGAGAGACGTTAACCCTGTATGTTACTTTGGTTCACAACTGGGACTAGACACGACATATATCTGTCCAGCAAACGCGTTAACTACCAGAGTAATCTTAGCATTAATATTATTCCCTGATATTTAGGGGGCATTTGAAGCTCTCTGCAGCAGATGCCTAAAGCCCTTAAGATTTTTTTTAATGCAGTCTTTGCAACCAATTATACACAACAGATGTATTGTCAAGTTTCTCCTTGTGTCAATTCCTTTGTGGCAGAAATGTAAAAAAATAAATGCTAAATTTTGAGGCCCATATTTTGTGTCGGGTTGAGTCATGTTTTTGGCACAACCCCAACACAAAATCTCATTTGTTAAATCTTTTAATTCACTCAAATGTACTCCTTATATGCCTGCTAAACATATTTATGAGGACTTAAGATCAGAAGTAATTTTTGTGATGTCACTGCCTGTGAGGTTATGGGTTGTAATGCTACTTCCTGTGGTGCCACTTGCGATATTACGTGTCATGATGTCACATGCTGTGATATCACGTGCCCTGAAGTACTTTGTATACTGTCTCACTTGGTTAATCCCCCTTCTTCTTTTTTTTTTTTTAGGACTTGTCCTTGCATTAGGTCTATCCTCCCACCATCGAGCCATGGAAACTGAGGAGTCCATCTCCTTTGTGACACTCATTAGGAAAGTGGTGGACATTTTAGAACTCACTCTTTTCACCCTGGTAGTAAAACCAGTGTCCTCACTGAGGTCCTTAATCCTGGACAAACCAATCAAGAACCTCTGTTGCCCTTCAATGAGCCATTACTTGATGTGCTGATGGCACCTGGGCAAAGCCAAGATCTTGCTCCCAGGTACAGCAACAGGCAGCAGGGCAGCATAAACCTGCTTCCCAGGGATCTGGACTTCATGCTGAAAGTCTAGTGGTACAAGCATCTACCAGTTACCTAAACCCCAGTGTTTTCCCCACCACTCTGCCTGTCAGATAAAACAAAGCAAATGGAAAAGTTTGCAAAATGTGTATTTATGCAATTGTATTTAGGTATTTGTTATGTGTTATGTACAGAGATAAGTCTTGAACCAGTTTAGTATTGTGCTTTGAATGCCCATCCTGTCCCTGACTGTGTGGCGGAGGATGTCATTGTTTATGGTATCAAAAGCCATAGATAGATTACGGAATACCACCATGGATCAATTCTCTCATTCTTAGGAAGGAAAAGGAGGACTGTGATAGGTCTGTAGTTTTCAGCTGTCCTTGGCTCTGCCTTCATTATTTATTTATTTACTTATTTGAGTAGAGGAGGAACATAGACAGTTTACAGGTCCTCTGGAAAGATAACTTGCTGTACGGGAGAGTTGATCGTAATCATTAGAAGTAAGAGGGTATGTGCTTGCTGTTTGCTGATAGAGGGAGGTGGGATCATGTTGGGATACAAATATATCAACATTGATGTGATGTAGATTGTGCTTTGTGCTGGGTGTGGAGGAAATCAAGAAAGCATTTGGATTTTCCTGTTGAGATCAAAGTATTTGATGCTAGGGGAGAGGTGGAGTAGCTGGTTTGTGCTGTCTTAGTTTTGGTATATTTTTTAGTAAATACTTAGCACTGCAGACTATAACTTTGGGTGGAGGAGTAGGAGTTCTTCTTCCATTGTTTGTGTTTCTAAAAAGTTATCTTCTTGTTTGTTGGATGCTTTTTGGATTGTCTTTGAAAAAGACTTTTCGTTTGCTGTAAGAGAGTCTGGTAAGTTTTCTTTTTATATTTTAAGGCAGGAGATTGACTTTGGAAGGTACTTTACTCCCATTTACATTCCTCAGCCCTTAGGGCCAGATGTATGAATCTGGCCCATTGCGATTCGGTAATTGCGATTTTTAAGAAATCGCAATTACCGACTCGCAAAGGGCCATGTATCACATTTGCGATTCGGTAATTGCGATTTCTTAAAAATCGCAAATGCAATTACCGAATCGCAAATTGCGATACTGGTCCCATTCGCAGCTATAGGCCTGTTGGCCCATAGCTGCAAATTTTTTGCATTTCGCAAATTGCGATTTCTGAAACAGAAATCACAATTTGGGAAAAGCAAAGGGCCAGGGTGCTGGGGGCCTAAGGCCCCCCCCCCTCCTGCACCCCAATTTTTTTTTTTGCACATGTAAAGTACACACATGCCAAAAGGGCATGTGTGCTTTACATATCTAATTTAAAAATGCAGTTGTACTGCATTTTTAAATTTTGCACCAGGTTACCACCTGGTTGCAGGTCATGGTATTTTGCTAGTGCAAAATACCATTCAGCGAAAAATCGCAATTTGCGATTTTTTGCAGAATTGCTTTGCGACCTGGATTTTGCTAATCGCAAAATCCAGGTCGCCCCATGCAGAAAATCGCAATTTTTGCGATTTTCACTTTTTGGTCTGCGAATGCAGTTGATGCATTGCAGACCCCGATTTTGCACTCGCAAACGGCCGATTTCGCTGTTTGCGAGTGCAAAATCAGATGATACATCTGGCCCTTAGTTCTTTCTGTTTTATTGTGTATCATAGTTAATTCATGCCTGTCTTGAATTTAGTTTTATATGAGCTTCCACGTTAAAAATCCGAAGCTTTATTGTGATTGGCCTACTGAGCAATTAGGTTGCAGTGGTTGGTGTGGTAGATACTTTGGAGCTTTAGTGATTGAAGCAGTGAGTCCAACTGCCTGTGGCCAATGCCTTTTGCTATTTTGATAGGGGTAGGGTTTTGGTAGGAGTAATAATTAAGGGGTTTGACAATATAGAATTGAATAGGATAAGAAAGAGCTCAGACCACTGTAGGTTGCAAAGGTCATGGGTATGAATGAGGTCCTTCTCGCCAACCACTAAGTCTAGATTGGAACCTTTGGTATGTGAGGGTCAATCACAGATTGTGTTAGCTTAATGTCATCAAGAAAATTACTAAGAAATGAGGCAATGCCTTTCTGGGAATTCTAGGCCAAGTTGAAATCACCTAAGAAATTGTACTTGTGGGAGGATAGAAGTTGTGCTGTCACAAAATCAAGGAGTTTCTCCGCAAACAGTTTCTTTTTTACCACAGGCAGTAAAGTAGTGACAAGTGACGAGGGTACAAGTGGCAGAGTCTTTGTGGATAATGGCTGCACCACCTAATTTTGTGGGATCCGTCTAGGTGAAAGATCTTGAAAGCAGAGGGAGGTTGGATATCAATTAAGGGTTTAGATGAGGGATAGAACCAGGATTTAATGATTGTGAGGAATTCTAACTCATGGTACGGTATGAGACGAGATGCAGCTCCAGAGTTTGAGACAGCAGATCTGCACTACATTAGAACCACTTTGATTGAATGAAAGACAGAGGGTAACTGTATTCTACTCCAGGGCGATTTTTTAATGACTGGCAGGTTGTTTTTTTGTTGTGTATCCTTGGTGATCAAGGTCTACAGACGATGTGGATGGGCAGATTTTGGGAATCAGTCAGAAGGCTAGCTGTGGAGTAAGTATTAAGTAGAGGGAGGAGTAGAGAGTGGGGTGCATGCTTCTCCTTATTAAGAGAAACAACAACTCGCACTTTTGCTTGCCTACTCATTTTTTTTAAATATAACTATGCCTGAGGAGGCCACCCCACATCAGTGACAGAAGATGGCTATGGGAAACAGAGCGGGACCTGAACTGCTGGTGTAGACTTGGTTCTCCCCATCACATAGATTGTGGGTGTTCTTTCTGCCATGGACAACTGTTCATTTCAGACCTTCGTGCAGTCTGTTTACACTACTTTGGTACAATTCAAATTTGCGTGACAATGTGGCCTCTTGCGCACTAAACCTATAAAGGAGCATAAGGTGAAACGCTTTATGCATGTAGCAAGCACGAGATTTGCCTCGATCATGCTGCAGTTCCTGCTCAGATCCAGATCATCTTCCCAGGTGCAGGTCCCTATGTGACTGGGTCTTTCTCTGTGTCAAAGTTCGTCGGGGTCACCCCAGTGTCAAATCAAGCTTTAGCCTGACACTGGCACAGATCTTGGCATTTACCCAAGCCATGTTGGCACTCTTCCATACTGTCCTAGTTCCCTCTGGTGCACCTTCAGGCCTGTGGAACCCACAGTGGTGTAGCAGCGCCCAAGGCTGCTCGGTTATATAAGGGGTATGTATTTTTGCCAGTGTAAACTCTACAAGCCAGTCCAACAACCCAACCAGTTTCTACAGTTATACAGGAGCAAGGTGCATACCATTCAAAGGCTTGGCAGGCCATCACAATCAACCTGTGGATCCTACAGGTCATAGAAACTGGTTATGCCCTTCCAACAGTTTCCCTTTCCCACTGCCCTATGTTCTTCTCCCAGGCAGATAAGTACACCTGCATGTTCCAGCAGGACGTCAAGGCCCTGCTACAAAAAGGGGTAGTGGAGCGAGTGTGAGATTACAAAAAGTGATAGTGCTTAATGTAATTCTGAAAGCCTGCACCAGGCCTGGCTACTGATCAGCTGATAAGTACAGTATAGATCGGATGAGAACACTTAACCCACACTTTTGTGGCATGCATCATCGTAGGCAACCGTATCCCACCCTGATAGGATGATACTATCAGGGTGGACTGAAAAACCATGAGAGGGAGTTCTTAATAAAATACACTGAATAGTTTAGGGTTTAAGGTTATTATTTAAAAATACCTTGGGTAAACCCCAAGGGAAATTCCTTTCTTGGTGAATACAAGGGGTATGATTACAAAATAAAGGGAAAAAAGGGGATCAATGTTAGTATAATGATCCCATCATCCTTAGTGGTGTCAACGTTTCAACCCGTTGTGTGCCAAGGGATGGGTCACATGCCTGCATCAGGGTGTATGGCAGAGGTCTTCAAACTGGGGGGCGGGCCCCCCTAGGGGGGCCTGAAGTGATCCCTGGGGGGGCCCCAGACTCTGACCAAAATAAATATTATACAGATAACAGGCCTTTGTTTTAAGCAGACGCATGTTATTGCAGTTTTTAAAAGGTAACAGTACTTAACTGCAATGTTTAAATAGGTTTAGACATATTTAAACATTGCCATGTTTATAAAATAAATGTGAACAATTCTGAGGGGGGCCCAATGATTTTTATTTTTCAACTGGGGGGGCGCGGCATTAAAAAGTTTGGAGACCTCTGGTGTATGGGATCCCTATCATTAGTTCTATCCTGAACATTCATATGTGGGTAAGTACGTTTCCTGCCTTAAAATGAGCACTGTCATACCCTATGGTTTTTTTTGTCTGCCAGATCTGAGCGGGGGCGAACACTCTTTGTAGTCACACATTCACCAAGAAGTGTGCCCTGTGGGAATACCTATAAGACATCTGTCAGTCAGTCTGGTACTATGGTGTTGGAGGATGTGCTATGATTTTGAACCTCTAAACTCTCTTTTGGTGATAAAGCAGTTGTTGAGCTTGTCCCAGAACAGATTGGGCAGGGGTGTTACTCCTGTCACTTCCTTGTGCTTAAGAAAAATAGATGTCTGTGTCCCATTTTAGACCTCAGAGTCTTAAATGCATTTCTTTGCAAGTAAAAATTCAAGAAGTTGACCCAATCACAGGTTTGTCTGGCTCTAAAATTTGTAGCCTGAATAATGTCCCTCGACTTGTAGGACTGGTACTTTTATGTTCTGATCCCGCAGTAGCATAGGAGATACCTTCACTTCATGGTAGGCTGGATTTTATATTTAAAGTTACTCTCATGTGATGCTGAGGGAAAAGGAGGCCCTGTAAAAAAAGTAAATATCTAGGATTACACATTGTGATCAGGTGGAAGCTGGGATTAGTGTAAGGTTTCCTGGTTTCACATTGTGCAATTTGGCCACTACATGGTCAGCTCTTTCTCTCTTCCATTTTAGATCAAAGCTTAATGTTTGTGTTTAATTATTTGAGGCGCTAAATCTGTGAACTGCGTCAAATACATCTAGAATACGCATGCTTCACAGGGATTGATGGTGGAGGTTAGCAGGCCTTTTTTTGTAAAATAGTAAGGCCCATATTTATACTTTTTTAGTGCCGCATTTGCGTCACTTTTTGACGCAAAAACGGCGCAAACTTCCAAAATACAATGGCCCATATTTATTCTTTTTTAGCGCCGCATTTGTGAAATTTTCTGACGCAAAAGCGGCGCAAACTTGCAAAATACAATTGTATTTTGTAAGTTTGCGCCGTTTTGCGTCAAAAAGTGGCGCAAATGCTGCGCTAAAAAAGTTTAAATATGGGCCAGTATTTTGTAAGTTTGCGCTGTTTTTGCATCAAAAAGTGGCGCAAATGCGGCGCTAAAAAAGTATCAATATGGGCCTAAGTGCCTGTGCCTAAAGATTTCTCAAACACCGGTGACCGGCACTCTCAAGCGTCAGGAGCTGAATATGAAGGCTGTTGATTCGGCCTCATGCCTCTTTAATCCACCACCAGACACTCCCTCCCCTTTAGCTCAATCTTTCACCTTCTTTTCTTTCATTTGTTCTCGCTTTGTTGCTGTTTTCCTTCTTTACTCTTTTAGGGTTTTTCGCTCTCTTGTTTTGGGTCAAACTCTGTTGAGGAAAAATAAGTGGTTTCCAAAAAATGAGCGCTGGTGGGTCCCACCTGCTACCACTAGCTCGAATGAAGTACTGGTGGTTGTTCAAGGTGATATTTTAACGTATAAACTAAAATGACAACCAGAATACTCACCCTTGGGTCAGTGTATTAAAATCATTTGCTCCATGTAGCTAAAAAGTATTTATTCGTTGTCATCCTTTCTTGAAGTAATCCACCCACCCTCTCATCCATACAACTATTCATTCATTATTTGAGCCATGCAGCCATGTCGCCAATCTTCCCTGATTTGGCATAGGTCTATATTGAAGAATGTGTTGTAAAATGCACCATAGTTGCATTTCCCCCCACAAAACACTCCCTCCAAAGCCCTTCTCGCAGGGGGCAGGCTAGCTTGCCGCTAAGTGCGGTATGAGGGCCGGTCTGACAAAGTTTGCCAGGGCTATTTTTGGTTCCCAAACCGGCCCTGCAAGCTGTCACGTCTTTGCAGCAACACCAGAGCATCCTGGGAGGCTCCGTTTCCGCCCTCGCTGAATCGTGTGAGCCGCTGCAGTTTAATTCCCTCCTATGCGTACTTGAATGCCCCTGTCTGCTGAAATTGGGAGATCTCCGAAACGAGGGGCGGGTCGTGGGCTTTAGGCGGTGTCGCCACAGAGTCCGCCTGCCTATCACATTTGCCATCTTGGCCCCGCTCAGGGCTCCTCTGAGTAAGCTAGTTGCACCCATTCATACTTGTGTTTTTTTCTTACAAATGTCCTCTCATTTATTGGCTTCAAAAATTACACCGCGTCCTATGAAAAACAGAAAGGAACCCCCAGACAAAGAATGAATAAATAATACGGCGCTACCAAGGCGACGGCACGATCTGGTAGATGGTGGCGAATGTCTCACCTTTTGCAGGCTTCACAGAATGCCCAAGGTTGGCCATCGATGTAAGAGCACGAGTACATGCTCAGGGCTTAAGTCAGATGGAAAAGGAAGTGCAGAGTCCAAGCCCCCCTCAATACTCGGCCTCTCAGCTGCGGCTGGCGCTTGATTTTTTGCTATACAGCAGAGCCCACGGCATGGCTGCAGTCACACCGTATTTTCAGATTAACAAATGATGTGAATATTATTTCAATTTCCTTTAATTGTGTGTACATTTATCTCACGTGGATATCCTCCTGAGCTCCTGACATGAATTTTCGCGAGGGAGATACTTAAACAAGTTAAAACGTTGGCATATGCTAGCTGCACGCACATCTCTGCAGTAAAGACATCAACCCAGTGTGCTTTTTTGGCTCGGTTTACAGCCTTTGGCCTCGTGGTACACACTGCCATCTCACAAGTGCCCTAAAACAGAGCTGGCCGCCCTTCAGTCTGTCTCATTCCTGGGCGAGCTGTGGGGAACAAGGGGCCCCTAGGTTGGCATTGCATCTCCTAGCTCCCGGCGCACCAACTCCTGCAAGAAGGGTCATCTTTCGTGGCCAATCAATGACCACAGCTGGCGCCGACTGGATGGTCGTGGGCAGCCTGGCATCGGCTCAGCGTGCAGCGCAGGGCTTTGCAGAGTGGCACTGGCTGCGCCTCCGGTATTCACCTGAGCAGGGTGGCACCAGCTCAGCCTCCGCGGAGGATGGCACTGGCTTAGCCAAAGGGATAGACTTCTAGAAAGTGACACCAATGTGCCTCCGCTATGGATTTATAGAGTGCCACGGCTCAGCCTAGTGTGTAAAATCACATATAGTAACAGCATTTGGGAAGTGGTATGGATTTACGGGGACTGGCATTGGGTGTGCAAATCAAATCCGGTGTGAACAGTAGGTACTTAACTGAGAACGGCACGGATTTCGGCAGTGCTTAATTTGTAAATAAAAACATGCCAGTGCTCAAAACTCGCCTTTGAAACACGCGGCTGCTGCATTTAAATGTGCGAGCACTGAATGCTGAGGCACAGTAATCCTAAAGCCACCTCGTGCCTCTTCAAACCATTTACAGCCACTCCCTACCCCCTCAGCAAACTCTTGCAGCTTTCTGCTTTCTCCTTTTGTGGCGCTTTTTCGTTTTTCTCTTCCTCCGTCTTGCCCATAAGTGCATTTTGCTCGCAGTAATTCCCTGATGCAGAAAAATAAGTGCCGTCCCTCAAAAATAAGTGCTGGTGCCCGCACCAGAAACCACTGGCTCAAATTAAGCATTGGATTTCGGTGAACAGTATACAACTTTGGATACTGGAACCGGAGCAGCCAGAGCCTGTGGCCTGGATTTACTGAGAATAGAACAGGATCAGCTACCAGCATGTACCACCATAGAGTAGCACTGGTTGTGCTAATGATACTGCCTCAAGCCGTGTCTGTGTTAGAAACATCCAAAGCCGGACAGCGGCCGCTATGCCACTAGAACTAAGCTATACCTACCCGATGCACCCTCACACGATCAGAACCAGACTTAAATTGCTTGTGTTTTGGTTCAGAGAGGACCTGTCCTTGCAGTTCGGGGTGGACTGTTTCCATTGGAGCAGGACAAGACTGATTTGCATAAGACTGGGTCCAAACTAAGGTGGCATGGTGTGCAAAGTAACATACTGGGATGCAGCCTGAGTATTTACAAGTAGCTGAGATGAATTCAGGCATTCCATCCATCACTTTTTTGTATACTTCAGTGTTACGCCCTAATTGGGACAGGTGCGTAAACCAGTTGTTGAGATTAATTCAAGCATTCTACCCATCACTTATTTGTACACTTCGCTATGCCAGGGGCATTTAAAGGCTGCAAGTGACTCCATTTACTGTTTGGACATCTGCAGGCTGAGAGACGCTCAGACACTGGTATGTAAGCAGAGTAGCTAAGTTACAGTATAGACATCCAAAGACTGACAGCATCTCGGTTATAGTATGGGCACATACAAGCCACCTTATGGTATGGACATGTATAGGGTGGGACTATAGTATCTATAAAGGCTGACAGCACTTGGGTTATGGTATGGGCATACAGAAACTGAGAGTGGCTTGGTATGATGCAAACATTATAGGCTGGCAGTGGCCCAGCCTGTGATATTGGCAGCCATCACGTCCTCATCTCAACATAGAGTATCAGAAGCCACTCCATGCTGTCTCACGGTACAAATTGAGAAGCTATGTGCTCACACCTCAAGAGGAGAGTATTGGAAGCCACCCACTGTCACCTGAAGAGAAGAGTACTGGAGTCCACCTTTCTATTGTGAGGTATGGGGAGGAGGATCAGAAACCTTCTCACTCCCATCTCTCAGAAACCGTACCACTCTCCCCTAAGGGTTAGAGTGTCCAGAGCCATCTACTCTTATCTCAGGAAAAGAGCAGATGCCACCTTCTGTCACAGCAGAATACTAGAAGCCACACACTCTCACATTAAGAGAAGAGTATCTCAAATCTTCCACTGTCTTCTCACAGATGAGTATTAGGACCCACCCAACTCTCACCTCATAGATGAGTATAGGCGGCCATTTTACTCTCACTTCAAGAGAAAAGTATGCAGGGACATCCACTTATACCTCACAAGACAGTATCAGAGACCATGCCCTCCCATGTCAAGAGAAGAGTATCTGCAAGCATTCCACTTGCATAGCACAGGACAGGAACTGAAGCTATCCAGTCTCTCCTGGGCCCAGTCTCACCTCACAGAAGAGTAGAGGACGTTTTCCACTCTTCCCTCACAGGAGAGGCTCAGAAGCCAGCTCACCCTCACCTCAGCAGTACTGCATCAGAAACCGTCAGCCCTTGCCTCATCGAACAGCACATGAAGCCACTCCACTTTCACAGCAAAGTTATCCAGAACCATTCCACTTTAACCTCGAGGAGATTAACAGAAGCCATTTGCTCTTCCCCTCACAGTGGAGTTTCCAGGGACATCCAACCCTCACATGACGGTCTAGCATCTAGAGCCATCTATTTTCACCTCAACAGAAGAATAGCTGAACCCAGGACACTCACATCAAGAAAAGAGTACCTCAAGGCACCCCACTCTCAGCTCAGGTGACAAGTATCTGTAGCCACTCCACTTTCACCTCACAGTAGACTATCATTATTACTTCCACTCTCACCTCATAAAAGAGTATCAGAGCCCACCCACTCTCAGATAACTGGACAGTCTCTGAAACCACCCCACTCACCTCACAGGACAGTTTCAGAAGCCATCCCACTCTCACCTCAGCTGATGGGTATCAGGAGGCAACCGTCCCTCCTCAGAGTATGTCAGTCCACCAGACCCTACCCTCACAGTGGAGTATCCAGACGATCAGCTCTGATCCGATGAGAAGAATTTCTGAAGCCATCATACCCTCATCTCAAGAAAAGAGTATACATATCCTTTCAACTTTAACCCCAAAAGAACTGAACCTAAAGCCACCCCACTCTTCACCTCATAGTGTGGCATCAGAAGCCATCCACATCTGACCTTGCGTTAGAGTATAAGAAGCCACTCAACTCTCCTTTTAAAGTAGCAGAAGGAATTCCGACTCCCACCTTACGGTAAAAGTATCTTACACCAACCCACTCTCATCTCAAGAAAAGAGTATCCAAGGGCACCCCATCCTCAATTCAAGAGATGAGTATCAGATTCCCACCACCTTCACCTCCTTGGAATAGTATTCAACGCCTCCTAACCCTACCCCTAATCAATTATTTAAGCAATCCATTCACTTCAAGAGTACCAGAAAACACCCCAATCTCGCCTCACAGTAGAATATCAAAAAACAACTGAGTCTCTCCTTGCTACGAGTATCAGAAGAAATTTCCACTACTGCCTCAAGAGTAGAGTATATGAAGCCACTCATTCTCACGTCAAGAGAAGAGTTTCTCATGCACCCATTCTCATTTGAAGAAGTGAGTATCAGTTGCCTTCCCACTCCTACCTCCAGACCAGAGCACCAGGGGCTGCCTCAGTCTCACCCCAAGCCTGATACCCATAGCCAACCACTCACACGCTACTCTAACCTTGCAGTAGAGCATCTGAAGACATTGGCATTCATCTCAAAGTAGGGAACCCCAAGCCAACGACTTTCAGCTCGCGGTGGGGTATCCAAAACTATCCTGTTCTCTACAGAGGCCCAACACCCATGTTTCTCTATTTAGCTTGTGCTGGACTTTTCAAAGTACCTTTCAAAGCACTTCTGTAGAAGTGAGTTAAAAGGGGAAGAGACTAAGCCTGTGATATGAATATAAAGGTGGTGTATACAGCCAGAGACCCCTCCTCATGGGTTAGCTGGGATGCTTTGACCCGCAGCCAGTGAAGGTGCACCGCAGTTGCTGATTTGTGACCAGGCCCCTACCAACTCAAACAGAGGCATGGAATATGTTCTTGGGTGCAATACTGTTTGGGGATGGTTTGCTGCGAAGCCCCTGAAAGGCGCCCCTGCATTAACAGTGTTAGGAGCAGAAGATAGAGCATCCTTTGAGAGGAACTGCAACATTGTTGGGATGATTGACAGTGTTAAATGTGAAGCAATATGTGTCCGACCTTCAAAGACGGTGTCCAAAGTGCATCCTTGGATAGCAGCACTCAAAATGCTGGTATTCACAGGGCCTAATAGTGGTTTTAAAGGGCTGAGGCGTGGTCCGCTGACTCATGACCATCTGAGTAAGTGAATTAGGCAATTTGTTGCTTCATGTGGCACCTGAAGAAATGAAAACAAGTGATAGGTGAAATTTCTGTATTAACCTCAGCCGTTGGTAACTACTTAGGGGTGCATTCCAGCCCATCGTTTTTTTTACCCACCATACCATCTTGGACGGGAATCAGCCTTATGCAAATCAGTCTCGGTACAGCCCGCAGGGAACATTCCAGCCTGAACTGCCAGACCAGGTCCCCTCTGAACAGTGACAAGTCGCCCTACACCGATTTCAGGCTATCTGGCCCTCGTCCGTCAGGTGCAGTTTTAGTCTTGTGGAACAGTGAGCACAGGACCCACCTCTGGGCTCACCCATCCCTACAATTGCACCCTGAGCCTTCTTCCTTGACTCTGCATCTGCCCATCACAGGTGTCTGTGGCTGCGCCAAGCTCAGGATAGCACCAGTCCCATCATGCCCAGGGTGTGGGGTTAAAGGCGGTTCTGTGGTAGTGAGCCAGGCACCGGAGGCTCACAGCAGCAACGATCATTTAAGGTGTGGCGCTTCCATTGAGATGAGACGGATGGGTCCCTGACACTCCTTGCTGAAGTAGTCCAACATTGTTCATAAAAAGAGATATATCAAGGGCATAAGAGGACATCCTTGCTTGGGAAGGGTGATCATGAGATCCTCTTCTGGGAGAAACAGTGAGAGTAAAAACCAAAGCTCAGTGCTTCAGTGGTTGTCTGCGCCTGTCATTATCTGTCTGTGTTGCTTTCTGACTGGCTGTGTTTGTCTCCCAGCATCTGTTCGCCTCATCTGCCTAGTTATCTGTTGCGTCTATGTGTACCTGTTCATGTCTATTATTGTTTCAATCTATCATCCTTCGGCCTGGATCCGTCTACCACTACTTGCCTGAGTTTTAGTCTGTTTTTGTTTATCCTGCATGTAGCCTTGCCAGTCTGTCAGTATCTGTTCTCCGTGTTTGTCATCGGGACCCATTCAGTGACATTGTCATGTTAGTGTAAAAGGCCATTTATTTAGGAAAGGATTGCAACTTATACATAACTTTTTAAAACTTTCAACAATAACTCCAACTTTGGAACCCCACCTTGTAACATTATCTTTGCTCATCCTTTCCACACCTCCCTTCACTTTACACTTCCATACCCCCACACATTCCCTTTTCATTTCATGCCCTGCCTGTTTCCGGCATCCACTACACTCTCATCCTTCACCTGCTTCTTTTTCCCCTGGAAGGGTGGCCAGGCCCCCATCTGACTCTCCACCCTCCCCATCTACTGCCGTCCCGCACTCTGTCGTAATCTGCCCTAACTGGCGTCCCAAACCTCCTCCCACAAGCTCTCCTCCTGATTTAAAACACATGACTCTTCTCCAAGAAACTCATCTTCTTGCCAGGTGGGTGGGTTTCCAACTTCCTTAAGCGTGCGATGATCAGCGCAGAAAGAGACAGGTCCCTCCCCCTCAGCCCCTAATAAACCCCCTCCCATGTCCCACCCCGACTTACCTGTCCCATCGCTACAGGTCACTTCCTCTCCCGAATGTTCCCGCCAAGAGACTAGACCGTGTCTCTTTCTCAGCGGGACCCTCCATTCTCTGTCTGTCTGCGTCATCCAATGCATATGTCTGTCATTATATTTCTAGAAATCAGTGGCATAATAAAAGCGAAACTGGAGGGGGCCCCTTGCAAAGAGCATGGAGGGGGGTCCCTCCAGAATCACTCAGGTCAGGTGCTGTGCTGAGGCCTCCCCACCCCCTGGAGCTCGCCCGGACAGCTGGGGCTGCTATGGCGTTTGTTACGCCAGTGCTAGAAATGTCTGTCTGCCATTGCTTGCCTGTCTGCCTCCCATGTCTTCTATCTCTTCATTTAATTCAGTGGTTGTTAAACGTTCAACATCTGTGGATTCCATTGAATCGCAAGTGGAAGCCAGAGACCCCAAGGCCACTTCTACCATTTTAACCACAGCAATAATTCACAAATAAGTACACATGGTATGAGCTCAATGCATCTACGTTCCTCATTGCAGGTTTAAATGTGAAAGTGACTATACACCAGAACAAGACCCATGTCCTGTTCACGTGTCAGTTGGTAATCATATGAAATCAGTGCTCTCAGCAGAAGACGCAGGGCAAAAGTAGTAACTAGATTGACATTGCCCTTGGGCTGACACAGGGCAGCAATCCAGCTTGGTATGGATAAAGCTGGAGATCATGCAGGATCTTTGTGCCAAAAGGTGACAAAAAAACAGAGCTTGCACAAAGGCTGCCTGTGGAGGTATTTCAGATTTGCTGAAAAGGGCATACCCCCTTCCCGATTCAAGAAGAGCTGTAAGTGCCTGACCACGTAAAGCAGTGGATAGGAGAAGCATACTTTTGGGTAGTACACATGGGTAGATCGCTGAGTGGTTTGGACACTGCCTCTTAAAGTGTGCACATGCACATGATTTTCTAGTAAACTTGAAATAATTCAAGTGTTTCTAGTCAGAAGCTGACGTCTAGTTCAGGTCGGAGTTGTGGACAGTCTGCGAGCAAACAAGCTCTGTCCTGAACTAGCAATCAGCTTCTGACTAAAAGTTTTTTAAAATGCTTATCAATATAAATGTAAACCTGTCTTATTGATGTTATTGATACATACATCAAATACATTGGGGAGGAAAACAGTAGACTGCAAGTAAGTTTTACATATGGGGGTGTACAAATTTCATGCAATTTGCTTTAGCATAATTACATTAAATCCTGGAAAAATTTCACGAAATTAAGCAAAATGCTAATTTGACATTTCTCGCTATATTTTAGCCCAAAGTGAGCCCCCGCATCAGTTTTTGATATGAGGATACATTTTATGAGAAGTGCAAACAAGCACCTCAAACAACAGCAGCTCACGTTCTGTTGTTCCTGTGCATAAATTGCATTAAATGGCAATTTTTTTTTTACCACAAATTGTTACGACTCTGTCGTTCCATTTCCAGGGAGCGCTGTAAGGGGACTGTCAGAAGCCTGGGAATCATCTTGAACTCCTATCTAGAGTCCCTTGCTGAATCCTGTTTGTTTCTCTTTTCTCCATGGTACACTTGTGTAGGACTACATTTGCTTCTTGGGACTGCAAATCCCATAATGCGCAGCTTGGTAGTCAGGAAAACCCGGATTCTGTTTCCCATTGTTTTCAATGGGAGAAGTCCAGTTGCTCCTTTTCACTGGATCCTCTCCTCCAGGACTTGCAAGTGTCTGAAACCACACACACCTGATACCTCTCCTGTGCAGCCCAGCTTGGAACTGCTTATAAGCAGCCATTTCCTCAAGCTCCCCGTCGTGCATCGGACTTCAATTCCTTTGTGTTACAGACCCCTTGTCGGATGGTGTTCCAGTTTTGTTCCTGTTCTGTTCCAGCCTGATCCTGTTTCCTGTTTCTCTGCCCTGCTCCTGATTGTTCCAGCCAGAGTCTGCTCCCTACTTCTTAGCCTTGTACCTGTTTGTTTCTTCCAAAGCCTGCTCCCTGTTTCTCTGCCCTGCTCCTGCCTGAACCTTCTCTCTGTTTCCCAGTCCTGTTTACTGCTCATTTCCTACTCCCTGTATTCCAGTCCTGTCCTTGCCTGTTCCAGCCAGAGCCTGTTCTCAGTTTCCCAGTCCTGTCTCTGTCTTTCCCAGCCAGAAGTTTGCGCCCTGTTTTCAAGTCCTAGACCCGCCTTTTGCTTCAGCCTGAGCCTGTTCCTAGTTCTTGCCTCTGCCTCTTTGTTTGTTCCCTTCTGTTTCTGTTTCTTCTTGGTTCTTTGTGTCTGGTAAGTGTTCTATCAGTCTTCACCAGTGTATACGTGTCCTCCTGTGTACTGGGGTTGGCTCCTGGTTTCCAGGAGGCAATTCCAGCCCCCATCCTTGTCCAGTGTTATACGTTGTATTTCGTGCCTAACAGTGACAATGTGCTATTGCTGTTTTCTCAGGAATCGCCACTGTGTTTCCAGCTGGACCCACAAGAGCGTGTCCTGTGTATGTAAGTACTATCCTTGTTTGTGCTCTAGGGTCCAGAGACAGAATCACTTCTGCTGCCTCCTTTCTATGGGGCTGGCAGGGTGACTATCTGTAAGAGCAAACTGCACAGAGGCATTGAGATTCCCTGTCACTGTGGGAGGTTCTGCGCCTTACTCTGTGTACAACCCCAGCGTGTTTGTCCACTGGCAATCCGTTTCCTGTTTGTTCACACAGGGGTTGCTCTGCTTTTACTTTCCTGTTTCCTGTGCCTATCCATAACTGTCCTTTCCGTGTATGCCTTTAGCTGCTCCTCTGCCCCAGTGTACTACCTCTTTAGGATATTCGGTGACCTCAAGGGGTGTCCCAACCAAAGTCCTGATCAGATCCGCCCGAAACCGTGACACAAATGGCACATTTACAATACATTTTTTTTACTGTGAATGGCACTTAATCACACAATTTTTTAAAATTTTGAGAATTTTACATGACCAGCGTAACATGAATGTTGGCTTAATTTAAATTTGGACTCCAGGGGTCCACAGACCACAGGTTAATAAACGGTGATTTAATTGTTTATAACTGTCTGTATTTCTATATCCGCGTGCGTTCGTCTACCAGTCTGTATTTCTTCTTCCTGTGTGGTGGCATGCATGTATGGGTCTTTTTGTTAGCATGTCTGCAGAATCTGTTTGCCTGTCTGAATGTCTGAGTTTCTCTTTCCACTTGTGCCTTTTTCCTGCGGTGGCTGCTTACCCATCTGTCAATATGCTTATCTCTATTTATCTTGCTAGTCTGCCTGTAGCTGTCTGCCTGCTCGATCTCATCTCTCTTGATCTAGACATCGTGCTAATGCATCATGCGCCAATTACTGATGGTTGTATTAACTGACTGTTCTCTTGATATTTCTCAATGATAAAACCTGTTTCGCATAGGTCGTCCTTAAAAGGTACATCACGTGTTGTGCCTTAGCGTAAATGTTTTTTTTTCCTGGATTTATCCTTCAAAAACCATTTAATCTATTTTTATAGATGCCTGCACTCAATGAGGTCCTGCGCTTGGTCACCTGGAGACCTCCACCCTGTCAAAGAGTTAGAAAGACAAATACCTGGAAATCTCAGTCACATTTCTCTGACAAACACACCTTGCGAGACTACCCCTTCTCCCAGGCAACTATAACTGCTACTAGGACGAAGATACCTTGGTGGACTAATGCGTCTTTAGCAGTCATCCGTATGTAACCTGGACCTCACAGCTTCAAATCACAGAGCATCAATTCAACTGTCCGTCCAAGGTGGATGAAATAAGTACCATTGAGCATGGTTGCAATTAACATCCTATTGCCTAAGCGTCAACAAGCATTTTCAAGGACGAATGAGTATTTTAGAAATATTATTATTTTTGAGAAAGCAGAGACGGAGGTGTTCTCTTTGGCCATGCCTGTGATGTTCAAGTTAGAATGAAGATCATTGTCTAGAAGGAAGCCAGGGATTTTACATTCTGTAACATCTGGTTGTTGTTTGAGGGTGGTGGCAGGTGACTCTGGAGGATGAGGGGATGTAGGAGGGACGTGACTTGGAGTGCGATAGTGGTGGAAGGGGCGAGAGGCTGAAGGGCTTTGAGAGAGGTGAAGGATGACATTGAATGCTATAAGTAAAGCCAAGACTTGCGTGGAATATTTTATTCATCATTTTTTTATTTTAGAATTTTTTCCCTCATTTGCTAGGCCCAGATGGGCGCAGAGCGCTGATCAACAGTGTTTTAATCAACATACAGGTAGAATATACAGCTAGACCAGCTGTAGTTGGTAGTGGCAACGACCTATAGAATAACACTTGGTAGTGCATTGTTGCCTAGTCAGCAATGGCATAGTAATTTCAACAGCAAGGGAGCAAGTACAATATTGAGGTAGTAGCAGTAATGTACAATGTCAAAACAGCAGGGAAGGTTTGATAGAAACGATTGTAGAGCTGGGACAGAAGAAGGCAGGAGCTTGGATATAGAGTAGAAGGAACAAAAGCAAATTGTGTAATAGAACTTCAGTGTAGATAGAGCGAGACCAAGGTCAGAGGAGAGAAGTTAAGTGGAATTTTAGAAGGTGTTCCTTCAGTTTACGGTTAAAGGTTTGGAGTGAAATAGCCAATCTGAAATGAATTGGGAACGGCTTTCTACATTCTAGCAGCATTACCTGAGAAGGATCATCTGTGGGTGGCCATGTTCTTGAAGGAAGGCATTTTAAGAAGCAGAGTTGATTTGCTTCCTCACTTCTGGTTTTGTGCCTAAGAGATCTGATTACTGTGGAAGCTATCGAGGAGAATTCAGGTGAAGGACCTTGCAAAGAAAGTCAAATGTGTTTTATGTTGAATCTGCTTCAAGCTTAAGCTAGTTGACGGAGGTTATATTAGGAGTGATCCAATCAAATTTTCCAGAATGAGTAATCAGCCTGCCAGAAGAATGAAAGGTAAATATGAGAGGGGTGAAGTGTGATATGCACTGAAGACTGAAAGCCTTGTTTTTGAATAGTCTGATGTTAGGTTATGATGCTTTAGTTGAAATTTCATACTTCTTAGTGATTTTCCTAATTCGATTGTTAAGATTATAGAATTAGTCTAATATGAAGCCAGTTGGTTTGTGAGAGCTAGTTATTATAGGGAAGATGTCTAGGGTCTGTAGTTTTCTCACCCATTTTCTGGAATTATGGTAGTGTTGGAAGAAAGAAAAACAATTATGAGTTGTCAGGAAGCCCCAGAATCCATAATTGGACAGACTTTGAGCTATAGTATCAAATATAATTTGATTCGAAAGCATATTTTTTAATCAAATGGTTTGAATGCATTTGGTATGGAAATATAGATTTGTATTGTAAATACAATTGGTTCAAACAAATTGGGCAAACCCATCTATAAATTCTCATTTTTGATCAGTGAGGGCCTCCAAGCACAGTCCAATTATTCTCAGAAATACCCTTTTTCAGTAGAATCTGTTCCATGTTTTAAGGTCTGTCTTAACACCTCAGCTGTCTGAATGTGTGCGCTCTATTCATTCCAGTGCTTTAAAATACATAGACTGGACTTTGGCTCTGTCCAGCGGAGTATTTCTCTCTCGTCTCATGCTATTGGCTGATTGGTGTATCAATCCATCTTCTATAGAGTGCCTCAATTGCACGGCATGGCAAACTATTTTTCATCTCAAATGTACCCTGAATCATCACACGTGAAAGTCTTTGTATCACACGTGTTGTATACTGAAAGCGATTATTTTTAGGTTTCACCTGATAGAGCTCATGCTCTGTCGCTTGCAAGACATTTTGGGATGATTTAGATCTCGGCAGAGGGGTTACTCTGTCACAGTGGTGATGGATATCCCATCCACCAAAATCTAAATACCATTGTTTTCTATGGTATTTAGATATCCATCACCGTTGCAATGGAGTAACCCCTCTGCCGAGATCTAAATCAAGCCCTAGGTTTCCTTACATGGGCTTTGAGGCTGCCCATTGCTTATCATTGGTTATCTTCACTGTCACTCTTAATTTGCTTGCTTTTTCTAAGTTGGTGCATGAGGCATTCACTTCAGCTTCTTGTGGTTATCCCTCTCCTGGAGCATGACACAACTACTTGTGCCCTTCTACTACTCACATAATCAGGCACTGTTTTTTTTCTTTTTGTTTAAGCACTTGACTACAGTGTGTGTTTTTTCCAGCAGTCTCCCTCACTTACTTGTCTTCTGTGTTGCTTCAGGGCCCCAGCTTCCCCCGCCCTCCATGTTGCTATTCCCTCCATGTTACTTGCTCTGGCCGCTGTACTTGTTGTTGCCTGCTCCCTCCAAATGTCAGTGTAATTGCTTGTCCCTTCCTGCTGTCTATGTTGTTGCTTGCCCCCGTTGTCTGTGTTGTTGCTTGCCTCTCCCGCTGACCTTTTTGTCGCTTGTGCCTTCTTGCTGTCTGTGTTGTTGTTTGCCTTCTACCCTGTGTGTGTTGTTGCTTGCCCCATATGCTGTCCATGTTTTTCCTCTCCTTCCTACCCCACCCTACCCACTGTTTGTGTTGTTGCTTGCCCCACCTACTGTCCTGTTGTTGCTCTCTGTCCTGCCACCCCTCCATCACCATTCCCTGTCCATGTTGTTGCTCACCCTCCAAACCTGCTGTCTGTTCTGTTGCTCTCCATCACCCTTCTCCTCCATCACCTCCTTCTGTGTTGCCTCTCACCCTCACCCTGCAATAAACAAAGAAAGCACTACTACTCGGCCAGCGCTGGCTACACCATAGTGCTTCGCTCTTCCCACACCCTCCATCCCTGTTTTTGCCCACACCTCCTCAACTAGAATAGCTCCATGACATGCCAAGCTCTGGCTGTGCAATAGCCCTTTTTTCTTCTTTCAGCAATGCTGCAAAAGCCAATAGCTCTCAAAGACAAGAGCTACTGGTGTTTCCAATACTTTTTTAGGCCATGCTGTATGGCAGCCACCCTGCTGTAGAGAATGGCTAAACATTGACTATGTCACTAGCTATTGTCTCGTAGCTGTGACCTATTGTCTTTGCCAATGCTTGTTGTTTTCTTTCCGCACCACTTATTTGGTCGAATCCTACCAGATAGCACAGCTGTCTGGTTGCAAAAGACTTCTCTGGGACATTCTGAAAGCTTCCCTGGGAATGTCTTCTGCCTATTGAATACCAGTGGCTTGGTGGTTTGTAACTCATGTTGGCTCTGTGGCTTGTAACTCACAATTGCTTTCTTTTTATTTGCTGGCTTTGTTTATTTAGACCATACATCATTTATTTGCCTCTTCTGTGGAGCATAGCCTGCGTACTACTTCTCTGATTGGTTTCCTGAATTGTCCCATGAATGCTTGCTTTTTGGAAACTTTTCTTTTTTTTACTTTTTCTTGAGACATGCCACAAACATGGATGTGTTTTTCAGTTAACTGCCTTGTATACTAGTTCAGGAATTAGTAAATGTGCTGTATTTCTTTGAAATTTTTTCCAGCCTCCTATCTGTCTGCTTGACTGACTCTACTCATCTTTGCCAGTACCAGTTAATCTAGCATGCCTGTAAGGAACAATGTTATGCCTACGAGCATCTTTATTTTGGTCAGTGCTCTTTTGTATTAACATAAAACTTAAACAATCCACTTCCTTAATTTCATGCCTATGCCATAGGTGCTGGAAGTAGAGGGAGGTGGGGTGCTGAAATACCTCCATAATAGCTGTGCTGAAGTTCAGAAGTGAATGAGTAATAAAGAGGCCTTTAAGACATGTGTTTGTGTCACATTTGCTGTGTATTCAAAGACAGAGGTCAAATGTTAGATTCTGTTTTCCAATGGAGGTTGGTGTTTACTTTTTTTCTCTGACTGCAAAGTGACAGTTTTTATGTGACAATCTTGCTGGGTACTGGGTGGTGGGGGCTGTAAAATATTATGTTTTAGCACATAACAAAATACAAATGCCTGTAAATGAACTGTACAAATATTTCATAATATATCGGAATTAGGAAACTACAAATGAAGCACTATTTTTGTGATTCGGTGGAAACAAATATTTAATAGGATCCAAACAAATCAATACACTAGGTGATGCCCATTTTCACAAATGTTGGTTTGTGTGTTGTATAGTTATACCACCAAAACTGTGTGCCTGTGCAAATGTAATGGTCATTTCAGTTGAAAATGTGTTTGCCCTAATTGCATTTCACCAATACACCACAAATACTCCACTCTATGGCACTCTGCGCCACTCAACTCCATGCAGCACCACTCTATGCCTCGCCACTCTACACCACTCTACACCACTTCACTCTACAATAGTCTACTCCACTCTATGCCACTCCACTCTACGCCACTCCAGTCTATGACAATCTACTCCACTTTACACCATTCCACTGAATGCCACTCTACTCCACACTATGCCACTACATACTAAGTCACTCAACTCTGTACTACTCCAACTTAGCACTTTACTCCACTCTATCACACTACACTCTGTGAATCTCTATGACACTCTATTCCACACCATTCTATGCCCCTCCACTCTATGACACTCTGCACTACTCTATATCACTTCACTCTGCACCACTCCACTCTACTCCACTAATTGCCACTCCACTCTACGACTCTAGTCCACTCTATGACAAACCTCCACTCTACAAAACTACTCCACTCTATGACACTCCACGGCACTCTAAGCTACTACTCTCTACGCCATTCCACACCACTTTACTCTATGCCACTACATGCCACTCCACTGTACAACCCACTACTCCGCAACACTCTATTCCACTCTATGACACTCCACTTAATGACACTCCAAACTACTCTACTCCACTCTGACACTCTACTTTACGTTATGACACTCTACTCCACTGTACACCACTCCAGGCCCCTTAACTCCACTCAGTGCCACTCCACTCTACGACACTCTACACCACTCCAATCTACGACACTCTAATCCACTCTATTTCACTCCACCCTATGCCACTTTACTTTATTCTACTCCACTCTGGCACTCTACGATACATCACTTTACAACACTCCACTCTATGACACTCCACAACACTTTACTCCACTCTACGACACGACACTGTACTCCACGACACTCTACTTCACAACACTCTCGTCCATGACACTCCACTCTGTGCCACTCCACTCTATGACACATTACTCTGTGCCATTCCACTCTGCTACACTCTACTTCACTCAACACCACTTCACTCAATGGCACTCTACTCCACTATCCTCCACTCCACTCCACTCTCTGACTCTCTACTCCACTCTACGCCACGCCACCCCACTCTGCTTTATGCTACTCTACAAAACTCTACGACTCTCTATTCCTCTCTACTCTACTCAATGCCACTCTATGCCCCTTCACCCTACGCCATTCCATGCCACTTCACTCTACATCACTCCACTCTTTTCTGCTTTGCGCTACCACACTCAACGCCTCTTGATGCCACTTAACGTCACTCCACTTGAGAACACTTTGCGCCACTCTTCTCCACTCTATTCTACTCCACTGTATAACACCCTACTCTATTCCAGTCTACAACACTCTATGCCACTCCACACAATTGCACTTCTCTCTATGCCACTCCGCGATACCCTACACCACTCTGCCCTACTCCACTCTATGACACTCCACACCACTCTCTTCTACGTCACTAACTTTTAACCATGCTGAACAGCAGCCACGCTGGTGTACAACATGGATGAAGCACAATGCCACCGCCAATAGCTCTCGCATAAGCAAGACCTATTGGCTTTGCCAATGCTTGGTTAGTGTTTTTACTGCCAGCACCCTGAATTCACTGCAAGTATCCTAGTATGACTGAGAGTACCCTGATTTCTCTGAAGACACATAGGTGCGTTTTGCCCCATGGAGTACTTGATATACTGTAATAAACAAGCATTGACACATCCAATCGTGCTGTCTTCAAAATCCCAAACTGTGCATGCAGAAAAGCAGTAATCTTGCATAATTTCTGGCATTTCTCTTTACTCCTAACAGGCGAAATGTCCGAAAGTACACCATTACACCTTATTGCATAATTTCAAGGTCATTCTTGTTAAAAGCCTATCGCAGAAACACAAGTACAATGCAAATGAACACAATGCAAACGGCTGTTATTTAAAGCAATTGTGGTTTTATGCTATTTTGATTATCGCGAAATACGTCCTTGTGTACATTAGCACCAAATATCGGGTTTCCATTTTGCTGAATTTCCCATAATTATTCAAAAAGATAATACGAGTGCAAAAATGGAACCCCCTAGGTGTTGAAAATATGGTGTTGGGATGAATAGGTGGTTGAGATGAAATGGAAGAAGGCGAGGGCAGGTGTGAGTGTGGTGGGGAGTAAGGCGTAGTAGAGGCCTGCCGTGTGCCTGAATGAAGTACACGACCCATATTAACTCAGCATATCCGACGTATCCACAGAGGTGCTCGAAACTTCGATAGGAAACTATGGCAGAGTGTAACCAAATTCCTGTTCGCCCGTTGACCTCGAATGGTGCCCCCTCGCCCCGCGAGGAGTGGCCACAGCAGATTAAGGCGCTGTTGAAACACCCTCTCGCGATTGCCTAAGTGGCGCCACTGCACCAGGCCTCGCCCGGCCCAAACAGTGGCGGCCGCAGCCCCTCTCACCTGGGCGTGCCTCTGGCCGCCTGCCGCGCGCTAAGCTTCCGCAGTCTATTGCCCCGTGTTTTCTGAGGTGAGGCGTGGTATCAGGGCGTTTCCGCCGCGCTCGCCAGCCGGCACACCCCTGTCAATGGAGAGTGCCCAGGGCGTGGTGCTGGTGTCCAAACTAGAGCTCTCACACACACTTGACAGGCCTTTTAGGGAAAGCCTAGTCTCACAAGCTGGACTGGCTAACCGGGGAATTTGGAAAACCCCCGGTGGGCTGAGGGGTAGATTGTCAGAGCTGGAGAGGCCCACCGGGACACTAGGGGCACCACTAATTGGCTGACAGGCAAGGGGTCAGTGCTGGACTGCACACCAGGAAAAAACACAAATGGACTGAGGGGCACGGATTGCAGGGCTGGAGTCATTTCCCGGGACATAGGTACAACCATCGAGGGGTTGGAAGCCAGAGTACCCGAGGTGGACTAGCCACAGGAGACAGGGACAGCATGCAAGGGTAGGGCACGAGACTGAAAGATGATTCAAGGGGAAGTGGTGCCGTTTCTGAAACCGAAGCTTTACATGGCGGTTCTTGCAGAGGGTTGGAACCTCCACTGACACAAATGAACTCGCACTCTCTCGGTTTTTTACCTGCTGCTCCGTTTTGACTCCGCTGCACGTTATGTCACATGGAATGAAGTTGTTTAGCGCTTTTGTTGGAATACTGGCGGGTGTCTGCCAATTCATGCAGGCCACCCTCCAGACATTAGGTTTTTTTTTTTTTGTTTGTTTTTTTACAACGACAGCATATAGATAGATAGATAGATAGATATATAGATAGATAGATATGTGTATATACTTATAAAAACACTCTTAACTGTTAGGACTGTGTGAAATAAGGGCCATATTTACAAGGCCCTTTGAACCACTGGAATGCCATCTTTAGTGACAGTCCGGCGGTGCACACTGCAGGGCCATATTTACAAGGTCACGTAAAGCTGCCCTGCCTGACTTTTCATGACCTTGTAAATATGGACTGATCAATGTAGCGCAAGTTGCTGCGTTGACTCACCTTGCAAAAGGGAGGCGTGCCATGGTCTTTATAGTGGGTGTTCCCACATGACACCCATGGCATTTGACACATTCCTAGATTTTCAAGGTTTTGTAAACCTGGGAATGCGTCAAAAGCATCTGCCTCCCCAAGGGATGTGTTAGTGAGATGTAACAAGGAGAAATACCTTTATTTCTGCTAGTTTTTTGTTTTTTCTGTTTGTGCTGTATTTTTCAGCACACATAGAAAGAGGAAATATCCTCTTGTGGATGTTTTTATTCAGGAAGGTGTTCCTTCCTGCACAAAAACAATCATCCTTGCAATGCAGGTACCCATGCACCATGGTGCAAGATTGCCTGCATTGGCACAAGGCAGCTCATTGCGCCCCATTGCAGCGAACAAGGACAGGAATACATTGTATCTTGTAGATACTGCACATTCCTGCCCTTTTAGTTTGAGGCAACAAGAAGGCTTGTGGCGCTGCCCAGCGTCAAAAGTTTGTAAATATGGGCCTACATGTTCAGAAAAGCCAAGTTTGGTGGGTTCATCAGAAGACTGAGCAGCTGACTTCTGCACTGATCCTTCTACACCAGGATCAGGCTCACTCCTCTCCTGCTCTCTCAGACGGTTAACGCCCTGCCGCAGGGATTTCTGTTTGGGAGCTCTGGGCTCAAACCGTGGAAAACATGACCTGACATTTTGGACTTTCTATGTCAAAAAGGAATACCGTGGATTTGGATTATAGTAAGGCATGATATTTCTAGCGTCGTGAAGCTACAAGGCTGGCGCAGCAAACGCTATATCAAAGAAATGGAAATATACTTATTAGAGCGTAAACTTTTAGGCAATTCCAGCATGTTTGAAGATACTGTCTGATCAGTGCCTGCTACCTTGTGTGGTCTTGGTATAGTTTTAAACAAACATTCTACACTCGTATGCTTTTGCCTACATTTGTTTGCTGAGATTTTGAGCGCCAACAAGGCATTGGAAAGGAAATAAAGTTAAGATGTTGACCTCATATTTATCCGTTCCCCGAACCAAAACCTGCATACTTAATCGGCACAAAATAGTTATCAAGGAGATCAAGGACTGAATGGGATCGTAAAATGATCCCTCTCGACTGACAAACTTGCTAAAAACTGGTTCTGATTATATTTATAAGCTGAATTTCGGTAGAACACTTGATGTCGTCTTCGTGGCGCTACAAAGAGACGTCCGTATCGTTAATACCCTTACTCATTTTGTCGCTTGTGGAAGGATGAAAGGCGGAGCTGTGCTGCCTCCTACTCTCGGGACTTAAACCTGTGAGAAGCACCGGTATTTGGCATCTGGCGCTAATTTCACTGGGAGGTGCCGGAGGCTTTCTGCCAGCTGTAGTTTTCAAGAGCTGGACGCTCTGTTTTTTTGGCTCGAAGTGGGCACATTTCTGAGTAAGGGCGCGGCCACATTCCGTTGCAATTACTTTTCAGCCAGACACTCGCGGGATCCGTGCGTTTTCGCCTGAAAACACTTCTCTGTTTTCTGCTTTTTCTGCTGCAGACATTTGCATGTCATCTGAGGATCACAGGTTCCTTTCATCCTTCTAAGATGGATGAAATAAAGACCAAGTTGAACTGTCCTGTCACGTGTACATGGTAGGTGTGCTGCGCAGCCTCAAGGCACTACGTGTTCCAAACTTTACAAAAAAGTGGTGCGAGAGAGTTGCGTTTGGCATCAGAGGCCCCCGACCTGAGGTATGCAGAACATATCTAGAAAACAGGAGCGGAAAAACAAATGAATGCCAATGGGGGTCTCGGAATGGTGGGAAGGCCTACACTACAAAAGGTGGCATCTGGCTAAAGGATAGGCTGCGGACACCGGCTACTCACCCCCCCCCCCCTCCCCCCCCTCCCTCCCCCGGGTAATGTCTTGAGACGTGGGTGTTGGCCGTGGGAACAGAGTGGCTGGGACTGCGGTTGCGATGGAGGTTCGTAAATCTTACTGTGGAAGCATTGTGCATCCCATGTAAGGGGGGGGGGGGGCGGCGTGGGTGGAGGGAACAGAGCGAGAGTTGTACTCCTTGCACGCATGGGATGCACGCAGCCTGGCACCCTCCGAAGATGGGTCCCAAAACAGAAGTGGGTGGCAGGAAGACATGCATTTCGTCAACGATGGCGTCAAACGCTCTCTCAAGCTATGGTACCGCTGCTCAAGCCTTCTCCTGCATTGTGCTAGGCCTCAGATGCCCTCAGCAGCCTCCTTCCACAAATCAGCCTTTTGAACTGTTTGCTCCTGTAAGGGGTTTGTTATGCCTCACACCTTTAGCACTCTTTTGCTGGAGGGTGGTAATGCTAAGACCATCATCCTGACTCAACCGCGGTACCAGGCCCGCCACGCCCTCCTCTGGGCTGTCTATATACTTCTGAATATATGACCCCCAGAGCTGGCACACTAGTCCAGATGTGGCCTCCAGAACAGGACACACTACACCAGATGTGGCTGCAAACGTGACTCGTAGCATTACTCACAATACCTCTGATGGCAATCGCACTGGGTGGGGCTGCTTTTGAAATCCTTACTAGGTGTGGCCCTCGCGCACCGCTCCATGGGAAGAATTCTCCTCCCTGCAGGACCACACGGGAGAGCCGCACCCTGCTCCACAGATCCTCGTGGTCCTCAGCCCTGCTCCTCTAGTGCCTGGGGAGGACCCTTGGCATGCCAGGGGTCATAACGCACCTGATGTTGTGGATATTTTTCAGCAGAGCCCTTCCTGGAAATGCCATAAGCACCAAGAGTCAGCTTGGCCCTCACTGATCACTAGGGGAAGAGTTCCCCTTCGACCCACTGTCTCAGTGCCCTTTAGGTGTGTCCCATGGAACATCAACTCAAGGTGCTGTTGGTGAAAATAAGCATATTTACGAAAAATGGACTTAGGCGCCTATAAATAATGAAACAAGCAGGCAGCAAAAAAAAAGTGTCAATGAAGCAGAAAAGAAGCGCATAAATTGTAGTCCGGTGAGTAAAGATGGCATAGGACGGTGCGCAGAGTATCCTTCCCCCCCAAAGAGATATAAGACTGTATGTAGCGAGGGAAAACTTCAGCAAGCGAGTTCCTAAATATGTAAACGAATGCATAAGTACCTCAGCAAATAAAAACCAAAAAGGAGCAAATGAAGTAGGAAAATGATTAAACAAATCAGAAATAAGAATATATTTCCCAAATGTTCTCGAGTCTTGGAGCTATTCAGTCCCTGTCTCTTCGTCATAGGGCGCCTTCCTCACTTGACCAGAGATGTGAGCCCCCTCTTTCAGACAGCCCCCAAACTATTGGAACTCTGAACCTTCTGCATGTACATCTACATCGCCTTGTGCCTGTCATGCCCCAAACGCATGGGACGGCGCCCAACTGGGAGCAGAAAACACAACTCTATAACTATAGACGTATGCATTCCAGCCTCAGAACACTTTGTGGGGTAGATGCATTCGGCCCTTCCCTGCTCACTAGGTTAGGGGAGACCTAGGCAAAGCTATTGTTATTATTATTATTATTATTATTATTATTAACAACAAGAATAGCAATAATGCTACCATTGCCACCACCAATAACAAGAATGCCACCTGGAATGCCTTAATGGAATCTAAAGCACCAGTGCTCTTCCTCCAGCACCTTTTGAGAGCACCAGATCTACAGCCTGGCTCCACCCCAGGTGCCTAGAGGCAGCTTAGTCCAGAGTGGGTGCTGCATACTATGACCACTACCAAAGCTTGAGCTCAGGAGGTCTTAGCGGGTGGTGCAGTATTGCACCAGTGTCCAGGGAGTGCTAAACACTTCTTAGGACGAACAAGGTTGAAGATTTTGGTCATTTTTATAACACATAACACTGAAAGAATTGCTTACTGGTGCACAAATAACAGGTTTACCTGTTACCCAACACAGTGGTGGCTATTTCACTGTTTCGGAAGATGAAGAGCTAGGGTGATCATGCTAGGTTTGAGACCTGTGACCTAACAGGTATAGAAATATCTCTGTGTCAAGTGCATCAATCCACTGATATGTCTTTCTGGGACTTGTGAGCTGCAGACTAGACGAATAAACACACATAAGCCTCCCGGTCTATGTATGAGTCTGTGTGTGTACACACACAGACACACACTTCTTTATGTATGTGTGCGTGCAGCAGGCACATACCACCTCTGCGTTACTAAAGCTGCATTCGTTTGTTTATGTCTCACTTCATCTGTGGATGGAGATACAGAAATCATGGGTGGACCCCAGCATGCCTCCGAGTAAGCCCATTTCTACTCAGCTCTTTGCACACGTTTGTAAATCTGCACCTCGGAGCCCCGCAGAGAGGCCCTGGGCAGGGATCGGCAGCTTACCTGCAGTTCTGTAAATATGCCGCTGCCTGGAGAAGGGCTCCTTTTGCCTCTCAGCTCTTCCTCCTGTGTGTCCCGCCGCTCCTCTGAAGTAGGGCCCCCTCCTCGCAAAGTTATACGCTTCCTCTCGGGCTCTTTGGACTCCCTCGTGCCAAGGGGAGGTGCCTCCTTGTTTTTAAAGGCCTCTTGGTGAATCACCCTGATTGAAAGCAAAAAAAAAGCCAAAAATCAGCTACACCCAATTTTCTTGGCAGCTGGTAATAGGACATGCTGCTTGGGAGGGAACACCGCGGCAGAGAGAATGGAATAGCAGGCCAGTGAATCACTCCGCGAGTCGCATGGATGACACAGCTGGGGTGGGGAACAGGGAGCGCGCAACATTTTCCCACATAAAAACCTAAAGAGGCAAACAGCATCATCTGTCAGGCAACAGGCGGGTCAACAGATACCGAGGAGGGAGGCTGGCATCACCCAGGAGCTGGACTGGCACGTGGAAGCTCTCCTACCGGTGCTCGCCTGGGTACATTCCTTGGAAGGGGCAGGTTAGATCAGTGTGCGGACACCTGTCAGAGGGGCAAAAGATTGGGATTTGTGCCCCCTGAAGTGGACTGATAGCCCCGGCTCGCTTCCTGTTCCAGGTGTAAAGTAGTCTCCAGCTATGTTGTTGCTTCCACACGGTCGGTGCCTGTGACTGGTCCTGCCCTTTCTGCTGGGGGCTGGGAACACGCACTTACCTCTCTTTCTGTAATTACAATCCCTATGTTATTCCCTCTCGCCCCCGCCCCCCCGACCGTGTACAGGGCTCTCTAGTAAGATTCCTGGCGCACTCTCCACAGCTTTCCAAGAAGCTGTCTCTAACCTGTCTTCACCATTCAGGAGAGAAGCCTTCAGCACTGGACATTGCTCCAGACGTGAGGCCTCCAGAACTGCTTGTAGTACTACAGATGGGATCTCTGGACTGGGCCCAGCACGGAAGAAGAGGCTTCCAAAACCTGACACTGTATCCCAGATTTGACCCCTAGGACTGGACACAATACACCATAGGAGACCTCAACAATTGGACACAGCACTGCAGGCTAGGCCTCAAGTATTAGACACAGGACTATAAGTGATGCGTTTAGAACTGAATGCAATACTCTACTATTCAGATGTGTTTGAAGGCATAGGCAAAGTGGGCAATTGCCCAGGACCCTTAGCTGCCAAGACCCCCTATTAAAGTGACTGGAACAGCCAGAGGGTTCTTTGTTTCTCCTTATCGCCCTCATACCCTCTCTCAAGCTCTTTCCTCTGTCTCAACCTCTCTTTAGTTTGCGGTCTACCTCTCCCTCTGTCTCGCAGCCTAATCCTCCTTCTCTACTAACTACTGTTCTAGCTACCTTATCTTTCTCTTGCTGTCATCTTTCACTACCGTGCTAACCCTATTTAGGGCGATCCTTGGCAGCTTGCATGCGCTAGCTGCAAGACATGCTGGATTTAGTCTATAGACTTTGACCACACCCACTGTTGCCGTTCATTGTTTATTGTGCTTGTCTTAAATACTTGCTTTTTATTGGTGCATTTTCCTAAATGTCCCTCCTTTGGGTGCTTAGTTCCCTCCTAGGCATTTTCACTAAGAGAACATTTTTGTTGACCATCACATACGTTCACGCTTCCTCCTTTTACAGCGTGTGATGGCCCCTCCTTCCGCCTGGTTTCGGTTTTGCCTTTAATCCCAGCCGCTGTTCTTTCTCCACTGGGTTGCTCTCATGTGTGCTTCCTCACTTTGACTCCCCTTTCTCTTTTTTGTTGTTCTACAGACAGCACAGCTTTCCTGACTGTCGGAACAATGTATTTGTTCTGTATTTTCATGCAATGAATCACAGAACTAGGACGTGACACGCGTGTCACATGATGTTTACATCGTTGCTGGGGTCATTCCTCTAATGGGAACTAGTTCACTACCTTCTTGGGGGTTTCTGTTGTGTGGGTCCGTGTGCAGCAACTAACTCCTGCAGTACTGAGGAGAATACACCTTCAGGAGAAGCGGGGCAGCGCAGGGTTGGGGACTTTTTGTTAGGCAATTGCGGCAGCCACGTGAGGTGTTCAATGTATCCTTGCACTTACTCTTTACATCTTGCCAATGCTGACGGCACATTATTTACGTTAATTCACAGTGCAGGGTATATCTTACCTTGGCAATCACCATACAGACAGTTGTTGTGCAGTGTGAAGTGCACAGATTAGCCTGCTTTCTATATACCAGGCCAACACAATATGATTAGCACCTACATCCATAGTTGCCAAATGTTCTCTGTGTCACGCGTGACTCTTAACCAGGGTTGATTTTTAAACCAACGACCCCTTTCATGCTGTATCATTTAAGACACTATTTATAATGATGAAAACTTAATTAAAATCCCATAACAAAAAGTGTTATACAGGAAAGCCAGAATGTATTAAATATGTCACGTTTTCCATGGCACCAATTTACATTTGTGTAGCCGTTTCATGGAGCCTGTGCACCAAGAACATACAGACCCACCACTGCTCACATAGTGATCATTGCTGTGTGCAGGGCTTTAAATGGGATGAAAAAAAGTGAGGTGGATAGTCTGTGAAAGGGCGTGGCTTATGTAATTAAGGGCATGGCGTCAACACATGAGCTACATTTTTGTGATTTCCATAGTGTACCACACAACAGGTATTTTGGTGCCTCTCTGAACTTTTTTTTAATTGTAGCCATATAGAACACAACAGCTAACACAAGCCCGGACTGGTGGCTTTGTCAGTGGATGTGGTAGCTGTTTGAAATAAATAACAACACTTATGATTTTGGAAATAATTTGGAATCCGTTTTCAATTCGAAATTGTGAGTTTGTGAATTGAACATTACAGAGGCCTGTGAAAATGGTACTGGTCTTCAGATCTTCTCCATCACTCCTGTCATGTTTATTCTATGTTAGACATGTATTGCTCTTTCCTCTCCACATATCCTCCATCAGCATCTTACATGTTTTCTCCTTACTTTTCTGCACCCACTTTTTTTCTCTCTTCTCACTGCACTTCCTTGTATCGCTTTCACTTTAACACCCCAAACGTACAACGTACCCTCTGACTTACAAGCAGTGCATTTTGTACTTTCACCAAGTAACTATTTTAACAAGTATATATCTCCTTCACACCCATTTCCACAGAATCACAATTGTAATGGGAACACATGACATTGCTACAAACTCCAAACCAAAACCCATGTGTAAAAGACATTGGCCCTCATTACAACCCTGGCGGTCGGTGTTAAATCGGCAGTAATACCGGCAACAGGCCGGCGGTAAAAAAAAAAGGGATTTTGACCATGGCGGTTACTGCCATCCAAAACTGCCACTTTAACAGACCGACCGCCAGGGTGGTAATGACCGCTGGGTTGGAGACTTCGGTCTCCAGCCCAGCGGCCATTACTAGACCGCCGGCCGTATCAGGACCCCGCATACCGCCATGGGTTTCGTGGGGATTTGTACCGCCACGAAATCCATGGCGGTAGGCACTATCAGTGCCAGGGAATTCGTTCCCTGGCACTGATCGGGGTCTACCCCTCCCCCCTGCCCCTCCCCTGTGTCCTCCCCCAACACGCACGACCCCCCTAATACCTCCAAAGCTGGTAGGACCCTTCCCCACCCCGCCCCTCGCCCCACCCCACCTCCATGAAAACCCACACACATACCCCCCACACCTCCCTACATGCACGCTCCCACCACGCACACACATACATGTGCACATACATGCACACATACATACACGTTACATTTCCCATACACACATTACACCACCACATGCATACACACACTCACACAACCCCTCTACACACTCACACAGCCATGCACGCACACAACACACAACACCCTCCACCCCCTCCCCTAATGGACGATCACATTACCTGTTCCGGTGGTCCTCCGGGAGGGAACGGGATCCATGGGGGATGCTCCGCCACCAGCACCCCATCACCAGAACACCGCCACACCGAATACTGGGTCGTATTACGGTGGGCGGTGTTCTGATGACGTGGTGGTGACGGTGGAGCAGCCTCCACTTCACCGCCGACCGCCAGTATTGTTGCTGGCGGCTCTCCATCCAAAAAAGGGCAGAGGGCTGCCAACAGTCATAATATGGTTGGCGGAAGACCGCCACCACTGGCGGTCTTCGGCCCAGCAGAACCTCAGCGGTCTTGTAAAAAGACCGCCGAGGTTGAAATGAGGGCCATTGTCATTTACAATACCAATAGCTCAAACTTTCACAAATGCAAGACTTATTGCATTGTAAATGCTTGATATCTGCTTCTTTCGCAAACTCCTAACTTATTCTTCCTGTCATCTGTCTAAATTGCTTTGTTTACCTTCCCCCTCTTTGTACCTCACCTTTCTCTACTTGATCACTCTCCTTGTCTGCCTCTGTATCTTATCTATCTCTACCTCGACTTTTATGAAATCCCCTTCCACTACCCCACTTCGATAAACACTCTCCTCTCTTAGTATCTCTATCACTCTGTCCACCTCTGTTCTCAGTCTCTGACTCATGTCTTTCTCCTTATTTCAATTTACCCCTTCTCCATTATCCCTTTCTCTTTACCTCCATCTTTCTACCCGTCACCACATCTCTGTGTTCATACCCCCACCTCTCTCACTACTCGTTCTGTTTCACCTGTCTTTTAGTACATTGTACTCTACTCCACTCTTCTCTCTCTGTCATGGCTTCAAACCTCTCTCTACCACTCTCGCTCCCTAGCCCTATATACATGCCTCTACCGCCTCTCTCTCCCTCATCTTTAACTCATCACCTTCTTTGAATCTCACTGCTCTTATTCTATCTCACTTTCTTGTATCATCTCCATGTACTTCTCTCCTTCAACCTCATCTCTCTTTACCTCACCTCCTTCTCCAACTCTCCATGCCTCACCCTTTTCTACCTCTCTACACCTCACATGCTACCTCACCACTTTCTAACACACACTTTTTTCTTTCTGCGTCATTTCTCTCCCTCACATCTTTCTAACTACCTCACTCTCAATAACCTCTCAATTTACCTCACCATTCAGTCTCTACCTCACCTCTCCATCTTCCCTTTTTTCTTTTTTTCCGTATGTTCTCTCTGCTTCCCCATTCTCACTACTGTATTCCTGTCCACTACCACTTTGTTCACCTGTATCCCTTTTTCTCCATCTATCATTCCCTCCTGTCTCTTGGACTTTCTCTCATATTTCTCTGTACCTTTTTCTCTATTTCAAGTCATCATATGTACCACACCTCTCGCTTCACCTTTATCTATTTATATAGCACTCTACCAAACCTGTCCCTTCCTCTCTTAATATATCACTATTCTGATAGAGGGCTTGATTACGACCTTGTAGGATGGGATACTTAGTCACAAACATGATGGATATCCTGCCGTTATACAAGTTCCATAGGATATAATGGAGCTTGTAATATGGCAGATGGGATATCCATCACGTTTGTGATTGAGTATCTGTAGGAGGCTGGCCTGGCTTGTAGTGGGTACCAGAGGTACTTACACCTTGTGCCAGGTCCAGTTATCCCTTATTAGTGTATAAGAGGTGTTTCTAGCAGCTTAGGCTGATAGAAGGTAGCTATGGCAAAGCAGCTTAGGGTGAACTAGGAGACATGTAAAGCTCCTACTATACCACTGGTGTCATATGCACAATATCATAAGAAAACACAATACACAGAAGTACTAAAAATAAAGGTACTTTATTTTTATGACAATATGCCAAAAGTATCTCAGTGATTACCCTCCGTATGATGATAAGTTATATACACAAGATATATGTACACAAACCAAAATTATGCAGGTAATAGCAAAAAGAAGTAATGCAAACAATGTAAAGTTACAGTAGATTGCAATAGGAGCACATAGGTATAGGGGCAACACAAACCATATACTCCAAAAGTGGAATGCGAACCACGAATGGACCCCAAAGCTATGTGAGCTTGTAGAGGGTCGCTGGGACTGTAAGAAAACAGTGAGGGTTAGAAAAATAGCCTACCCCAAGACCCTGAAAGGTAGGTGTAAAGTGCACCTACTACCCCCAGATAGCACAGAAGTCGTGATAGGGGGATTCTGCAGGAAGAACAAACACCAGCAATGCAACAACAGTGGATTTCCGGACCTGAGTACCTGTAAGACAAGGGGACCAAGTCCAATAGTCGCGACAGTGTCGAGAGTGGGCAGGAGCCCAGGAAATGCCAACTGAGGGTGCAAGGAAGCTGCCACCTGTTGGAAGAAGCTTCGTGTTCTGCAAGAACGAAGAGGACTAGGAACTTCCCCTTTGGAGGATGGATGTCCCACGTCGTCAAGAAGCTTGCAGAGGGGTTCCCACGCAGAAAGACCGCAAACAAGCCTTGCTAGCTGCAAGGGTCGCAGTTAGGGTTTTTGGATGCTGCTGTGGCCCAGGAGGGATCAGGATGTCGCCACTTGGATGAGGAGACAGAGGGGGCGCCCAGCAATGTAGGGAGCCCTCACAGATGCAGGCAGCACCCGCAGAAGTACCTGAATAGGCACTTAAAAGAAAAGTGACCCGGAGTCCACCCGAAGTCACAAAAGGGAGTCCCATGACGCCGGAGGACAACTCAGAAGGTTGTGCACTGCAGGTTAGAGTGTCGGGGAAGATCGGGATCCAGCTAATCTACTGAAAAACTAAAAACACCTAAGCAGACACCTGTGAAGAGCAACAAATTTAATGGTGGTGTCTGTTTGGTGTAGTTAAAAAGGGGGGTTGGGACACCTCTGTGAGGACAAGGACTCACAGGGTCACCTAACTAATTACTAGCCAACATGTTTCTGCCCTCAAAAGTGAGCCAATGAAGGTCTCGGGGCATTCGTCAGGGCCTAGGATCCCTACGTCTCACGTTGGAGGAAAATACTCTATGGGGAAATCAAAGAGTGAGAAAATGAAAAAAGAATGATCTACATTACCCAAGGAATTACCTTGAGGCGGCCTATGGGGAGAAAAGCAATTAATTAGCACTCTGGTGGCACACAGCACTGCAAAACCAACCAACTACACACGTGTCAAGGGGATGCATTCATGCACGAAACACATATGTTCAAAAAAGGTAAAATACATGCGTGGAGTGACTGAGTGGGTATATCTACACAAGTGGACAGTCCTATCACTGCAGGGAATTATAGTTCTTACCCTTTGAGAGACAGGTAGTCAACCACGATGACAACCCGTTTTCCCAGCAGATTAAACTCTGGAAACGATATATAGATGACATTCTATTGGTCTGGACAGGAACTAGAGATGAGGCGATGAATTTTGTAAATTGGTTAAATACAGCTAACCCTTTCCTGAACTTCACCATGACCATAGGTGACAACCAACTAGCATTTCTTGACTTATCAATCTATGAAAGCAATGGGGCTCTAGCCACAGAGGTCTATTATAAACCCACAGATCGGAATAACCTGCTCCAATTCAAAAGCTTCCACCCAAGGTCCCTGAGGGAGAATCTCCCGGTTGGTCAATTCTTACGTCTACGACGGAATTGTTCCACCCTCACAAACTACCGCAAACACGCTGAGAAATTGGTTAGTAAGCTGCAAACCAAGGATTATCCCACACATCTGGTGAAGAGAGCATACAAAAGAGCGGGGAATAATAATAGGGACCAACTACTACAACCACGCACTAGGACGTCTGACACTGAACAAATTGTGTGTGTGACTACCTTCAATCCACTATCCAATAAGATTCAGAAAATCATCAATGATGAGTGGAAAATCCTTATATCTGGTGGTTTACCCTTTCAGCAGCCACTACATGCGTTTAAAAGAGCCACAAACATACGGGACATGGTTGTCCACACAAGACCCAAAGAAGAAAAAAACAATTCCCTGACGACACTAACCACACTATGGGGCCTCCCACCACCAAGAGGACACTACCCATGTGGCAACTGCAGTGTCTGCTGTTTCACCAAAAAGTCAACCACAATAGACCTAGACCTTAAGACTCCATGGGCTCAAAGATCCCTAACCAACTGTAACAGCAAAAACGTGATATATTTGATTAGATGCCCCTGTAACCTTAAATACGTGGGAATGACATCTAGAAAGGTCGCCACGAGAATCTGTGAACATAGGAGTACGATCCGTTGTAAACGAGAGGCTACTAAATTGACTAACCACTTCCTTCTGGAAAAACATTCGGCAGATGACTTACACTGGACGGTCATTGAGCAACTATCTCCATCGTCCTCCAATATGACACAGAGATTGCTCCAGACCGAACAACGTTGGGTCTGGAGATTACACACGGACACCAATGGTCTTAATGATGAGATCCCTTGGTTCACACTCAATAAATGATTTCTCTGACTAACTTATGAGTCCTCCCTTCCGTCTGCTTCTGCTCTATCTTTTTCTTCCCCTTCCCCCCCCCCCCCCCCCCCGGTTGCATTTCTTCTACAATATCCCTTCTCCCTCCTCCCTTTCTTTCGTTTCCCCCCCCTCTTTTTCTCCCCCCCCCTCTCCTTCCTTTTCTTTATCCTTTCCCTCGTTTTTCCTCGCTTTTTCTTTTTTCCCTTTTTTTCTTAGCCCTTTGGGCTACGGGACCGCTGGGAACTACATTTCCCAGCGTCCACTGTAAACGCGAGCCTTCCGCTGGTGGCGCTCGGGCCGGAATCTTCCGGCTCGGGCCCCACCCTTGCACTCGCCCGCATTCATGCCGGCGCCCCAGCACTGCTGGGGCGCCCGCGGGTGCGGCAAAGCACATCGCGCCATCAACCTAAAGAGGCCCGCCTTTGCAATCGATCACATTCATGCCGGCGCCCCGGCTTGGCCGGTGCGCCCGCCATTACGGCAATCATATCGAGGCTAGTAACGCAAGGAGGCCCGCGGCGGTGATTAACATTAATTGAACTCCAATTTACGCGCTAACAGGGCGCACCTGGAATTTCTTACAGCCATAAATAGACCGTTCTCCCTCAGCCACTTGTCACAAGCGGTCCAAGGAGAGGACGAAGTAGGCGCACGGCGAGCGTCCCTTTTGATGTAGTGAGTGGCATACCGGATCACAGGCAACACAGATAAGCCCTTATTGCTTTTAATCTTACTTTTTTTGTCTATAGTCACTTCGGTTTCTCTTAACCAGTATTTTTCTACCAGCAATAGTGGGTTCCTACTGGGAACTTGTTTTTTCCCCCCTATTGCTCCCTCTGTATCTATTCTGCCTACTTCTGTTCTTCTCCTCACTTCGTCTTTATGTTCATCTCTATCCCTTAGTGTGTGACTATAAGGGGACACTCCCCCTCCTGGATACCAGAGGCTAGCTGCCTCTAAGAAAAGGGTAAGAACTATAATTCCCTGCAGTGATAGGACTGTCCACTTGTGTAGATATACCCACTCAGTCACTCCACGCATGTATTTTACCTTTTTTGAACATATGTGTTTCGTGCATGAATGCATCCCCTTGACACGTGTGTAGTTGGTTGGTTTTGCAGTGCTGTGTGCCACCAGAGTGCTAATTAATTGCTTTTCTCCCCATAGGCCGCCTCAAGGTAATTCCTTGGGTAATGTAGATCATTCTTTTTTCATTTTCTCACTCTTTGATTTCCCCATAGAGTATTTTCCTCCAACGTGAGACGTAGGGATCCTAGGCCCTGACGAATGCCCCGAGACCTTCATTGGCTCACTTTTGAGGGCAGAAACATGTTGGCTAGTAATTAGTTAGGTGACCCTGTGAGTCCTTGTCCTCACAGAGGTGTCCCAACCCCCCTTTTTAACTACACCAAACAGACACCACCATTAAATTTGTTGCTCTTCACAGGTGTCTGCTTAGGTGTTTTTAGTTTTTCAGTAGATTAGCTGGATCCCGATCTTTCCAGAAACAAGTTTATTTACGCACTCCCTCCTGTTCTTTTAACAGTGAGGTTGAGTCCGCCCAGGTGGCACTGTCCTACCTGGGTGGGTCTAGGTGGTCAAATGATGAAGCATGACACTATATAGTGTGTGAGACCACCTAGTCCGTAAAAGGAAATTCCCTTCTTCCCTCCCCTCGCTGTTCCACTCGGTAATTTCCAACTGACATTCCACTGACGTTACCCTTCCAAATAGGAATACATACAACCTAGGACTACGCTAATATCCGCGACGTCCGCTTATAGAGAACCTCGTACTTTCGTGTGTACTTTGAATTATAGGGAGCTAAGTACGGAGTGTTCCTCCATAGTTATCCCCCCTCCTCCCTCTTCCTCTCTCCATGTGTAATGATAGAGTGTCGGGGACCCAGGCTTGGCTGTGCACGGAGGAAATCCTGGAAGAGTGCACAGAAGCCGGAGCAGCTGCAAATCACGCGGTACCCAGCAATGCAGTCTAGCATGGGGAGGCAAGGACTTTACCTCCACCAAACGTGGACTGAAGAGTCACTGGACTGTGGGAGTCACTTGGGCAGAGTTGCTGAGTTCCAGGGACCACGCTCGTCGTGCTGAGAGGGGACCCAGAGGACCGGTGATGCAGTCTTTTGTTGCCTGCAGTTGCAGGGGGAAGATTCCGTCGACCCACGGGAGATTTCTTCAGAGCTCCTGGTGCAGAAAGGAGGCAGGCTACCCCCAGAGCATGCACCACCTGGAAACAGTCGAGAAAGCCGGCAGGATGAAGCGATACAAGGTTGCTGGTAGTCGTCTTGCTACTTTGTTGCGGTTTTGCAGGCGTCCTGAGCTGTCAGCGGTCGATCCTTTGGTAGAAGCTGAAGAGGGCGATGCAGAGGAACTCTGGTGAGCTCTTGCATTCGTTATCTGAGGAATTCCCCAAAGCAGAGACCCTAAATAGCCAGAAAAGGAGGTTTGGCTACCTAGGAAGGAGGATTGGCTACCAAGAGAGGTAAGAGCCTATCAGAAGGAGCCTCTGACGTCACCTGCTGGCACTGGCCACTCAGAGCAGTCCAGTGTGCCACAAACACCTTTGTTTCCAAGATGGCAGAGGTCTGGGACACACTGGAGGAGCTCTGGGCACCTCCCCTGGGAGGTGCAGGTCAGGGGAGTGGTCACTCCCCTTTCTTTTGTCCAGTTTCGCGACAGAGCAGGGCTCGGGGATCCCTGAACCGTTGTAGACTGGCTTATGCAGAGATGGGCACCATCTGTGCCCATCAAAGCATTTCCAGAGGCTGGGGGAGGCTACTCCTTCACACCTATTTCCAAAGGGAGAGGGTGTTACACCCTCTCTCAGAGGAAATCTTTTGTTCTGCCTTCCTGGGCCAGGGCTGCCTGGACCCCAGGAGGGCAGAAACCTGTCTGAGGGGTTGGCAGCAGCAGCAGCTGCAGTGGAGACCCCGGAAAGGCAGTTTGGCAGTACCCGGGTTCTGTGCTAGAGACCCAGGGGATCATGGAATTGTCCCCCCAATGCCAGAATGGCATTGGGGGGACAATTCCATGATCTTAGACATGTTACATGGCCATGTTCGGAGTTACCATTGTGACGCTGTACATAGGTAGTGACCTATGTACAGTGCACGCATGTAATGGTGTTCCCGCACTCACAAAGTCCGGGGAATTTGCCCTGAACGATGTGGGGGCACCTTGGCTAGTGCCAGGGGGCCCACACACTAAGTAACTTTGCACCCAACCTTCACCAGGTGAAGGTTAGACATATAGGTGACTTATAAGTTACTTAAGTGCAGTGGTAAATGGCTGTGAAATAACGTGGACGTTATTTCACTCAGGCTGCACTGGCAGGCCTGTGTAAGAATTGTCAGAGCTCACTATAGGTGGCAAAAGAAATGCTGCAGCCCATAGGGATCTCCTGGAACCCCAATACCCTGGGTACCTCAGTACCATATACTAGGGAATTATATGGGTGTACCAGTATGCCAATGTGAATTGGTAAATTTAGTCACTAGCCTGTTAGTGACAAATTTGGAAAGCAGAGAGAGCATAACCACTGAGGTTCGGGTTAGCAGAGCCCCAGTGAGACAGTTAGGCATCACACAGGGAACACATACAGGTCACATACTTATGAGCACTGGGGCCCTGCCTGGCAGGGTCCCAGTGACACATAGACTAAAACAACATATATACAGTGAAATATGGGGATAACATGCCAGGCAAGATGGTACTTTCCTACACAACTCCCCCAAACGAAGGACAATAAGACTAGCCATGACCTGATGAGTCTTCATTGTCTAAGTGGAAATATCTGGAGAGTCCATCTGCATTGGAGTGGGTACTCCCAGGTCTATGTTCCACTGTATAGTCCATTCCCTGTAGAGATATGGACCACCTAAACAATTTAGGGTTTTCACCTTTCATTTGTTTTAGCCAAAGTAGAGGTTTGTGGTCTGTCTAAACAATAAATTGAGTTCCAAACAGGCATGGCCTCAGCTTTTTCAGTGTCAGACCACAGCAAAGGCCTCCCCCTGTATGGCAGACCAACGCTTTTCTCTAGGGGTCAAGCTTCTGCTGATAAAAGCAACTGGTTGATCCTGGCCCTCAGAATTCAGTTGTGATAAGACTGCCCCTACCCCTAATTTAGATGCATCAGTTTGAACAATTAATTTCTTGGAGTAACATGGGCTTTTTAGGACAGGTGCAGTGCACATAGCCTGGTTGAGCTCCTCAAAAGCTTTCTGACAGCTATCCACAATACCTTTTTAGGCATCTTTTTACTGGTGAGATCATTAAGTGGGGCTGCTATGGAGCCATCATTTTTAATGAATCTCCAGTAATACCCAGTGAGGCCTAGGAGGGCTCTCACCTGGGTCTGAGTTGTAGGGGGAACCTAATCCATGACTGTCTGGATTTTCCCCTGAAGTGGTGCAATCTGTTCTCCATCTACCAGGTGTCCCAGATAAACCACCTTTCCCTGCCCTATCTGGCACTTTGTGGCCTTGATAGTGAGGCCTGCCTTTTGCAGGGCCTCCAAAACTTTCCAAAGGTGGACCAGGTGCTCATTCCAGGTGGAGCTAAAGACAGCTATATCATCTAGATATGCTGCACTAAAAGCCTCCAACCCTTGCAGGACTGTGTTCACCAACCTCTGAAAAGTGGCAGGTGCATTCTTCAAACCAAAGGGCATCACTGTAAATTGGTAGTGCCCTCCTATAGTTGAAAATGCAGTTTTAGGTTTAGCATCCTCAGCCAATTTGATCTGCCAATACCCTGCAGTCAAATCAAAGGTGCTTAGATACTTTGCATATGCCAGTGTATCTATGAGCTCATCTGCCCTGGGTATAGGGTGAGCATCAGTTTTTGTTACCTGATTGAGACCTCTGTAGTCTACACAAAACCTCATCTCCCTTTGTCCATATTTTGAGTGAGGCTTTGGTACAAGCACCACAGGACTCGCCCATGGGCTTTCAGAAGGTTTAACCACTATAGATCAAGCATTTTCTGAACCTCTTGTTTTATGCAGTCCCTGACATGGTCAGGCTGCCTATAGATTTTACTTTTGACAGGCAAGCTGTCTCCAGTATCAATTGTGTGTTCACACCAAGATGTGGTGCCTGGCACAGTTGAAAAGAGTTCAGAAAACTGTCCAAGGAGATTTATGCTGTTGTCTTTCTGTTCTGCAGTCAGACAATCTGCTAAAACTACTCCCTCCACTAAAGCATCCTCTTCAGTGGAGGAGAAGAGACCAGGGAGAGGGTCACTCTCTTCTTCCTGTCCTTCATCTGTTGCCATGAGCAGGGTGAGATCAGCCCTGTCATAGTAGGGTTTTAGGCGGTTGACATGAGTCACCCTAAGGGGACTCCTGGCAGTGCCCAGGTCTACCAGATAGGTAACCTCACCCTTTTTCTCAACAATTAGATGGGGTCCACTCCATTTGTCCTGGGGTGCTCTTGGGGCCACAGGCTCCAATACCCACACCTTCTGTCCTGGTTGGTACTGAATCAGAACAGCCTTCTGGTCATGCTATTGCTTCTGGAGCTCTTGGCTGGCCTGAAGGTTTTTACTGGCCTTTTTCATGTACTCTGCCATTCTGGATCTTAGGCCAAGTACATAGTCCACTATGTCCTGTTTGGGAGCTTTTAAAGGTTGTTCCCAACCCTCCTTCACAAGTGTTAGTGGACCTCTTACAGGGTGCCCAAAGAGGAGTTCAAAGGGGCTGAAGCCCACTCCTTTCTGGGGTACCTCCCTGTAAACAAAAAGGAGGCAAGGTAACAGGACATCCCATCTCCTCCTGAGTTTTTCAGGGAGTCCCATTATCATTCCTTTGAGAGTTTTATTAAACCTCTCTACCAGTCCATTAGTTTGTGGATGATAAGGAGTGGTGAATTTGTATGTTACACCACATTCCTTCCACATAGCTTTCAAGTATGCAGACATCAAGTTGCTACCCCTGTCTGATACAACCTCTTTTGGAAAACCCACCCTGGAAAAGATTCCCAGGAGGGCTTTTGCCACTGCAGGAGCTGTAGTGGTCCTTAGAGGAATTGCTTCAGGATATCTTGTGGCATGGTCAACAACCACCAAGATAAACCTATTGCCTGAAGCAGTAGGAGGGTCAAGGGGGCCAACTATGTCAACCCCTACCCTTTCAAATGGGACCCCAACCACAGGTAGTGGAATTAGGGGAGCCTTTGGTGTGTCACCAGTCTTGCCACTGGCTTGGCATGTCACACAAGACTTACAAAAATCTTTTGTGTCCTCTGACATCCTAGGCCAGTGAAACAGGGGGACAAGCCTTTCCCATGTTTTGATCTGGCCCAAATGCCCAGCCAAAGGAATGTCATGTGCCAGAGTTAGGAGGAACTCTCTGTACTGCAGGGGAATGACCAATCTCCTGGATGCTCCAGGTTTTGGGTCCCTTGCCTCTGTGTACAAGAGGTTGTCCTTTAGTAAACTCTATGTGAGTCACTGACATCCCCATTTTGCTGCTTGACAGCTTGCTGTCTGAGACCCTCTAATGTGGGACAGGATTGCTGTGCCACACTCAGCTCTTCCCTGGCAGGCCCCCCTCCACCCAAAAGCTCAGCAGTGTCTGCTGCCAGCTCATCTTGTGAAGGTTCTGCACAGGCAGGAAATTCTTCTTCCTCAGAAGGAGAATCATCTGTAGAGGGAGGGATAGTGGGTAGGGATTTACCCTTGCTACCCCTAGCTTTAGGGAGCACTTGGTCCATTGTTCCAGGATCCAAGTTACCCTGTCCTTTTTGCTTTTTGGCCTGAGCCCTTGTCAAAGCAAAAATATGCCCAGGAATGCCCAGCATTGCTGCATGAGCCTCCAACTCCACTTCTGCCCAAGCTGATGTCTCTAAATCATTTCCTAGTAGACAGTCTACAGGTATATCTGAAGCAACCACAACTTTCTTTGGACTAGTAATCCCCCCTGAGTTGAGATTCACAACAGCCATGGGGTGGCTAAGAGTGTTGTTATGAGCGTCTGTCACTTGGTACTGCTGACCAAGTAGGTGTTGTTCAGGGTGTACCAGTTTCTCTATTACCATGGTAACACTGGCACCTGTGTCCCTTTAGGCCTGAACCTCAACACCATTTATTAGGGGAAGTTACTTGTACTTATCCATATTAAGGGGACAAGCAACCAAGGTGGCCAAATCAATGGCACCTTCAGAGACTAACACAGCCTCTGTGGTCTCCCTAACAAGACCAACCCCAACTAAATTACCAAAAGTGAGCCCAGCTACTCCCTTGGATTGGCTATTAGTAGGTTTGCTCCCACCACCACTGCTATTACTAGGGGCACTAGGATTTGCAGTAGGGGTTGTGGTAGTGGGAGGTTTGGTGTTTTTCTTTGGACAACTGGCATCAGTTGTCCAATGGCCTTTGACTTTACACAAATAACACCAAGGCTTTTTAACTTGATTTGAAGAGGATTTGGACCCACCACCCCCACCAGAGGATTTTTGTGGGCCTGATGAAGACTCATTTTTACTTTTGTCCCCACCCTTGTCAGAAGACTTACCATCCTTCTTCTTGCCATCCTTGTCACCCCCTGTATGAACTTTTCTGTTCATTCTTGTTCTGACCCATTTGTCTGCCTTCTTTCCCAATTCTTGGGGAGAGGTCAGATCTGAGTCCACTAGATATTGGTGTAACAAGTCAGACACACAGTTATTCAGAATATGCTCTCTCAGAATAAGACTATATAGGCTTTCATAGTCAGAAACTTTACTGCCATGTAACCACCCTGTAGGAGGCTGGACTGGCTTGTAGTGAGTACCAAGGGGTACTTGCACCTTGCACCAGGGCCAGTTATCCCTTATTAGTGTATAGGGTGTCTAGCAGCTTAGGCTGATAGATAATGGTAGCTTAGCAGAGCAGCTTAGGCTGAACTAGGAGACGTGTGAAGCTACTACAGTACCACTTAGTGTCATATGCACAATATCATAAGAAAACACAATACACAGTTATACTAAAAATAAAGGTACTTTATTTTTATGACAATATGCCAAAGTATCTCAGAGTGTACCCTCAGTGAGAGGATAGGAAATATACACAAGATATATATACACAATACCAGAAATATGCAGTATAGTCTTAGAAAACGGTGCAAACAATGTATAGTTACAATAGGATGCAATGGGGACACATAGGGATAGGGGCAACACAAACCATATACTCCAAAAGTGGAATGCGAACCACGAATGGACCCCAAACCTATGTGACCTTGTAGAGGGTCGCTGGGACTACTAGAAAATAGTGAGGGTTAGAAAAATAGCCCACCCCAAGACCCTGAAAAGTGAGTGCAAAGTGCACTAAAGTTCCCCAAAGGACAAAGGAGTCGTGTTAGGGGAATAAGGCAGGAAAGACACACACCAACAATGCAACAACGCTGGATTTCCAATCTGGGGTACCTGTGGAACAAGGGGACCAAGTCCAAAAGTCACAAGCAAGTCGGAGATGGGCAGATGCCCAGGAAATGCCAGCTGCGGGTGCAAAGAAGCTTCTACTGGACAGAAGAAGCTGCGGTTTCTGCAGGAACGCAAAGGGCTAGAGACTTCCCCTTTGGAGGACGGATCCCTCTCGCCTTGTAGAGTCGTGCACAAGTGTTTTCCCGCCGAAAGAACGCCAACAAGCCTTGCTAGCTGCAAATCGTGCGGTAAGTGTTTTTGGATGCTGCTGTGGCCCAGGAGGGACCAGGAGGTCGCAAATTGGACCAGGAGGTAGAGGGGACATCGAGCAAGACAAGGAGCCTCTTAGCAGCAGGTAGCACCCGGAGAAGTGCCAGAAACAGGCACTACGAGGATGCGTGAAACGGTGCTCACCCGAAGTTACACAAAGGAGTCCCACGTCGCCGGAGACCAACTTAGAAAGTCGTGCAATGCAGGTTAGAGTGCCGTGGACCCAGGCTTGGCTGTGCACAAAGGATTTCCGCCGGAAGTGCACAGGGGCCGGAGTAGCTGCAAAAGTCGCGGTTCCCAGCAATGCAGTCTAGCGAGGTGAGGCAAGGACTTACCTCCACCAAACTTGGACTGAAGAGTCACTGGACTGTGGGAGTCACTTGGACAGAGTTGCTGGATTCGAGGGACCTCACTCGTCGTGCTGAGAGGAGACCCAAGGGACCGGTAATGCAGCTTTTTGGTGCCTGCGGTTGCAGGGGGATGATTCCGTCGACCCACGGGAGATTTCTTCAGAGCTTCTAGTGCAGAGGGGAGGCAGACTACCCCCACAGCATGCACCACCAGGAAAACAGTCGAGAAGGCGGCAGGATCAACGTTACGGAGTTGCAGTAGTCGTCTTTGCTACTATGATGCAGTTTTGCAGGCTTCCAGCGCGGTCAGCAGTCGATTCCTTGGCAGAAAGTGAAGAGAGAGATGCAGAGGAACTCGGATGAGCTCTTGCATTCGTTATCTAAGGAATCCCAAGAGACAGAGACCCTAAATAGCCAGAAAAGAGGGTTTGGCTACTTAGGAGAGAGGATAGGCTAGCAACACCTGAAGGAGCCTATCACAAGGAGTCTCTGACGTCACCTGGTGGCACTGGCCACTCAGAGCAGTCCAGTGTGCCAGCAGCACCTCTGTTTCCAAGATGGCAGAGGTCTGGAGCACACTGGAGGAGCTCTGGGCACCTCCCAGGGGAGGTACAGGTCAGGGGAGTGGTCACTCCCCTTTCCTTTGTCCAGTTTCGCGCCAGAGCAGGGCTAAGGGGTCCCCTGAACCGGTGTAGACTGGCTTATGCAGAATTGGGCACATCTGTGCCCAAGAAAGCATTTCCAGAGGCTGGGGGAGGCTACTCCTCCCCTGCCTTCACACCATTTTCCAAAGGGAGAGGGTGTAACACCCTCTCTCAGAGGAAGTCATGTTGTTCTGCCATCCTGGGCCAGGCCTGGCTGGACCCCAGGAGGGCAGATGCCTGTCTGAGGGGTTGGCAGCAGCAGCAGCTGCAGTGAAACCCCGGGAAAGGCAGTTTGGCAGTACCAGGGTCTGTGCTACAGACCACTGGGATCATGGGATTGTGCCAACTATGCCAGGATGGTATAGAGGGGGCAATTCCATGATCATAGACATATTACATGGCCATATTCGGAGTTACCATTGTGAAGCTACATATAGGTAGTGACCTATATGTAGTGCACGCGTGTAATGGTGTCCCCGCACTCACAAAGTCCGGGGAATTGGCCCTGAACAATGTGGGGGCACCTTGGCTAGTGCCAGGGTGCCCACACACTAAGTAACTTAGCACCCAACCTTTACCAGGTAAAGGTTAGACATATAGGTGACTTATAAGTTACTTAAGTGCAGTGTAAAATGGCTGTGAAATAACGTGGACGTTATTTCACTCAGGCTGCAGTGGCAGGCCTGTGTAAGAATTGTCAGAGCTCCCTATGGGTGGCAAAAGAAATGCTGCAGCCCATAGGGATCTCCTGGAACCCCAATACCCTGGGTACCTCAGTACCATATACTAGGGAATTATAAGGGTGTTCCAGTAAGCCTATGTAAATTGGTAAAATTGGTCACTAGCCTGTTAGTGACAATTTATAAAGAGAGAGCATAACCACTGAGGTTCTGGTTAGCAGAGCCTCAGTGAGACAGTTAGGCATCACACAGGGAACACATACCTATACCTATAGGTCACAAACTTATGAGCACTGACTAGCAGGGTCCCAGTGACACATAACAAACATACTGAAAACATAGGGTTTTCACTATGAGCACTGGGCCCTGGCTGGCAGGATCCCAGTGAGACAGTGAAAACACCCTGACATACACTCACAAACAGGCCTAAAGTGGGGGTAACAAGGCTAGCAAGAGGCTACTTTCTCACACACCCCTCCAAGGCCTTCACTGAACAGTCAACAAAGTCTATCCAGTCTTGTGGGGACTCTTTTCTGGTGTCTCTGAACTTACTCCTGTATTGTTCAGTGGTTAAGCCAAATCCATCCAAGAGTGCATCCTTCAAAACTGAAAAATTGTTAGCATCACTTTCTCTAACAGTAAGGAGCCTATCCCTACCCTTTCCATTGAAAGATAGCCACAATTTAGCATCCCACTGCCTTTGAGGGACCCCCTGTACCATACAGGCCCTCTCAAGTGCAGCAAACCACTTGTTGATGTCATCCCCCTCCTTGTAAGGGGGGACTATCTTGTGCAGATTCCGGGAATCATGCTCTCTAACAGGATTAATATTAGGAATACTGCTATTGCTGCCACCATGGGGTCCTAACCCCAATCTCTGTCTCTCCTTATCCAGGTCTAGGGATTCCCTATCTAGAGCCAGCTGTTGCTGTTTAAGCTTCAGTCTGGTCTCTTCCACTCTCAACTTTTTGAGTTCCCTTTCTAACATGTTGTCTTCAGGGTGGGTGGGTTGGGAATGCTTGGACACAGAAGATAAATTGGAAACAACAGCGGGGATCTGTCCCTAACTGACTGGACTCTAACAACCTGGCCTACAGGAATAAAAACACCCCTACTATGATGGGAGTCTCTATTACTACCAGCATTACTAGGTGGTCTGCTAGGGGGCAGATTTGGAACAAAACCCTCCCCACCTCCCTCAAGGTGATCCCCTGAGTCAGAATGGGAGCCATCTATTAACTTCTCATTTGAAGTGCCTGCTTGGGACTCATCATTCCCAATAAGCATGTTATATAGAAACTCTTTTGTGGGGTTCTTTCCTATCACTAAACCTCTATCTAAGCAGAGACTCATTAGGCTCTTGTAATTCAAATTGTCATAGGTAGTATTGACCATTTTAAGAGCAGACTCTACATCAGACATGATAAAGGAAGGTTTAGAGACAGTGAGAAGAAAGAAAAAGTTTCAGAACTTTTTAAAGAACAGAGAAAAAAACTGTTTCTAACTTTTTGGAAACTTTTAGAAGTTTAGAGAAAATTATCAGAACTTTGTAAAAAGTTTAAGAGGAGAAAAGCAAAACCTTTTGGTTAGGTGTACATACACTGAACTTGTTTTGTATATTATTCTCTTATGAAAAGTACACAATGACAAAGTGGTAAATAGTTACAAGTACTTATCCCATCGCTGCTTCCAATGTAGGAGGCTGGCCTGGCTTGTAGTGGGTACCAGAGGTACTTACACCTTGTGCCAGGTCCAGTTATCCCTTATTAGTGTAGAAGAGGTGTTTCTAGCAGCTTAGGCTGATAGAAGGTAGCTATGGCAAAGCAGCTTAGGCTGGACTAGGAGACATGTAAATCTCCTACTATACCACTGGTGTCATATACACAATATCATAAGAAAACACAAAACACAGAAGTACTAAAAATAAAGGTACTTTATTTTTATGACAATATGCCAAAAGTATCTCAGTGAGTACCCTCAGTATGAGGATAAGTTATATACACAAGATATATGTACACAATACCAAAATTATGAAGTAATAGCAAAAGGAAGTAATGCAAGCAATGTAAAGTTACAGTAGATTGCAATAGGAGCACATAGGTATAGGGGCAACACAAACCATATACTCCAAAAGTGGAATGCGAACCACGAATGGACCCCAAACCTATGTGAGCTTGTAGAGGGTCGCTGGGACTGTAAGAAAACAGTGAGGGTTAGAAAAATAGCCTACCCCAAGACCCTGAAAGGTAGGTGTAAAGTGCACCTACTACCCCAAGAGAGCACAGAAGTCGTGATAGGGGGATTCTGCAGGAAGAACAAACACCAGCAATGCAACAACAGTAGATTTCTGGACCTGAGTACCTGTAAGACAAGGTGACCAAGTCCAATAGTCGCGACAGTGTCGAGAGTGGGCAGGAGCCCAGGAAATGCCAGCTGAGAGTGCAAGGAAGCTGCCACCTGTTGGAAGAAGCTTAGTGTTCTGCAAGAACGAAGAGGACTAGGAACTTCCCCTTTGGAGGATGGATGTCCCACGTCGTGAAGAAGCTTGCAGAGGTGTTCCCACGCAGAAAGACTGCAAAGAAGCCTTGCTAGCTGCAAGGGTCGCGGTTAGGGTTTTTGGATGCTGCTGTGGCCCAGGAGGGACCAGGAAGTCGCCACTTGGATGAGGAGACAGAGGGGGCGCCCAGCAACGTAGGGAGCACTCACAGAAGCAGGCAGCAACCGCAGAAGTACCTGAATAGGCCCTTAAAAGAAAAGTGAACCGGCTTCCACCTGAAGTCACAAAAGGGAGTCCCACGATGCTGGAGGACAACTCAGAAGGTTGTGCACTGCAGGTTAGAGTGTCGGGGACCCGGGCTTGGCTGTGCATGGAGGAAATCCTGGAAGAGTGCACAGAAGCCAGAGCAGCTGCAAATCACGCAGTACCCAGCAATGCAGTCTAGAGTGGGGAGGCAAGGACTTACCTCCACCAAACGTGGACTGAAGAGTCACTGGACTGTGGGAGTCACTTGGACAGAGTTGCTGAGTTCCAGGGACCACGCTCGTCGTGCTGAGAGGGGACCCAGAGGACCGGTGATGCAGTCTTTTGTTGCCTGCGGTTGCAGGGGGAAGATTCCGTCGACCCACAGGAGATTTCTTCAGAGCTCCTGGTGCAGAAAGGAGTCAGGCTACCCCCAGAGCATGCACCACCTGGAAACAGTCGAGAAAGCCAGCAAGATGAAGCGATACAAGGTTGCTAGTAGTCGTCTTGCTACTTTGTTGTGGTTTTGCAGGCGTCCTGAGCAGTCAGTGGTCGATCCTTTGGTAGAAGATGAAGAGGGAGATGCAGAGGAACTCTGGTGAGCTCTTGCATTCGTTATCTGAGGAATTCCCCAAACCAGAGACCCTAAATAGCCAGAAAAGGAGGTTTGGCTACCTAGGAAGGAGGATTGGCTACCAAGAGAGGTAAGAGCCTATCAGAAGGAGCCTCTGACGTCACCTGCTGGCACTGGCCACTCAGAGCAGTCCAGTGTGCCACAAACACCTCTGCTTCCAAGATGGCAGAGGTCTGGGACACACTGGAGGAGCTCTGGGCACTTCCCCTGGGAGGTGCAAGTCAGGGGAGTGGTCACTCCCCTTTCCTTTGTCCAGTTTCACGCCAGAGCAGGGCTGGGGGATCCCTGGACCGGTGTAGACTGGCTTATGCAGAGATGGGCACCATCTGTGCCCTTCAAAGCATTTCCAGAGGCTGGGGGAGGCTACTCCTCCCCAGCCTTCACACCTATTTCCAAAGGGAGAGGGTGTTACACCCTCTCTCAGAGGAAATCCTTTGTTCTGCATTCCTGGGCCTGGGCTGCCTGGACCGCAGGAGGGCAGAAACCTGTCTGAGGGGTTGGTAGGAGCAGCAGCTGCAGTGGAGACCCCGGAAAGGCAGTTTGGCAGTACCCGGGTTCTGTGCTAGAGACCCGGGGGATCATGGAATCGTCCCCCCAATGCCAGAATGGCATTGGGGTGATAATTCCATGATCTTAGACATGTTACATGGCCATGTTCGGAGTTACCATTGTGACGCTGTACATAGGTATTGACCTATGTACAGTGCACGCGTGTAATGGTGTCCCCGCACTCACAAAATCCGGGGAATTTACCCTGAACGATGTGGGGGCACCTTGGCTAGTGCCAGAGTGCCCACACACTAAGTAACTTTGCACCCAACCTTCACCAGGTGAAGGTTAGACATATAGGTGACTTATAAGTTACTTAAGTGCAGTGGTAAATGGCTGTGAAATAACGTTGATGTTATTTCACTCAGGCTGCACTGGCAGGCCTGTGTAAGAATTGTCAGAGCTCCCTATGGGTGGCAAAAGAAATGCTGCAGCTCATAGAGATCTCCTAGAACCCCAATACCCTGGGTACCTCAGTACCATATACTAGGGAATTATATGGGTGTACCAGTATGCCAATGTGAATTGGTAAATTTAGTCACTAGCCTGTTAGTGACAAATTTGGAAAGTAGAGAGAGCATAACCACTGAGGTTCTGGTTAGCAAAGCCCCAGTGAGACAGTTAGGCATCACACAGGGAACACATACAGGGCACATACTTATGAGCACTGGGGCCCTGCCTGGCAGGGTCTCAGTGACACATAGACTAAAACAACATATATACAGTAAATATGGGGGTAACATGCCAGGCAAGATGGTACTTTCCTACAGTATCCCATCCACCAAGGTTGTAATCAGGCCCAGAGTCTTCTAACTGCATAGTCCTTGCTCTGTGAATTTTACCCCAGGCACCAGACTACATCTGGAAACTTTCATAGAAATTCTTTCGTACATTGGACTGGTGGTGTCATTGAGGTCATAGGGCTTGGGTAAGTCCAAGATGTCGTACAAAAAAGATAAAAAATTTAAGCACAGGTCTCCCTCATCCTCCCGCTTGGAGTCATGTGATGCTCCTGGCTCTTCTAGGCCACTGAGCCGATTCCAACGCTAGACCCACTTTGATCTTTCCCCAATCAGACAGCGATGCTACAACAGCTACTTCATTTAAGGTTACCATGGAAGATCCTGCTGGAGTGTTTCTACGCACCATGGATCCGAGGTGGACTCCAGTATGGGATACTGTCAGCAGATCTGCCCTCCATTCCTACTTGCCCCTCAACCTTGCTCTGAGTTTGACCCCTTCCCAGTTGTCACCACTACAGGCCTCGGCTGCTGTGCCACTCACGATTGCACCCTCCCACCACGCTCAGTGGCCCAGCAGACACCACTGGCTCTGGTATCGATGCAGATACAGACATCAAAGATGCCGTATATGGCACAATAGTTCTATGAGATTCAGAGACCCGTGCGTCACCACCCAGGACCTAATATGTTGCAGAGCCAGACACTTATGCCCCACAGTATGACACTGGGATTACTGATTATGATGAAAATAACTAGTATGGCGAAGAAGGCAACATATTTGTTGAACTCCAGGATGCCAGTGGTCTGGATACTTCACCACACATTGCCTATTTTTGCTTGGTTCCATGGCCACTGGAGTCCGCCTCCTTTGCAACAACAATTCGGAGAGCAACTGAGGTGTTACACTTTACTTTGCCCTCTCAAGTAGTTAAGACCAACAAGCTGAGAGAGGGTGACAACCCAGTGCAATCCAGCCAAGAACCTATTCTCCACTTTAATAAGGGCATTGACAGTGGCAAGGTTACATGAACATGCTGCTGTGGATTTAGACTTCCTTCTATAGCATCCTACTCCAGAGAGCGTGGTGGTTCAGCCATCTACCAGCTGCCTGAACCCCAATTTCTTCCCAACCACTCCACCTGTTAGTGAATCTAAATGGAAAGAGACAATTACAAAACTGATGTTCTCCCCTATGCCTGGCTCATCCTAAACTCCATCAATACACCACATCTCCTGGGAAGTATTTGCTTGCATGATGGGACAGGATGGTGGACATCTTGCCAGCTGTCCCAGAGGATATTTGCCTATCCTTACATAGACTAATTTTGGATCGAAGGATGCAGCAAAATACTCAATCTGATCTGGTCTGGACACTAATGACTGCCTGGGTATGGCATTTGGCACAAGAGTGGTGCTTAGGCAATCGCTATGCCTGGATCTGCTCCATGGGCTTTTCATCTGACATGCAGCTGTCCTTCGTAGACATACCCTTCGATGGCTCTAGATTGTTTAGCGCAAAGGAGGACACACCCCTTGAAACATTTAAAGAGAGCAAGGCAATTGTCTACTCTTTGGGCATAGCTTTGCCAGTTCAGCAGTTTCCCCAACAGTAGTGCCCCATTCAAGGCTTTGGTATGGGACACCAACAGAGGCAGAGACAATGTGCGCCTCATCAGCAATAGGCCTACCTGTCCTTTTGACATCGAGGCCAGGCATCAGGCTGACAGTGTCCTGCCACAGGGGCAAAGAGCTGCCCAAACCCCAACCCCTCCTCCCGCAGCCACCACAAAACCACTTTAATTTGTTCTTGTCATTGCAGAATCAGCCAGTAGGGGGGTCGCATCTCCTTTCATCTTCCCGGCTGGAGGAGTATCACTTCGAATAATGGGTGCTCCCAGTCATCCAAAATGGATACTTCTTATCAATTCTTTCCTACCCCTTGAACATCCCATCCACACCACAATACCTCCCTGGGGACCACTTGTCCATACTCCGTGAAGTTCAAGCTCCCTTGACCAAGGGAGAAATACAGAAAGCACCAGCGTTGGAAATTGGGCAGGTCCCGTTATTTTCTGGTGCTGAAAAAGGATGGAGGCCTTGGTCCCATTTTAGACCTTCGCCCTCTGAATTCCTTCCTCCGGAAGGACAAGTTCAAAATGCTGACCCTGGCCTATGTTCTTTCTGGCCTGGACCCAGAATACTGGATGGTAACAATGGACTTGCAGGAAACACATTTTACATCCCTGTCTTGCAGTCTCACAGATGTTACCTGTGGTTTCAGGTGTATCAAGATCACTTTCAGTTCACCATGCTACTATTTGGTCTTCTTACCAGTGCACCTCTGGTGTTCACAAATGTGATGGTGGTGGTCACAGCCCATCTGTGGTGTTTGGGAATATTAGTCTTTCCGTAGCTTGATGACTGGATGTTGAAGGTGGGCTTACCTCCACAGTGATAAAGCACCTCCAGACCATGCCCGACCTGTTGACATCATCTGGGTTTTTCATCAATGTGCCAAAGTCATACCTGGCTCCTTCCAAAAGGCTCCCCTTGATTGGAGTCATCCGGGACACTGTGCTTTTCCACACCATTGCTCCACCTCACCTAGTCCAGGGTATTTGGACTATGATCCGATGTTTCAACCTGCAGGCCTTATGGTCTCCTGTACCCTTCTCGTGGAATATGCCAATTGGCACATGCAGGCTCTGCAGTGGGATCTGAAGTCTCAGTGGGCTCAGCACCAAGATAATCTCAGAGATTCTATCTAGGCGTCAAAGGAAACTGTGAAAGACCTGCAATAGTGGCTGCTACACCAAAGTTGAACTGATAGCAGACCCATCTCCATGCCTAATGGTTGTGACGGATGCATTGGTACTGTGTTGGGGATGTCATCTGGGAGAGGTGGAGATCAGAGGGCTCTGGTCTCTGGCAGAAGCTCGTCTCCACATCAACTTGTTGGAATTGCAAGCGATTCACTGGGCACTGAAGGCGTTCCTCTCAATCATCAAGGGAGAATGGGCACAGGTGCTTACAAACAACATGAGTGCCTTGTAGTTGTGCAACAAACAGGTTGGTGTGGGGTCATGGGTCCTATTTCAGGAAGGTCTATGTCTCTGGAAGTGACTGATTGCTTATGGCATATCCCTGACTGCACAACCCCTGGCAGGATCTTTAAATGCAAGGGATGATGAGCTCAGCCGCAATTGCCTAAGAGGATCACAAATGGCAGTGACACCTGAAGGTGGCACAAGCTGTCTTCCACCAATGGGGAGGGTACTGCCTCAATCTATTTGACACACACAGAATGCATACAGTCAAAGCTTTTGCTTTGTCAAAGATATCTAGATCTAAACAGAAAATAAGTAATTGTTTTGCATAATTATTTTGCACGTTGAAGCTCCCAAGGCAGTCCATTCTAGTAGACCTCTTCCACTTACATTAGGTCTCTGGACTTCTGCATGCTGCCCCAACCCTCTCCTGTCCAGAGTACTGAAAAAAATCAGGAGAGACTGGGCCCAAGTCATCCTAGTGACTCAGAACGAGCGAGAAGAATGTGGTACCTGGAACTTCGGGCCATCAACACTTGTCCTCCAATCCGGTTGGTTGCCCCTTCAGTAGAATCTCCTATCGCAGCAGCAGGGCTGGTTCCGGCACTTGAGCCTGCATGACTAACACCTCCATGTGTGAAAATTGAGCAGCAACAGTTGATAGCTTTCGATTGTCTTCCTGAAGTAGTTAGTATCATCTTGGCAGCTAGGCATCTATCAGCAAAATTGATTTATGAAGGGCGCTGCAAAAAGTTTGTTGTCTGGTGCTCTTCCCAAGACATGCAACCCCTGAAAGAACAATTATTGGATGTTCTTATGTTCTGTTTGTCATTGGCCCAGCAAGATCCTGCTTTGGCAACAGTTAAAGGGTACTGCTTGTCCTTTTTAGACTTTTTGGGTTTATCTGACCAGCCATCTCTCTTCATGCCACCAGTTGTGATGCGTTTTATGAAGGGGTTGGTCCATATGTTCATACTAAATCCATTGTCATGGTGCAGTGGACCTTCATTTGGTTCTCACCTATTTGATGTGCATTCCCCACAAACCCATGCACAGTTGCTCTCTTCATCTTCTTACCATCAAGACAGCATTCCGCATCGCCATAACATCAGCAACGCAAGTAAGAGAACTCAGGCATTGTTCGTAGTTCGCACACATACATCTTTTTTCAATGACAGATTAGACCTCTGTACAAAAGCAGTATTGCTTGCCAAGGTAGCCACACACTTCCACCTATGGCAATTCATCACTTTTCCAGCATTCTATTCAATGCCAGGTCTCACCCCATTAAGGAGGAAGAACAGCTTTATCGCCTAGACCCTAAATGGGTGCTTAGCTTCAATGTGGGCAAGACCAGAGATTACTGACAGGACGACCAGCAGTTCATCAGTTTTCCTGGTGCTAAGGAAGGCAAAGCGCTGCTATGGGCCAGGCAAGAATCAGCTCCCAGAAGGTTTGCATACTCATTCCACTATAGTGAAGGCTGCTACTACTGGGCTGGCGAGTGATGTGCCAGTCATGGAAATTTTCCAGACTGCTATGTAGGCGTCCATTCAAATGTTTACCATGCAATACTGTCTCAAAAGCCAGGTCCAGTGGGATCCAGCGCCTTATCTGTCATTCAGGATTTCCTGGTCTGAGCCATTCCACAGACCCAGCACCTGGGGAGGGGGCTGCTTTGCTATCTATTTCCAAGGCAAGAAGAACAAGTTACTTATCTTTGGCAATGCCTTTTCTGGTAGAGACTCAATCTCTCTGACACACCCCCTTCCCATTCTGCGGAATGGACTTAAGAATTCCATTAATAAGATTCCAACCTAAAGTCTGCACACTGCCATGAACTGATTTTAGTGGCTCTGCATCAGGTGGTGCAAATGGAGATCAGAAAGAAACTGGCGCCAGCGGGTGGAGGTGGCAGATAGATGGTAGCCCTGACATCATGTCCAGGGTGATGAGGACCTGATGGAAAACCGAACAATTCCACCTGTTGATGCACAAGGGAATTGCTACGAAAGTTTCTGGATCCAGTGAGGTGCCTGAGGAAATTCACAAGGGAAGAAATCTGCAGTTAGATAAGTCTCTACCAGAAAAAATATTACCGAAAATAAGTAACTTGTTCTGCTCTCCTTACTGCATAGTCAGCCTCATCCCTCTTTCCTTACCCCACCTGATTGTCTCTGCTTAACCACTTTTCTAACTACATTTCACCATTTAGTTTTAATGGAAATCAGGAGTTTTGCTTAGCCTTCCGGCTTGCAGGCCTGTGCCCCCACCACCTAGTGACTTTTAACCTACTTAGCCTGCTCTGCTTCAGCACATTTATTTAATTATTTCTTCCAAGATGGCTGCTATGTTTATAGTTAGGAAGGTGTTTTGATTTCTCGTAACCAATGCCACTCTGTGAAGGTGTCACTATCAGCTGCAAAGAAAAGTGATATACATAGGTGTTCACATCATGTCCCTTTCTCACTTAGGTGTGACAGGAACATGATGTACTTTTGGAGGGAATTGTTTACGTAATTGCTGCACCAAGCATGCCTTCTTCTCTATTGTTTGGGAACATACCTGCGTCATGGGTCCTACAGGATCTGTATAAATACATCATGCCGACAAGGTTATCAAAGGGATTCCTACTAGATGCCATCAACGCTATCTATGCTACATGTCACCTTGATGCAGACCCAGCGTTTGTGTTCCCACGGAATCTGATCTAAAGACCTTATTCCAAGGTAACGAGGATTGGGGGCTCTTCTCATGGACATGGGACTGGCAGAGGTTTAACACACCTAGCTCTCTTTAGGTTAGTTATTAGGTTCTCAATGCCAGGATTTTAGGGATATTTCACGTCTCATGTTATTGCAAGATGGTGGTGGTCTTTATATTCATGACTCTCATTTTTACAGTTCTGTTCCTTTCATTGTTCATTACCCTAATCATTGCAGCCCATGCGGTTTACAGGAGATTGCAGTCTTGTTAATAAAACCTATTGAACACTTCACTGCATCTCCTTCATTGCCTGTGGGTGACTGAGACTTGTTGCTCATGTGAGAAAAGGGTATTCTCTGTTTTACCACAACCTCCCTGAGATGTCGCACTCTTGAGTCCATGCGTAAAGGCTGACACAAATCCCCCTTTAATGTTTAGGTTTTTGATGAGGTACTGCTTGTGAGCTGGGAAGGTTGGGCCGACAGTTGTGACTTGTTGTAGGATAGGCCTAGTTGCCTACAAACAAAAGTGCTGTCGTCCCTAAACCAGCAGTCTTGCCTAGAGTAAGATTCCAACTATGACACTCTCTTATTACCTTTTTGCAACATCCTATACTCCTCTTTCTACCTCAGCCTTTACCTGTCTCTAAACAACCTCCCTACCATACCTCTCTCCCTACCTCACCCCCTGTGTACCCTGCCCCCTTTCTCTGCATTTCCATGTTACTATTGCTACCTCTATCTACCTCACATTACCTTTCTTTCCATCCCTTTTCTCTACCTTCCTCTCCCTCTTTGTACCTCCGTATGTACCTTACTTTCTCTCTTTGCTGTACTTCTCTTCCCACTTCACTTCACCTCTCTCTCTCTTTCTTTTTCACACTTCTTGTTATACTGTTCTTTTTGCTCTCTCTGTCTGCCTCCTTTCTCCTACCACCTCAAGTGTCTGTTACACCAAAAAACCAGGGGTCACTGTCGAGCCTCATAAAAAGAGGAATAGAGGGAAAAGGCATGGCAAGAGATTTGAGAAATTATCTGATTTGACCCAATGACATTATGGATTTCCTTGGAGCAGTGCTTATTGTTAACTCAGTTATTTATTAGTACAAACATCCACTTCAATTGCGATGTCCATACATCTTATTTTAATATTAAACACTAGTCGACTAATCTTCCACCAAGTCACCCGTCTTATGTCTTTTATACAATCGAAGGAACAAGCTAGCTAGATACTGAATTCTACATAAAACATAGTTGAATTCAAAGATATCTAGATTAAAACTGAAAAAGTCATTTTTTTGCATAAATCATTTTATTGAATTTATCAAACAAAAACAAAACATGCAATAAGTCATGGCCCATCGGCAGCACATCCAATAACCAGGTAGGTGTATAGAACCAACTGCATAACACATCTAGAAAATAAAATCCTCCCCTTTCATGATTTAACTGGGCTGTTCCCTCCCTCTCTCCCCTGCTCCCCCACCACAGAAGACAGTCCCCTAAGTAAAACATCCTTTTGAATCCAACTTGTTTGTTTACACAATGCTTCATTGTAACTAATGCACAACCACGGGCGGCTCCTCCGCTAGTGTGGAGGAGCGTTGCTCCCTGCCAGCAGTTACAAAACCTTTTCAAGAAAATTATAATAAACTGTGTTTATTATCGTTTTCTTGAAAAGGGGTGGGGCAATGGGGATGGCAAGCACTTGAGGGGAGTGTACGGGACACTCCCATCAAAGCGCATGTGTGTTTGGCCAGTCATCTCTGGCCGGCCAAACACACATGTGCAGTAGGGTCTCTCTGGCTTGGCACTGTGTTGCCGGGCAGGAGAGAGCCTGCACAGGCTCCCAGTCTGCCTGGGAGTGACCTGGCTCGGCTCTCCCAGCCAATCCTGATGCTGCTTTGACTGCAATCCATGGTACCAATGAGATAACAGGGGACAGTCCACACACAATTGTGGGCAAAATTTTGTTTGGCGGCGCCCAAACACTGCAGCACCATGTGCCATTCCTGTTTTCGCATGGACTTCAGGTCCATCGTTGGTTTTACACCCAGCAGCAGCGCCTCTGTTGTAAAGCGTAAGGGATACGCCAGAATGGCATTAAGAGTCCCAACCATACTCTCCCAAAAAGGTTGAATCTTGAGACACGCCCAGCAGATATGTAATGCCTCCCCAAGAGCCCTGCATCCTCTCTAGCACCGAGGAGGTTTATTATCATACATGCGTATAGACATACAGGTGTATGATGCCACCCAAAACCAACTTTATAGTGGATTACCTGCCAATAATCGATACAGCGTATGGATGGATGCCCCTCCCCAAGAGTTCCCCCTGATGTTGAGAAAGTTGTGTTCCTAGAGCCCACTCACAATTATATTTAGGGTCGAGCCTGCAAGTGCATGCACTAGTGGATGTGTCTAGCTTTCAAGACTGTTGTCTACAGTAAAGGACTTGGAGCATGCCTGTCACTCAACCATTTGTTAACTTGCCTGGCACTCTTCTTTACAGCATCATAATTCATCCATTCAGGCATGGCAGCATTTCAGTTCCTCTCTGTGGTGCAGGGACCAAGATTGATTGATTCAACGTAATCAGTGCCCGTCCGCTGTGCCCTACGTGGCCGACGTGACAGACGTGATCGAGGTACTATTTTGTTGTTTTTAATTTCTTGTGCCCTGCAAACAGAAGGCGTTTGACTGGTAAAAATGTGCCCAGCAGGACAAACAAAATTTCAAAGTTTTTTTTCTTCTAGCTAACTTTCTTTTATTTTGCCAAATCGTCTTTTCTCACTTTCCACTCATGTTTGATTTTGTTTTTGTTCGTTGGTGCTCTTCTCAAAAGAATTTGAAATATTGCAATGCAACATTTTCTTTATTATGTGTAATTTATGAAATTATGCATTAACACATAATCGTGCAGTACACCCCAATCCACCACTACAATCCACCCCAATCCATCCCACGTTACCCCACATCAGTCCATCCCTTCCCTTCCCACTCCAATCCAAACCACTCATCCCAATCCAGTCCAACCCACCCACTCCAATCCCCCCAAACCACTCCAGTCTAATCTACCCCTCTCCAGCTTGCCACACTCTAATCCAAAACTACCTGCACCACTCCAAAACAATCTGCCCCACTCCAATCCAAAATAATATGCCCCACTCCAGTCCAAAACAATATGTCCAACTCCCATCTACCCGACTCCAATCTGCCGCACTCCAATTCAAAACAATTTGCCCCAATTTGCTCCAATCCAAAACAGTCTGACCCAGTGCAATCTGCCCCACTCCAATCCAAAACAATTGGCCCCACTCTAGTCCACCTCACTCCAATCTGGCCCACTCTAATCCAAAATAATCTGCCCCACTCCAATCCGCCCCACTCACATCTGCCCCCTCCAATCAAAAACAATCCTCCCCACTCCAACCCAAAACAATATACCCACTCCAGTCCCCCAACTCCAGCCTGCCCCACTCCAATCTGCCCCATTCCAGTTTAAAAGAATCTGCCCCACTCCAGTCCAAACCAATATGTCCCACTCCAATCCAAAGCAATATGCCCCACTCCTATCCAAAACAATTGGCCCCATTCCAGTTCACCTCACTCCAATCTGTCCCACTTTAATCCAAAATAATCTGCCCCATTCCAATCCGCCCCACTCACATCTGCCCACTCCAAAACAATCCGCCCCACTCCAACCCAAAACAATATGCCCACTCCAGTCCTCCAACTCCAGTCTGCCCCACTCCAATCTGCCCCACTCCAATCTGCCCGATTCCAGTTCAAAAGAATCTGTCCCACTCCAGTCCAAAACAATATGCCCCACTCTAATCCAAAGCAGGATGCCCCACTTCAATCGGCTCCACTTCAATCGAAAACAGTCCCCCAATCCAAAACAGTCTGACCCACTGCAGTCTGCTGCACTCAAATCCCCTTGAATCTTCCCCAATGCAGTCCAAAACAATCTGCCCCACTCAGTTCAGCTCACTCCATTCTGCCCCACTTTAATCCAAAACAATATTCCCCACTCCAACCCAAAACAATATGCCCACTCCAGTCCTCCAACTCCAGTCTGCCCCACTCCAGTCCAAAACAATATGCCCCACTCCTTTTCAGCTCACTCCATTCTGCCCCACTTTAAACCAAAACAATCTGCCCCTCTCCAGTCTGCCCCACTCCAATCAAAAACAATCTTGCCACTCCAATCCAACCCACTCGTGTCTGCCTCACTCCAATCCAAAACAATATGCCCCACTCCAATCCATAACAATATGTCCCACTCCCATCTACCCCACTCCAATTTTCCCCACTACAATCCAAAACAATCTACCCAAATCCAAAACAGTCTGCCTCACTGTAATATGTTGCACTCCAATCCAAAACAATCTGTCCTACTCTAATCTGCCCAATGCAATTAAAAACAAGTTGCCCCACACAAATCCAAAACAATCTGCCCCACTCCAGTCCACCTCACTCCAATCTACCACACTTTAATCCAAAACAATCTGCCTCACTCGAATCAGCCCCACTCCCATTTGTCTCAATCAAATCCAAAACAATGCTGTCCCTCTCAAATCCACCCCACTCGAATCTGCCCCACATGCATCCAAAACAATATGCCCCACTCCAATCTGCCCCATCAAGTCCACCTCACTCCAATCCAAAACAATCTGTCCCACTCCAATTTGCAACACTCCAGTCCAAAACAATACGCCCCACCCCAATCAAATCCACCTCTCCCCAAACTAATCAACCCACTCTATCCTAATTCACCCCACTTCCATCCATTCCACCCCACTGCATCCAATCCATCCCACTCCAATCCACCCTAATATCTGCCCCACTCCAATCCAAAAGCATCCGGCCCACTCCAGCCTGCCCAATGAAATCCAAAGCAATCTGTCTCACTCCAATCCACCACACTCCACTCTGCCCCATTCCTATCCAAAGCAATCAGCCCCACTCCAATCCAAAACAATTTGCCCCATTCCAATCCAAAACAGCATGTCCCACTCCCTCTGCCCCACTCTAAAACAAAACAATCTGTCCCACTTCAATCCAAAACAATCTGCCCCACTCCAACCCATTTTTATCTTTCCCAGTTCAATCTAACCTGCTTTAATAAAAAAAACTGCCCCACTACAACCTGCACCACTCCACCCTGCCCCACTCTAATCCAAAACAACCCACTCCAATCCAGTCGACCTCACTTCACTCCAATCCAATTCACCACACTCTAATCTACCACAATTCACCCTATTACAATCCAGTCCCCCAACACCAATCCAGTCCACCCCACTCCAATCCCATCCAACCCAATCCACCCCCGTCCAATATACCCCACTCCAGTCCAATACATCCCCCCCAAATAAAATCCACCCCACTACAATCCAATCCACCCCAGTACTCCAGACCAATCCGCCCCACTCCAGTCCAATCCTCCCCAGGCCACTCCAGTCCAGTCCATCCCACTCCAGGCCAATCAACTCCACTCCAGGCCTATCCACTCCACTCCACTTGTTCCATCCCACCCCACTCAGTCCATCCCACCCCAATCCAATCCATCCCACCCCAATCAAACCCACCCTACCCTAATCCAGCCCACTCCAATCCACCCCACCCCACTGTATTCCATCTGATCCCACTCCAATCAAACCCACCATACTCCAAACAAATCCAATCCACCCACACCACCCCAGTCCATCCCACTCCAATACTACCCACTTTAATCCACCATACTCCGGTCCAATCCACCCCACTCCAAACCACCTTAATCTACTCTCCTTCCATCCAGTCCACCCCTCTCCAGTTAATCCACCCCACACCAATCCAATCCACCCCACAACCAGCACACCAGTCAAGTTCACCACACTCCAATCCAATCCAATCTACCCCACTCCAGTCCAACCCACCACAACACTCCACTCCACCCCACTCCAATCCACCCCAACCTCAATCTAATCCATCCCCATCCAATCCACTTCACCCCTTTCCCGTCCACCCCAACCCAACCCACCACATGCAAGCCAATCAACCCCACCGTAATACACCGTGCTCAATTCAATCCACCGCACTCAGTGCAATCCACCGCATTACAATCCACTTCACTCCACACCACCCCAATCAATCCACCCTAATCTGATCCACCCCAATATGATCCACCCCACTCCAGTCCACCCATCTCCAGTCCATCCCACATCAATCCAATCCACCTCACCTCAGTGCAGTCCATCCCAGTCCAATCCACCCCACCCCACCCCAATCGACCCCACCCCCCTACCCCAGTCAATCCACCTCCTCAAGTTCACCCCATTTCTATCCAGTCCACCAACTTCAGTCCACTCCTCTCCAATCCACTCTAGTCCAACGCTAATCTACCCCTTCCGAGTTCAGTCCACCACACTCCAAGTCAGCCAGCCTACCCCACTCCAATCCAATCCACTCCACTGCAATACACTCTAGTCCACCCCAATCCAATCACCCCATCCCATTCCAATTTAGTCCACCCCACTCCAATCCAATCCAATCCAATCCAATCCAATCCAATCCATCCACCCCACTGCACTACAATCCACTCACCTCAACTCAATCCACCCCAATCCAATCCACCCCACCCCAATCCAGTCCAACACACCCACCCAATCCAATCCAGTCTACCCCACCTCATTTCAATACATCCCACTCCAATCCAATCCACCCCACCCCATCACAATCTACTCCACACACTCCAAACCACTCACTCTATCCCAATCCAAACCACTCCATACAAATCCATCCAGCCCACCCCACCGACCCCACCGCACCTCACTCCAATCCAATCCACCACACTCCAGTCCAATCCACTCCAATCCAATCCACCCCAATCCTTCCACCCCACTCTAATCCTATCCAGCCCACTCCAACCCACCCCACCCCACTCCAATCCAGTGAATCTAATGCACCCCACTCCAGACCAATCTAATCCACCCCACTCCAATCCAATCCACCCACGCCAACCCAATCCACCCCACCACAGCGATATCACTCCAATCGAAATCACCCACCCCAATCCAATCTAATTCACTCCACATCAATCCACCTCATTCCACTCAATTCACCCCACTCAACCCCAATCCACTCCATCCCACTCTACCCTATTTGACCCCACTCCACTCTACAACACTGAACTCTACTCCCCTCTATTCAACTTTACAACACTCTACTCCTCCTACTCTACTTTACGACACTCCAACAAATTCACCCTACAAGACTCTACTTGTCGATGCTTGTTCCATGTAGCAAGAGCCTCCTCCATCAAAAGTAGCTTATACAGCTTAGAGATAGCTCTCTGGTGCCCACAAATTTAGTGAACATTACTTCAAATGGGGTTTTAACTCTAGTGGCAGCAGAACGAATCAGAGGGTGTGTGATCTAGTGCCAGATCTGAGCGTAGTGTAAGCCTTCTGTCTCTGAAAAAGTCGATTTTAATGCTTGTTCATGCCTTATTTTGGTACTCTGGTCGCTTCATATTTTTTGCCTTTCTAGCTACTAATTTCTGAAAGTTTAATATTTAGTTCAGTATTATTTGGCATCATTAGTTCTTGGATTGGCTGAAATGGCAGTAGATTAAAAAATGTCCCAAATAATGATCCCTCAAATATGTCTTCCCCAGGACCCTAAAACTCCTAGAGAGGCAGTGGTAATAGGATAAAATGGAAGGTGAAGCCCCAGGTAAAGTATCGATAACCGGACACATTGCTCTAGGGGTAACCTTCAAACCTAGAGATAATACACCAGAGGAGGCCTCCAGAGCTGGACACAGAACTTTAGGTCATGCTTTCAGTGTCGGGCATACTATTTTAGGCAAAGCCTGCAGTGATACATACAGTTAGTTGTCCAGGTGGGTCTCCAGAGCAAACCATAGTACTTTTGATGCACCCTTCAGAAGTAGACAGTGGTTCAGATGAGGTCTTGAGGTCTAGAACTGGACACCTAACTTGAGGCAAGGCCACTGGTACCTCCAGCAAAGTCTGAACATCAGACTCAAATGTTGGAAGTGGCTAAAGGCTGCTAGACATGTGCTGTGTGCGCACTTCTCTTACTATTGCAGCACCACAGACTACAGTGTTCAGCTCTGTCTTTGCTCTTGCAATGGTGGAAGTGCAGGGTAACAAAGTTAGTCGCTTCATTCTAGGCAGTTGATGCCCAAGCACCACTGCCAGCCACCCAGAGAAATTAAATTTTGACCTGTCAGACTGCTTGTAGCCTCAATAAAGCTCATTATGGGGAGCACCCCCCGGCCTCACTGGGGGAGCATGAGGTGAAATGTGCTAGAGCTGCATGGGGTAGTAACGGGGTCATGGGAATGAGCAGAAGTGAATGGGCTGCTCTGAGATGATGAAGAGTGCCGGTGGATGAGTAGAAGGGGGTTAGCATTCAGGTGTGGGGTTCATGGAAATGGTGCGCATGGGATTGATGCAAAGTGCAAGGGAATGAGGTGAAAGTGTAGCATGGGAGGGAGTTAAAGGAGTCATGGGAGTGAGATGAAGGGGTCCTGAGTGTAAGGTGAAGGCACACAGGTATTAGGTGAAGTGGCCTCGCATGAGGTGAAGAAGATGAGAATGAGGTGAAGGGCAGTGGTAATGAAGTAAGAGGTTTATCGATGTAAGGTGAAGGGGTGGTAAACATGGGTGCTGGAAGTCGCGATGGGGGGAATTCTGCAGCACCCCCATAATAAGCAGGCTGGAGTTCAGAAGGTGAATGAGCAATAAAGATGTCTTTAAATTTTGTTTTCATTTTGTCACATCTGCGTACATTCAAAGACAGAGGCCAAATATCAAGCTATGTCTTCTGAAAAATTGCTGCTTATTCTTTGAACACAGAGATTAGTGTTTATCTTTCCTTGCCTGCAGAACAAGAGCATTTTGTAAAGTGAACTATGTGACAATCTTGCTAAGGTATAAGGAGTGTGAAAAGAAAGGCTGTAGGATGTAAATTTTTGTCTAACACACAACACAATGTAAATACCTGAAAATGAGCTGTACGAATTATCCAAAATATATCAGCAGTTAGGGAACCACAAATGGATCATATTTTTTGTAATTCTGAAGTATGATGGAAACAGATTTTAATAAGAACGAAACAAACTTTACTTGGTGTTGCGCAAATGATTAATGTTCATGAAACCCCATTTCCACACATTATGGTTTGTGTGATATATAGTTTTATCCATATAACTGCATGTCTGTGCAAATGTAGTGGCCATTTCAATGGAAAATGTGCTGTCTATCAATGACTGTGATGTACCACACCATGCTTTAGCACTCTTTGTGTGACAGTGTGCTCAACCGTGCACCACCAGCTATATACCACACCCTTTCCTCTCTTCTGCACGATGGGCATGCCTCATTTGCTACACTTGTTCTTAGTAAATTTCTTGAATTTTTCACAATCCCTGTGACTTCAGTGACATAACGCTTATGCCAGCACCCCCATTCCGAAAATTGTTCCAGCACCATTTGGTAGTAAACAAATAAGGGACACCATAGATAAGGTTCGAGATCTAGCATGAGACCAGAACAGAGCGCTGGAGGTTGGCACACTGTCTGGGTGTGGGATCCTCTGCCTGCCTACACACGTTGCCAGCTGAAACTCTCAGACTTTAAACCAGGAGGGATCATCTGCTTTGTCAGGGGCAGGCACGCCTTTCTTTCCAGACAAGAACAGCACAGTTTGTTTTTGAAAAGGGCCCCTTTGTGCACTCATTGGCTGCAAGCAAATAATAACCAGTGCGAATTCTGTAGGGCTTGGAAATAACTCTATAGGTTCCTAAGAGGGTCCTCTCTGCAGGACAAATGGACCAATCGCCTCACAAGAGCGCTTTGTTTGGCTCACTAGAGATTGCTGTAAACATAGTTATCCCACGGTGGGAAAATGGGTAATGAGATACTTCGCTCCATCTCATACTCCTTCTGTTACACCAAACCCATACATTGGGTTAAATAAAAGGGCCTAGAGGGAGGGCTACCAGAAACTGCCGACTTTCTACCCCCTAAAATTCCCAAACATTGTACTTGGTTAATGTGTTTTTTCATGGAGGCAGGCTGGCCTAAAATAACACCGCATACCTGCAAACTACAAAAGCTCCCAGGCAGCAGGAGTAACAGTTATATAGGAATAAACTATTGTTGTTGCTATACTAAAATCCAACACATTTGTTTCCTCATAGGACTCGGACAGAGTCATTATCAATAGAAATCGGGATATTCCTCAATAAGATTAGGCCTCTGGAAAGTAGGCAAAGCTGACACTCTGTTGGCGACATAGCATGTTATAGCACATTCTAAAAAAAATAGTGTGGGCGCCTGGATTTATGGTAAAAATCCAAAGCAGCTGTCTTGAAGGTACAGTGGTTCGAGTGAAGACTACATGCAGATTCAACCAATCATGCCATAATGTACGATGGATGGATCAGTTATTGCAAGAGATCACCAGGGTACCAGCGAACTTTGATTTATCCTCCACCTACGTGACTAATGATATGGAAAAGGCTTTACAAATGGCTGATTTGTCCGTGAAGCCAGTTACAGCAACAGATGTAGTGTATACTGTCAAATTTAGGGCCAGATTTACTAAAAGACTTAGGGGGTCATTCTGACCCTGGCGGTCATGGACCGCCAGGGCCAACGACCGGGGGAGCACCGCCAACAGGCTGGCGGTGCTCCCATGGGCATTCTGACCACGGCGGTACCGCCGCGGTCAGAAACGGGAAACCGGCGGTGTCCCGCCGGTTTCCCGCAGCCCAAGGGAATCCTCCATGGTGGCGCTGCTGCAGCGCCGCCATGGGGATTCCGACCCCCTTACGGCCAGCCTGGCTCTGGCGGTTTTGACCGCCAGAACCTGGCTGGCGGGAACGGGTGTCGTGGGGCCCCTGGGGGCCCCTGCAGTGCCAATGGCATGGGCACTGCAGGGGCCCCCTAACAGGGCCCCACCAAGATTTTCAGTGTCTGCCAAGCAGACACTGAAAATCGCGACGGGTGCAACTGCACCCGTCGCACCCCTTCCACTCCGCCGGCTCCATTCGGAGCCGGCATCCTCATGGAAGGGGGTTTCCCGCTGGGCTGGCGGGCGGCCTTCTGGCGGTCGCCCGCCAGCCCAGCGGGAAACTCAGAATGACCGCTGCGGTCTTTCTACCGCGGTACGGTCTTCTGCCGGTTCCCGCCAGGCGGGCGGCTTCCGCCGCCCGCGGAGGTCGGAATGACCCCCTTAGTGATGCACCGTATTTACTGAAATACGGTGCACCCATGGTGTCCCTCTGTGCCGCCGCTAAATTTAGCTGCCAGCACTGACGCAGGCATCCTTGCACCATAGTGCAGGGGTGTCTGCATTGAGGGGATTGATTGTTGATGTGCAGAAAGGTGTGCCTTCCTGCACATGAACAATCTACAATGGCGATTTGGGATTTCTATGTGTACTGCATAATGCAGCACACATAAAGTACCAAATCGTCCTTTTTGAATGATTGTTTAGGAGCAGGAAGGGACACCTTCCTGCACATAAACAATCATTCATAGCCTTTTTCTCTTTCTATGTGTGCTGCAGAACGCAGCACACATAAAAAAAAACAAATACGAAGAGGAATAAAACTATTCCTTCTCGTTGTGCCATGCTAACGCCACCCTGGGGTGGCGTTAGTTTTTGGCGCTGCCACAGATTTACACCTTCTTGTAAATCTGGGGCAGCGTCAAAAGCAATGGGTGTTGCGCTGCAACGCCTACAGCAACACCCATTGCACGTCCCTCTAACCTCTGCATCAGAGGGGCCCACATTTACAAGGTGGCGGTAAGCCACAAAAAGTGGCTTATCGCCACCTTGTAAATTTGGTGCACTGCACAGCCCCACGAGAGCGTCACAAAAAGGTTCACTTTGGTGGCGCTCGTGCCTTGTAAATCTGTCAACTCAGCTGTGTCAAAAATTAATATATTACAGTATTTACAAAATGGCTGCCTCGTAATTTAAGTTAGTTCTAACAAATGATCGGCCATATCATTTTCAATCTTTGTCTTATTTCGTGGCCTGTGCCATCAATGCCTTTAGAAGAGGGTGTAGAAAATAACCACTTGTACTGTGGAGTCAGTATTATAAAATACCAACTGATTAACCTTAGCTTATCCTTCCAACTGCACCATGATGTTGAAGAAAGTTTGATTCCAATGAAGTCAGTTATGTTATGTTATGTTTAGAGATTTATAGGGCGCAGCTTATCACCTGGGAGGGTGTTCAGGTGCCAGAGCAGGACCATAGGTTGAGGAGAGGAGTGGTGGTCCGGATATGTAAAGGGAGCTCATTCAAGCATTTGGCAAAAGATCCACCACGTAACTGTCAATTGTGGTTTCTTTTGCAAACTGTGCCAACAATGTATTTAGGAGAAGATGCACACAATGGCTGACTCTCCAGTGGAAAAATGACTCTAAAGTACCATCTGCCCAATCTTGACTCATCTCTCTAACATTTCCCCAATGCATATAGAAATGGGTGTACCCACTATGATTTGATTAGTGTTCAACTTTGCCAATGATCTATATAGAAGAAGACTCAAAAAATTCCTGACTCGTTAGTGGAGTCAATTATTGCCAATAGTTCTCCGTATAGTTTTCAGACTTTGAGTGATCCCTTCAAACCGTGTCATCCATAAAGAAAGATGTGAGGTTTCCACATGGCTTTTGGCTTTTCTCTTTAACTGTGCCATCAATAAATAAAGAACTGTGATTTTCCTATGACCAGCTCTCCATTAATTCAGTTGCTGTGTCCCGCATTCACTGCATCAGTAATGAATCTTGGCATATGATGGCAACTATCTAAAAAATGCACAGACAAGGGAATGAACAAAGTGACCGATTCTATTCAGCTAGTCAGTTATTTCCAAAAGATCCTCCATATAACGTTCAAACTTTGGCCTAGCCTTCTAACTATGTCAACAACAAAATATAGAAGAGCCAACTCTCTAGTGAAGCCACATTCTGTGTACAAGGTCCACGGTGTTACCGGTGAAGTTTGACTTATGCTGCTATTTTGGTGAGGCACATAAAAGACAGTTTACAATGTGCCCGACTCCCTTAAAGAGTAAGGTATTGTAAACTTTTATCAGCAGCACGTAAAAACGTTGACCTCTCCCTATACCTGTGCCGGCAGTAAGTGTAAAAGATATTTGCAACACGGCCATCTCTCAAGAGGATTATTTTACAGCCAGAAACATCCACCGGATCACGTGTAAGCACTGACTTATGGTGCCAGCCGTTTCAAACACGTACATGGAGGGTGGTTTACCAAATGGCAGATTCTTCAACGGAGTCGGTCATCAAAAAGTATTTTTGCAGAGGAAGGCCCCTCTGGTAGGTGTTGTGCTTGAAGCCTGACTTCTGTCGTAGAAACTACACTGCTATATCTGCACACAACTAGCTCCCTAAAGCACAACGATCCTTCCACCAGCACTAGGGCAGCTTCCTTTGAATCAGGTGAGTTCTTGAAAGCACAGAAAGTAGGGCTCTGTATCGTGCAGAGCCAGCACGGTAGTAGTTCATTTTTTGGTTGCAGCTTTCAGAAGTAAGCTAGTGTCTGCCAAATTCCAAACACGCCTAGTTGTTAATGGGTCATTTGGGAGGATCAACGAAAGGATTTGTAAGTTCACAAAGTGTTTCGTAAGATGGCTAAACATGGGCTTTGTAAGCAGTGGCGAAGACAAGAACTTAGCTGCTTGCTTTACATACAGAGCAACAGCTAAGTGTGACCACAGAACTGTCTGTCTTCATACTGCAGATCCAACTCCTAATTTCTGTCATCGGTTCATGATGTAAGCAGACCCCTGCTTCTGTTGTTGTTTCTACTACTTCCACTGCTGTACATCTCAAAGCATTTACTGCACTGTCAGTGATGGGGAGCTTTCTTCGGTTACTTTCGAGCCTGCAATAACAAAGCTTACACCTTTGTGGACTTCGGTGGTCAAACGCTCACCTTCACTTCGGTGGTCATACGCTCACCTTCACTTTGGTGGTCATATGCTCACCTTCGCTCACCTTCACTTCGGTGGTCATACGCTCACCTTCACTTCGGTGGTCATACGCTCACCTTCACTTTGGTGGTCATACACTCACCTTCGCTCACCTTCACTTCGGTGGTCATACTCTCACCTTCACTTCGGTGGTCATAGCTTCACCTTCACTTCGGGAGTCATACAGTCACCTTCACTTTGGTGGTCATACACTCTCCTCACTTCGGTGGTCATATGCTCACCTTCACTTCGGTGGTCATACGCTCACCTTCAGTTCGGTGGACTTAAGCTCAGCTCACCTTCACTTCTGTGGTCATACGCTCACCTTAATTTCAGTGGTCATATGCTCACCTTCACTTCGGTGGTCATAGGCTCACCTTCACTTCCGTAGTCATAGGCTCACCTTCACTTCAATGGTCATATGCTCACCTTCAATTCGGTGGTCATAGGCTCACCTTCACGTCAATGGTCATATGCTCACCTTCAGTTCGGTAGTCATTTGCTTAGCTCACCTTCACTTCTGTGGTCATACGCTTTCTTTCACTTCAATGGCCATATGCTCACCTTCATTTTGTTGGTCATACGCTCACCTTCACTTCAGTGGTCACACGCTCACCTTCACTTCAGTGTTCAAAGGCTCAGCTTCTTTGCTATATCAACACCCCTCATTTAACTATTTTTCTAATGTGTCCCAATTTTCTCTGCACTCTAATGATTTCCTTTAGGTATTGAAATGTCTTGTCCCATAAGCCTCTCTACTTCCTCCACTGAATGCATACTCCTATATGTAAGTGTGCATTATTTTCTCATTAATCGTACTTGCAGACAGGAGGTATGCATAAGTCCCTATTGTATCTTCTCCACCAACAAAATGTACAAATTCTCTTTCTAATTTATGCCAGTAGTTGTTATCAGACATAGCATTTTTAGAACAGGCATTTGAGTAAGATCCTGGTAATAGATATTTAGTTATTGAGGGATAGAACCATGTAGTTTCAAGCGCTCCCAGGGACTAATCCAACTGTCTAATAGAAGGCTTATGCCAACATCTTTTGTTGCTTCAAGAACAATGGTGGATTATCACATTCTCAACTGTATCACCAAATAGTCACAAAAAAGTAACGGATCTGTGCAATTTACCGATGTAGCAACCTTGCTATAAATGCTGTCCCTGCACTGCTCACAGTGTTATTCTTTATCCAATGCTTTACCTTATGGATAAGTGTGGGTGGAAGCTATTTACACTTGAGTTTCCCTTCATATGTTTTGTCTCTAATGATATGACTTTTTCAATGAGACTGACCTTCTACAGTTTGACAAGTATCTTAAAAGAATTGACCTTCATTATCTGTCTACTGTCTGGGGGAAGGCACATCCCCATGATTACATCACACTACCATGCATGGCACTTTCATGTGCTCCATCTGTACTTGAAAGAAAATCTTTGTGAAGCAAGACAGCAAACCTGTGAGTCTGATGCTTGATTAGTTATAAAAAGGAAGAATAAATACACTGAAAACAACTGAAATGGAACTAACCTCACATTTACATCTTGGGTGCTAGGCATAACTCATAGTAGAGAGCTAAAGAATGTGTGGCACACATATGTGCATATTGCATCTCAAACAGTCTGAGGAATTCAGATCAGAGATTTGAAGAATGCATACCTATTTTCTGCTGAGAATATGAATGGTACTTATATATCTATTTTTGGCTTGGTGACCGACTTACAATTCATTTGGCCTGCCCAGGTGAAGGTGCACTTTCAGGAAGGCCAGAGTGTCAAGGTTCTACTCAGTATCACAGAAAACCCAGATGCTGTCATTATATCTAAGACACTGCTCAAAGCTACAGGCTGGATACAAGATCATGAAAAAACATGCTTATCTAATAGAGACTTCTAGCTGCAGATTCCTTACCTTAAAATATTCCCCAGATGTCAGACTGGATCTGGAAATTTTTGAGCATTCACCCTACACGCTGATAGGAGGTATAGTTCAGCTCCGCTTGGAATCATTGCTGTTGTCCACGTTGGAAGTGATGTTTGCAGTGCCTAAGTAGATGCCACCACAGTGCGCTGACCTCAGTTCTTGAATATTTTTCCACATAAGAAGCATGGAACCAAGCTGAGGAGGAAGGACTAGTGTGCCAAACATGAGATCCTAAAGGGGGAGGACAGTCGGTAAGGAATCTGCGGCTAGATAAAGTCTCTACCAGATAAGGCGTTACTGAAGGTAAGTAACTAGTTCATCTGACAGAGACCTCTAACCGCAGATTCCTTTCTTGACGCCTCTTTGAGGCCTCATCCTCTCTTTTCAGTCCTGAAAAAATGCAGTCATCGTAATGGAAAGGATCCCTTTCCAGTACTCATCGTAATGGAAAGGATCCCTTTCCAGTACTGCCCACAGTGTAGTGGGAAGTACCTCTGGACAGACCTCTATCAGGTTTGCAACCTCAGTGTGTCCCTAGAGCACGACAAGGACTCCTGTGTCTTTCTTACCTTCTGCACCAAAAAGGCCCTGACGTACCAACAAGATCAGTGTCTCACTCGGCGCACCATGGCATAGTGAGAAGAGGACAAGATTCCAACCTCTACTGGGACCGTGATGTCAAAGAAGAAGAGCTACCTGGACGTTTCGATAAGCAGGCCATCCACTTCAACCACACAGCCAGCTCACAGTCGGAGGATCCTCAGGTTGGTGAAATCCATTCAAAGAAGATGTCGACCATGAGTATCACTCCCACTCCAACACCGCGCTCAGGCCTAGCACCAACTTTGAGGGGGTCAGGCATCAAGCCTAGAAAATGAGTACCAAGCTTCTGGTCTGCCACTCCATGAGCGCCATGGTTAACACTGACAAAAGGATTCAGATCTCACACCAAACTAGCCCTGGCATTCGGCACTGACAACACACTTGATACGGACCGCTCCCTTGCCACCAACTCTGAAAGTGGCTTCAAAGCCTACCTCGGGTCTGAAAACTCCATCAATGCCAATAGCACCTTTGTTTACAGTGGGGCTGAAACCAACTTTGGTGCCAAAGAGGCCAACGCTGAAAGCTCCATCTTCCATGGACTCATACGACCACTAGCAACTAATTTTGCAGCACTTGTAGCAGGAGCTCAATGCCAAGCAAAAACAGATCCCAATTCACCCACAAATTGGCAGGATCCTCATGCAGCCTCCCCCCAATGCTCCGGACTCCGTTCCTCACAAGAGGAAGCTGACTTTAGAGGAGGCTCTCGGATGGGGCTGGAACCACCGTCCACGGCCAAGAAGCTTTAGGACTGGGGAACTAGTCTGCTTCCAGTCAGGCCTGTTCTTCTCCTCCTTGTTTCGTTCCTTCACCATTTCCATCCTCTCCTCCTCCATCTTTTCCTCAACCTCAGGGTCAACCCCTCACCAAGCTTATCTGAGGGTTCCTCACACTCATTGTAGGAAAGTACCCTCTTTCTGGCATGGTTACCCCCACTCTTTGCCTGTTGACAGTGTGTTTTGACTGTGTTCACTGGGATCCTGCTAACCAGGACCCCAGTGACTGTGCTCTCTTCCTTTAAACTTGGTTGCTTGGACCACAAACACCCCACATTTGGCATCCTGGTGCCCCCTTATAAGACCCTAGTGTATGGTACCCAGGGCATTGAGGCACCATGGGTCCCCCATGTGCTGCAGCATGTATTATGCCACCATGGGGAACCCATGCAAAGTGTACCTGCAGGCCTGCCGTTGCACCCTGCATGAAAGGGTGAATGCACCCTTTTCACTACAGGTCACTGCACCAGGTCACTGTAAGTCACCCCGATAGTAGGTCTTCTTAGCCCAGAGGTCAGGGTGCAGGTACCTGTGTGTGAGGGCACCCCTGCATGAGCAGAGGTGCCCCCATAAACTCCAGCTCCATTTTCCTGGACTTTGTGAGTGTGGGGATGCAATTTTACGGGGGACTGGGCATAGGTCACTACCTATGTCCAGCTACATAATGATAACTCCGAACCTGGGCATGTTAGTATCAAACATGTCGGAATCATACCCCAATACTGTTGTCAGTATTGGTTGTATGATTCCATGAACTCTGTGGGCTCCTTAGAGGACCCCCAGCATTGCTCCTACCAGCTTTCTGGGTTTTTCCAGGAAGCCCATGCTGCTGCCACCCCTCAGACGGGTTTCTGCCCTCCTGCTGCTTGAACAGCTCAAGCCCAAGAAGGTAGAACAAAGGATTTCCTCTAGAAGAGAGAGGCAACACCGTCTCCTTTGGAAATAGGTGTTACATGGCTTGGGAGAGGTAGCCTCCCCAAGCTGCTGGTATGGTTTGAAGGGCACATTTGGTGCCCTCCTTGCATAAACCAGTCTGCACCAGTTCAGGGACCTCCAGTCCCTGCTCTTGCACGAAACCGGACAATGGAAAGGGGAGTGACCACTCCCCTGTCCATCACCACCCCACGGGTGGTGTCCAGAGCTCTTCATGATGGCCCCTTGATTCTGCCATTTTAAATACAAAGTGGGCAGAGGCCTCAGGACTGACTGAATAGTCAGGTCAGGCAGGTGACGTCTCAACCCCCTCCTGATAGGTGGTCCCCCGGGCTATTTAGGGTCTCCCTCTTGGGTCGGTCCTCAGATTCGCCATGCAAGACTCCAGCAGGAATCCTCTGCATCATTTACTTTGACTTCTAGCCTCCACAGGAACCTACAATCTGCAACTACAGCAACGACTCTGATCTGCAACCACAGCAACAACTCTGCTCTGCAACCTTTTTTCTCCGGCTCCTTCCAACAACTGTAACATTTCCCCAGTTGTGCAACCTCTGAGGGCAGCAAGTCTTCAGCCTGCACAAGAAGGAAGAAGGAATCTTCATTGTTGTGAAGGAATCACTTCCCTTCATCCGCAGGCACCAACTACAATGAGGACCGGCTGCATGGATCTCCTTGCATCCTGAGCTGTGTGGATCCTGCTTCAAAGGTTGTAGTCTGGAGTGGTCCCCATGGTCCTCTCTACTAACTGTCCAACTTTGGTGAAGGTAAGCCCTTGCCTTCCCACGCAGGACAGTACCCCCATGCACAACATCTCTTGCAGCTACCAAGTCTTGTTGGCATCTCCTCCAAGGGAACTTCAGGCTCCATGTAGCCCCAGCCCCCAGCACTCTTCCCTGTGGCACACATCCCTCTGCATGCTTATCCTGCTATGTGGGACCTCTCCTCAGGTGTGGTGTGTGGGCCCCTCTGCGACTCCTCAGCTCTTTGCCTGTGGGTCTTCTGTGGGGACTGCCTCATCTTTTTCAGACACTCTGCACTGCTGAGGGTCGCCAGGGACTCCCCCTGTGGGTTGTGTCCCCTTTGGACCTTGCTGGTCCACAGCAGCTCCACTTTTCCACTCACCATGACATTTGCCTTTGCCAAGTCTTGTTGGTGGTTTTTCCACACCAAATACTGACTGCAATCCTTCTCCCGGTGTGGGACATTGACTACATCATCAAGGAAATCTTCATCTGCTCCAGTGCTCCATTGCTGACTATCTTTGTCTCACCGTCGACCAACTCCTGCATCCACAAACGGGTGGGTAGTGGCTCCTGCCACTACCGGACTCTCCAACTGGAACTGGAGTTGATCCCCTTCTTTTCCAGGTCTTCTTCTTCCAGAATCCACCTTTGGTTTCTTGCAGTCTTGTCTGGGACTTGCAATATCCTTTTCTGAATTCCTTTGGGGAAAACCAGTAATTTACCTCTTTCCTCCTGGATGCTTGGGGGCACTCTGGTACTTACCTTAGGGGTTTCCTAGTTCCTCCATCTCCCCTCTACTGTTTCCAGTTACTTGGTTGGGGATCCAACCTTTGCATTCCACTTTTTTAGTATATGGTTTGGTCCTCCCCTAGGCATTCAGTATTGCCTATTGCTTTTCACTGTTTTCTATTGCTCTCATGCCTATTTCATATTGCTACTGTATACAATAGTGTGTTTACCTACCTATTATTGGAGAATTGCCTATCTAGTAATTTAGTATTTGTGTCACTGAAATAAAGTACCTTTAATTTTGTAACACTGTGTGGTTCTTTCATGCGTGTAAGTGCTGTGTGACTACAAGTGGTATTGCATGAGCTTTGCGTGTCTCCTAGATAAGCTTTGGCTTCTCATCCACAACTACTTCTAGAGAGCCTGGCTTCAAGACACTGCCTACACTTCACTAATAAGGGGATACCTGGACCTGGTAAAAGGTGATAATACCTTAGGTATTCAACACACATCATGCCATCTTCCTACACTCATCACTCAGGCAATGGTCCTTCCGATCTGGTAGACCCCAATGAGGCATCTTTTGACCCTGAGTACTGAGATGACTATGATGTCGATCGACCTAAGGACACTGACCCAGACCTTCCCCTGCCAAGCTATCCCCCCAGATGACACCACCTCGTACCACAAGGTCCTCCATCGGACTACTGCCTTCCACAAGCTAGACTTACATGTGGTCCAAGAGGATGTGGATTTCTTTGTTGAGATGGTCTCCCCCCCACACAGTGCTTCCTCAAATTACTACCCATGCTCAAGAGTATGTTAAAAATGCTCCTGACACACACAAGGAGCCTTTAAAGGCCAAGGTGGTCAATCCTAGGGTCGGCAAGAAATACAAGGCCTTCCCCTCGGATCCACCTTACATCAGGGGTCAGCTGACCCCAAACTCCCTGGTAGTTTACACAGCCTGCAGCGCGTCAACGCTCAGGGCATTGGTGAGGCCCCACCACCGGACAAGGAGAGCAAAAAGATTGATGTAGCTGGTAAATGTGTCATGGCTTAGTCAGCCACCCATAGGTGTATTGACAGTTTAATCGGCCTGCTCTCCAGGTATGACCGGGTCCACTGAGATGAAACCGCATTAGGATCAGTATGTCCTAGTCATCATAGGGCAGGGTTGCTGTCTGGAACTCACCCCAACCCCAACTATCATCCCAAACTGCAAACACACCCTCTCCCCATAACACCTATGCTTTCTTCAGGAGGAAGTAGAATCACTCATTTAGTATGGTACCATAGAACCCTTGCTGTTCAACCAGTGCGGCAAAGGAATTTACTCCTTGTACTTTCTCATCAGAAAGAAGGACAGGCTCATCCTCGACCTCAGACCCCTCAACAAATACATCCTGTCAGAACTCTTCCTCACAGCGATGCTTCAAAATGTCAGCCCTCTACTGCAGCAAGCCTACTTCATGACTGCCTCGACCTGAAGGATGTTTGTTTTCACATCCCTGCCCACCCAGCCCACTGCTGGTACCCCAGATATTTAGTATGTGGCCAGCATTACGATTTCGGAGTTCTGCCCTTCAGGGTCACCCCAGCCCCCAGGGTGTTTACTTAGGCCCTCATTCTGACCTTGGCGGGCGGCGGAGGCCGCCCGCCAAAGTCCCGCCGTCAGGTTACCGTTCCGCGGTCGAAAGACCGCGGCGGTAATTCTGACTTTCCCGCTGGGCTGGCGGGCGGTCGCCTTCAGACCGCCCGCCAGCCCAGCGGGAAAGAGGCTTCCACGATGAAGCCGGCTCGGAATCGAGCCGGCGGAGTGGAAGCTGTGCGACGGGTGCAGTTGCACCCGTCACGTATTTCACTGTCTGCGCAGCAGACAGTGAAATACATGTAGGGGCCCTCTTACGGGGGCCCCTGCAATGCCCATGCCAGTGGCATGGGCACTGCAGGGGCCCCCAGGGTCCCCGCGACCCCCCCTACCGCCATCCGGATCCCGGCGGTCGGACCGCCGGGATCTGGATGGCGGTAGGGGGGGTCGGAATCCCCGCGGCGGTGCAGCAAGCTGCGCCGCCGTGGAGGATTCAATGGGGCGGCGGTACACTGGCGGGAGCCCGCCAGTGGTGCCGGTCCGACCGCGGCTTTACCGCTGCGGTCGGAATCCCCATTGGAGCACCGCCGGCCTGTCGGCGGTGCTCCCGCGGTCCTCCGCCCTGGCGGTCTTTGACCGCCAGGGTCAGAATGAGGGCCTTAGTGTCTTGTCGTGGTAGCTGCTCATCTCAAGAGGACCAGCATCCACATCTTCCCCCTTCTCAGATGATTGGCTGATCAAGAGTGCAACCAAACAGCAGTGCTTGGCTCACACCCAAACCAACTTGGTTATGGGGAAAGACTATCCCAGTCCTAAAAGGGTTCAAGCTTTCCAATCATTGCTCCCTCTGTTTCAGCCATATCACCAAATAAAGATCAGGACAGTCATGCGCCACCTCTGCATGATGACCTCCTGCATTGCTATTGTTCCCATGACAGTTTACAAATGTGCCAATTGCAAGAGTGCCTAGGTGTAGAGTGGTAACAAGCGAAGGAAGGGTCACTGGGAGGATCTAGTGTGATCACCATTGTTCTCTGCATTGGTGGAACAGCAACAACCTGTTTCAGGGCTGGCCTTTTCCCGACCCAGTTCTGCAAGTAACCATCACAATGGATGCTTCTCTCTCAGGCTGGGGGGATCATTTACAAAATGTGACTTTTCAGGGTATGTGGCTACCTCACCAACAGGGTCTCCACATCAAACCAACCCAACCAGATAGAGCTGCTAGCCATCCAGTCAGCACTCAAAGCTCGTATCTGTCACATTCAGCACAAGGTGGTTCTCATTCGTACAGACCACATGACCAACATATTCTACCTACAGAAGCAGGGCAGCACACACTCGCCACAGTTTTCGGCATTAGCATAGGGCATTTGGCAGTGGGCACTCCATCATGAAGTTCATCTCCTGGCAGTGTCCCTACTAGGAGTAGACAATGACTTCACAAACTTACTAAGCAGCATGCAGCAACAAGTCCATGAATGAGAGCTCCACCCACAAGTCAAACTCCCATACGTCAGTCATTTGGGATTTCTCAAAGTAGATCTCTTCACCACCACCAAAAACACAAAATGCCCAAGCTTCACATCCAGGGCTACACACCCACAGTCCATGGGCAGTCCACCATGGATGAACTGGTAAGAGATATTTGTCTACACTTTTTCGCCTATCCTGCTTCTCCTATTCATGGTTCAGAAACTTTGGTAGATATCCCTCACTCTCATTCTAGGGGCTTCCACCCAGGTCACACAGCCCTGGTTCACCACCCTTCTTAACCTGTCCCTATTGCCTCATGATAAGCTGCCCAACCAGCCAGGCCTTCTCACGCAGAGCCAGGGCACAGCCAGACACCTCAGGCAGCTTAATTTTGCGATTTGGCTCCAGAAGTCCTAGGATTTGGCTAACTCAACCTACCTCCAGAGTGCTTGACCATACTTAAGGAAGCACATAGATCTACAATGTGAGCCTTCTATGCAGCCAAATTAAAGAGATTTTTATGCACTACTGTCCGCCTAGGCACGTTGACCCTCTCAGCACAGCAGTTCAGGACATTATCTGTTATATGCTTCATCTACAAAAGTCAGGCCTCGCTTATACTTCCATCAGACTTCACTTATCTGCATTTGCTGCTTACCTTTAGAACAGGGAACACACTTCATTCTTTAGAGTTCCAGACATTAAGGCCTTCTTGGAGCGACTAAAATAGTTATTCCTCCAAGGGTCCCACCTGCCCCCTGTGTGGAACCTCATCTTTTTTCTCAAAAGACTTATGGGCCCTTCTTTCGAAACACTTCACTATTTTCCGTTACAGTTCCTTTTCAGGAAGGTGGCTGTCCTAGTGGCCACCACTTTCCTCAGACATGTGAGTGAGCTTTAGGATCTAATCCTGAAGGAACCTTTCTTCCAGGTTCACAACGATAGGGAAGTCGTTAGGATGAACCTCAAATTTCTCCCTAAGGTGGTCTCTTCGTTCCACTTCAATCAAACTGTAAAACTCCAAGTGTTCTTTCCATATCCAGACTCAACGGCACAGAGCTCTCTGCACATACTAGAAGTCAAGAGGGCTCTCATGTGTTACATTGACAGGACAAAACATTTCCGTAAAACACAGCAGCTGTTTGTTTCGCACAAGGGCAGTGCTCTCTCCAAAGTGGGAATAGCACAATGATTAGTCAAGCGTATACAGACCTATTATGCCAAATCCAAGAAACTTTGCCCGTCTCTCACAGACAGCACTGTACCTGCAAAAAGGGGGACTCTGTGGCTTTAATACTGGTGGTAACACATTACCAAAGGGGAAGAGGTGCACTAGGGACCCCTTCCTCTTTGAGAATGTTAAGAAAATAATTTTAGGAGCAGGCAGTAGTCCCACCGACCATAGTCTTCTCATAAAAATGAAACTACAAAGTTTCATTTTTGCTTTTTAAATGCATCCTGTTTTCCTTTAAGAAAAACAGGCTTCATGTAAAAAAAAGATTGCTTTATTAAAAAGCAATCACAGATAAGGTGGTCTGCTGACCTCAGAAGGGCACCATCCCGTGAAGGCTGGATTTCCAAATGGGTTGCAAATTGCAATGTACCTACCTAATATGCATGAGGCAGGTCTATTTGCAACCCACTCGGAATTGCTTCTGAAATTCGGAAGAGTTTCATACATTAGGAATATCGATTTCCTGATTGCGATTTGGAGAGAATCACCATTAGGAATTCAGTATTTGTAATGTTAGTAATCTGGCCCATAATTATTTACGTAATTTTGCATATAATTATATATGTTAATTTTGTGTTTTTAGTTCCTAATAAAGTATGCAAATTATATAGGGGATTATTCTAACTTTGGAGGAGTGTTAATCCGTCCCAAAAGTGACCGTAAAGTGACGGATATACCACCAGCCGTATTACGAGTTCCATAGGATATAATGGACTCGTAATACGGCTGGTGGTAAATCCGTCACTTTTCCGTCACTTTTGGGACGGATTAACACCTCCTCCAAAGTTAGAATAACCCCCATAGTGTTAAATATATGTTTATAGAAATATAAATTATGTTTATTTTACATCATTGTAATTTTATAGCTATTATTTTAGGATCGTAGCTTTTATTCAGTGCTTTCTAAAGATTTACATTTTCCTCGAGTTGGAATAGTAGTTCTGACTCCTCCAAAATCCAATATTTTCCCTGCACTTGCTTGCGTTGAAGAGGATATTTTGCTTATGCTGGAGTGGGAATAGTAAATCTAATCACTCCAATTTCCAATACTTACCCTACTATAGCTCAGGTTGGAGTGGGAGTAGGAAATCTACCCCCCCCAAGTTCCAACACTTTGCCTGCTGTTCCTTAGGTTGAAGTGGGAGTAGGAAATCTAACTCCCCAGAGTCCAACACTTTCCCTATTGGTGGTCAGGTTTGAATGAGAGTAGTGAATTTGATCCCTCCAAGTCTAATTTGTTTAGCTTATTTTTTTATTGTTTTAGTATAAATTATTGTTTACATTTTAAAAGCTAGTTTAATATAATTTTTTAACTACATTTTTATGTTTTATTATTTTTAACATATTTAATGTATTGTGTTTGTAATTATAATTGTTTTATTTATTTTTGTACTTATGTTCAAATTATATATATGCAAATATTTTAAAGTCTACATTTTTATTTTATGTTTGTAAGTTATTCTCTTTTATATATATGTTTTTGATATGTAATATTATTTGTAAAGGTAATATTTATTTAAAAGTCAGTATAATGTACAATAGTTAAAATTATGTATGTTTACCAATTTTTTGATAATATTGTGGACTACTTTGTTTTTGTGGTCTATTTTTGACTTTGCATACAAAGGTGGTCATTCTGACCTCAGCGGTAAAAGGCGCCTACCGCCGGTCAGAAATCCTCCATAATTCCGCCGCGGTCGCGGTAACCCGCCACGGTCATTCTGACCCGCAGCAGCCAAACCTCCGAAAATCCGACAGCCACAACAGACCGCCAGACCAGCGGTCGGCGGAAAAGTGGAGGTGACCAAACCTCCACCGTCACGCCAACAGAAATACGCCCATGCCATTACGACCCACGAATCCACGCGGCGGTCTTTCAAACGCGGTTTTCCATTGGCGGGACACACCGCCGCGGTCAGAATACACACAAACGAACAAAACTCAGCCACATTGGCCGATTTGAATTCCACACACCTGATACACATACACACACCACTCCCACACACACAATACAATATAAAACACACACCCACATCACCCACAAACCCCTACGACCAAAAATTCAGAAAGAAGCACTGAGAGACACATCAGCGATCACAGAATACCATCACACAGAGGCACACTACACCATCACCCACACAATATCCACACACAAAACAACACACACTACCACACTCAACACACTTAACTACACATACTCCACCCCACACATCATACACACCACTCCATGGCACCCCAAAGACACCCCCGCTTCTCAGACGAAGAACTCAGGGTCATGGTGGAGGAAATCGTTCGGGTAGAGCCCCAGCTCTTCGGCACACAGGTCCAATACACCAGCATTGCCCGGAGGACGGAGCTATGGCAGAGGATTGTCGACAGGGTCAACGCTGTGGGACAGCACCCCAGAAATCGGGAAGACATCAGGAAGCGATGGAACGACCTACGGGGGAAGGTGCGTTCCATGGTATCCAGGCACAACATCGCCGTGCAGAAGACTGGCGGAGGACCCCCACCTCAACCCCCACAATTTACAACATGGGAGGAGGAAGTCTTGAACATCCTGCATCCTGACGGCCTCGCAGGAGTCGGCGGAGGAATGGATACTGGTAAGTTGAAGCTTCAATACTGCTTCCCCCCCACCTGCATGCCAAATCATACCCCAACCCTCACCCCCATCCTCGAACCCCACCCTCACCCCCACCCCCATCCTCACCCCCACCCTCACCCCCACCACCATCCTCACCCCCACCACCATCCTCACCCCCACCACCATCCTCACCCCCACCCCCAGCACACCTATTCCCTGCCAATGTCTCACCATCACAACCCACACATCCCAAAACCTAGGCCTGCATGCGTCCACTAAGCATGGACACCCATCACCAAAGCATGCCCAATGCATATACACATCCCCCCCACAAGCCACCCTCACCAAAGCCCCCACACACGAATGCCAGCACTTGGGGACACGGGAACCCACAGATACACCCATATGCCACACATTGAAACTATAACCATACCTCTATACCCCTGCAGGACCCGACCGTCAACACACCGCCACGGAGGGCCCAGAATTCTCCACACCCCCCACCCAAGAGGCCGTCAGCGATGACAGCAGCTCTGTCGACCTGGACACTGATGACCAGCCCGGACCATCGGGGACCTCTGGACAGTCGGTTCCCCTCACACAGGCACAGGCCACTACAGACCCAAACCCCTCTGGGAACACCAGCACAGCTCCCACCCAGCGGGCCCATGCCTCTGTCTCCAGGGCGCGTCAATCTGCGGTGTGTCTACCACTACAGGGCACCCAGGAGAACCCACCACCCCAACAACAACAGGGACCTGGGGGCAGTGGTAGTGGGCACACCGGCCAGGGGGCAGAGGCCCAGGGAAACAGGGCAACTCGGAGGGCAGCTGTGCGACAGGGGGGGGACGGGCCCAGGGAACCCACTCTCCACGAGGCCCTCACCACCATCATGGGAGCATACAACCGCTCCCAGGAGACGATGGCGACGGTACTGGCCCGGTTCCAGGAGATCCAGGTACTGCAGGAGGAACACGATCGGGGGTACAGGGAGGACATCAGAGCCCTCACCTCCACCCTGGTTACCATGGTAGGGCTGCTGCAGGACCTCATCAACACCAGGACGGACACTCAACAACAACAAAGGGCCCCTGCCACTAGCCTGGACCAAGAACAGCCAACCACCTCCGCCGGCGCTAGTGAACAGGAGGCCCCCGCACAACAGCAGCCCACCAGACCCCCACCTCCTGCAGGAGAAGAACCACCCCGCAAGAGGGCCCTGAGATCTCGCAAGAAGACAGAGTAGGATGTCAAGACCCCCGCCAGCAAAGGATACCACCTGATGTCAGCCCACTGTCCCACATTGTCACCCTGTCCATCCTTGAACTGCCCATGCTCCATCTCTCCACAGGCCTCCGGACAATGCACCTGTGTGACTGTTACTCTGGACTCTGCCATGGACATTCCTTCACCATAGCCCCCACCCACTTGAAACCACCCATCCCATTTTGAGCACTGAAATAAACACCTATTTTGCACAAAACTATCTGGAGTCTGGCTGTGATTTCAAAATATTGTAATTGACATGACATTGCAAATATGTCCTTGTACATAGTGAAGTCAACAAACAACTGCCACAAAGCTGTAGTCCATGGGGAAACGAAACACAGGACTCGTAGTGGGGACCCCAGATCTGAAATAGGGAGGGAAAAGCCACAACTCAGTCATCATACACTGGGGCAAATAGACAGGCAGCAGAGATGCAGGAGAGTAGTTCACATTTACTAAATTATGTTTGAATTGTTACCTGTGTCCTATTGGAAGTACTGTTCAATGATTCTGTCCCTGTTGTCTGTTTCAGCACCGTCGTCTTCCTCCTCGTCACTCTCCACAGGTTCCACAGCTGCCACAACACCACCGTCTCGACCATCCTCCTGCAGGAAAGGCACCTGGCGGCGCAAAGCCAGGTTGTGAAGCATGCAGCAGGCCACGATGATGTGACACACCTTCTTCGGTGAGTACATTAGGGATCCCCCTGTCATATGCAGGCACCGAAACCTGGCCTTTAGGAGGCCAAAGGTGCGTTCGATCACCCTCCTAGTACGCCCATGGGCCTCATTGTACCGTTCCTCTGCCCTGGTCCGGGGATTCCTTACTGGGGTCAGTAGCCACGACAGGTTGGGGTACCCAGAGTCCCCCAATAGCCATACACGGTGTCTCTCTAGCTGTTCCATCACGTAAGGGATGCTGCTATTCCTCAGGATGTAGGCGTCATGCACTGACCCTGGGAATTTGGCATTTACATGCGAGATGTACTGGTCAGCCAAACACACCACCTGGATGTTCATGGAATGGTAACTTTTTCTGTTCCTGTACACCTTCTCCCTGTCTCTTGGGGGAACCAAAGCCACATGGGTCCCATCAATGGCACCAATGATGTTGGGAATATGTCCAAGGGCGTAGAAATCACCCTTCACTGTAGCCAATTCGCCCACCTCAGGGAAAATGATGTAGCTCCTCACGTATTTCATCAGGGCAGACAACACTCTGGATAACACCTTCGAAAACATGGGCTGAGACATCCCAGAAGCAATTCCCACTGTTGTCTGAAATGACCCACTTGCCAAGAAATGGAGTACTGACAGGACCTGCACCAGAGGGGGAATCCCTGTGGGTTGGCGGATGGGGGACATCAGGTCGGGCTCCAGCTGGGCACACAGTTCATGTATAGTGGCACGGTCAAGCCGGTAGGTCAGGATAATGTGGCGTTCTTCCATTGTCGACAGGTCTACCAGCGGTCGGTACACGCGAGGATTCATCCGTCTCCTCGCCAAACCCAGCGGACGGTGCCTAGGAAGGACGACATGGAGCACAGAGTCAAGCAACCCACAGGTACGTACTCACAGCTTGCACAGTAAACGATTCTCTATGCAGTGAATGGCGTGTCTGAGTGGCTATGCAAGGCCTAGGCCTGTGTGACGCAGTTGAAATTGAGCCATGTGGACCCTCGAAATGGCGGCTGCCTGACCTGTGAAGTGTGACAATGGGATGTGAGGTCAATGCGCTGGCGTGGCACACCGCGGCGGTCGGCGGTCGAAGACCGCGGCGCGAAGCCGCATTGGTTAACATTGAAGCCTATGGGTTTCAGGAGCCAATGGCGAAGGGCGCCGGCGGTGGCGGGACGCACCGCCGCGGTATGCACCGCCGCGGGCGTGACCGCCATTTTCTATCTAATTATTCACTCGCGACTTGAACTTTCACAGGAGAGGACCTATACTGCAAGTGTTGCTGTGACCTCGGTCTGGAAGGGACAATGGCTGCTGCGCCTGGGGAAAGGGCCCCTGCCTTCACTGGAGAAGAGTTGGAGAAACTTGTGGATGGGGTCCTCCCCCAGTATGCGCTACTCTACGGTCCTCCAGACCAACAAGTGAGTTTAATTCAATATGGATTTGGGGCCACTGGCTGGCTTGGGGGCCTGGCGGGGGGCCTGGCGGGGATGGGGGGCATGTTGGGGCTGGCGGGGGGTCTGGCGGGGATGGGGGGCATGTTGGGGCTGGCGGGGGGCCTGGCGGGGGGCCTGGCGGGGATGGGGGGCATGTTGGGCCTGGCGGGGGGCCTGGCGGGGGGCCTGGCGGGGATGGCGGGCATGTTGGGCCTGGCGGGGGGCCTGGCGGGGATGGGGGGCATGTTGGGCCTGGCAGGGGGCCTGGCGGGGGGCCTGGCGGGGATGGGGGGCGTTGGGCCACTGGCAACGAAAATGCAGACAAACTTGAACGTGGTATTTCTCCCTCCCTGT